>NC_140056.1:1408592-1704908 GCF_963513975.1 Fringilla coelebs
AGTTATTTAGATAAAATATAAATATTTATGCGTCATATAAAGTCAGTTCAAATAGACTTCAAATCACCTCTTAGTTCCAAAGCAAAAAAATAAAATAAAATAAAAAGTTTCTGAGGTTTTATCTGATAGAAAAAAGGCTACTTTGAGACGGGGGGGGGGGGTCGGGGGGGGGTTTTGGGGGGCAGGGGGTGCGGCCGGACCCCCCCTGCCCAGGTAGGTGAGTTGTTTTCAGTGCTCTGTGGGGCTGGGGGAGGGGGGGTGTGAAACACGTGGGGATCCCCCCCCCCAAAAAAGCCCCTCTGGCCGCTGGACCCCCAGAGCGAGTACCCGTAATATCCTGGCCGGGGGGGAGGGGAGGGGAGAGGGGGGAAATGGGGTGAAGAGGGGGGGTCCTGACCACCCTCAAATATGGGGTGACCACGCTGGGACCCCTGCCCCAAATTTAGGACCCCCCCCCCCCGGGGCACACCCGCCTGAGGATTCAAGTCCATGGTGGGGATTTGGGGTGGGGGGGGATTTGGGGGGACCCCCACCCCAAACCCCCCCGGGGGGGCCTGCAGTAGCATCCCTGAGGGGTCTCATTTAGGGGAGGGGGGGGTCGAGGGGGCGGCCAGGACCCCCCCAACCCCCCCCACCCCCCCCCCTTGGAGGGGGGGCCGGGCTCTTCCTGAGAAGTGGAGGCAGGGAAAGGAAAGGGGGGGGAGGGCCGGGACCCCTCCCCCCCCACTCAGCCCCTCCCCAGTTTGGTCCCTGGAGCTGGGTGGGGAGGGGTCCGAGGGGATTTTGGGGGGGGGGGTCCCCCTCCCCGTAAAGTGTCTGTGTGGGGGGAGGGGAGGGGAGGGGTCCCGGCCGGGGTGGGGGAGGGGCTAAGTCCACTTTACTGGCCGTTAATGCATGAGAGGATGCACAGGAGTGCTCGGACATTCACTAAACTATTGCTATCGTTAAATATTCCCAAGGTTTTGTGGGGGGTTCCCCTTTTTTGGGGGGGTTCTCCCCTTTTTTGGGAGGATTCTCCCCTTTTCGGGAGGATTCTCCCCTTTTTCGGGGGAATTCTCCCCTTTTTGAGAGGATTCTCCCCTTTTTTGGGAGGATTCTCCCCTTTTTGGGAGGATTCTCCCCTTTTTTGGGAGGATTCTCCCCTTTTTGGGAGGATACTCCCCTTTTTGGGAGAGTTCTCCCCATTTTGAGGGGGAGGACAAGGGTGGGAAGGGGGGGATCCTGTTTCTGCTCTTAATTCGAAAATGAAATTTGAAAGAAAGCAAGAAAAAAAAAAAAAAAACACCTCTTTTTTTTTTTTCTTTTTTTTTTTTTTTTGGCTTTACACCAGTCTGTGAGTTTGTGGTGCTGGAATTAAAAAAAAAAAAAAAAAGGGGGAATTGAGGGGGGAGGACAGGGACAAGGGGCAGGAATTTTGGAATTTGGGGAGGGGTCCAGGCAGCATGAAGGGGCCTCATAGTGGGGGTGGGTTTAGAAGAGGAGGGGGTGGGGGGCCCATTCACGCTGCTGGAGATTTTTAGGGGTAGGAGGAAAAAAAAAAAACCAACCCAAAAAAAAACCCCCAAAGTGTGGGATCAGCAGGCAGCGAGAGCAGCTCCAGAGGAGGCAGTTGGTGGGGGGCGTGGGGGGACCCCCGGAGCCCCCCCTCACGGGTTGGGAGCGTGTTTTCCCTGATAAAATTCCTCCCACCGGCTCTGGAAGAACCGGCGCATGGCGTGGCCGGCGCGGCCCACGGCCGAGTCGTCCTCGTTGAAGGTCTGGCAGTTGTCGAACACCAAAAGGGCGTCGGCCGCGAACTCCGCCGAGCTCGAGTACCTGAGGGAGGGCACACGGTGGGTGGGGGGCGCTTGGGACCCCCACGGGACCCCCACGGGACCCCCCAGCCCCGTCAGCACCATGGGAACCCGAGAGGGAGGTTTGGGATGGGAGCTGATCCCCGGGAGAGACCCCAACCCCATTCCCATGGCCAGGAGGGGATGGGAGCCCCAGAGCCCAAGGGAGACCCCCAGAGCGCAGGGGAGACCCCCAGAGCCCAGGAAAGACCCCCATCCCTGGGAGGGACCCCCAGAGCCCAGGAGAGACAGAGGGACCCCCAGAGCCCAGGGGAGACCCTCAGAGCCCAGGGGAGACCCCCAGAGCCCAGGAGAGACCCTCAGAGCCCAGGGGAGACCCCCAGAACCCAGGGGAGACCCTCAGAGCCCAGGAGAGACCCCCAGAGCCCAGGGGAGACCCTCAGCACCAAGGGAACCCTGTGCCCGTGAGGGAGGTTTGGGAGGGGAGCTGATCCCTGGGAGAGACCCCAACCCCATTCCCATGGCCAGGAGGGGATGGGAGCCCCAGGAGAGACCCCCAGAGCCCAGGGGAGACCCCCAGAGCCCAGGGGAGACCCTCAGAGCCCAGGGGAGACCCCCAGAGACCAGGGGAGACCCCCAGAGCCCAGGGGAGACCCCAAGAGCCCAGGGGAGACCCTCAGAGACCAGGGGAGACCCCCAGAGCCCAGGAGAGACCCTCAGAGACCAGGGGAGACCCCCAGAGACCCCAACCTCATTCCCATGGCCAGGAGGGGATGGGAGCCCCAGGAGGGACCCCCAGAGCCCAGGGGAGACCCCCAGAGCCAAGGGGAGACCCCCAGAGACCAGGAGAGACCCCCAGAACCCAGGGGAGACCCCCAGAACCCAGGAGGGACCCCCAGAGCCCAGGGGAGACCCCAGCCCCCTTGAGGACCCCCTAGCCCCCCAGAAGCCCCCAGCCCCCCAGGAAGCCCCGACCCCAGGAGGAGCCCCCAGCCCTGGATGGACCCCCCAGGCCCCAGAAGCCCCCAGCCCCCCGAGGAGCCCCCAGCCCCCCAAAGACCCCCCAACCCTGGATGGAGCCCCCAGCTCCCCGAGGAACCCCCAGCCCCAGGAGGAGCCCCCAGCCCTGGATGGACCCCCTAGCCCCCCTAGAAGCCCCTAGCCCCCCAGAACCCCCCAAGGAGCCCCCAGCCCCCAGAGGATCCCCCAGCCCCAGGAGGACCCCCCAGCCCCCCAGAAGCCCCCAGCCCCTCCAGAACCCCCCAGCTCCCAGAGGATCCCCCAGCCCCCCCCCAAAGCCCCCAGCCCCCCAGCCCCCTGGAAGCCCCCAGCCCCCCCAACCCCCCAGAACCCCCCAAGGAGCCCCCAGAGGATCCCCCAGCCCCAGGAGGACCCCCCAGCCCCTCCAGAACCCCCCAGCTCCCAGAGGATCCCCCAGCCCCGCCCGAAGCCCCCAGCCCCCCAGCCCCCTGGAAGCCCCCAGCCCCCTGGAAGCCCCCAGCCCCCCCAACCCCCCAGAACCCCCGGGAAGCCCCCAGCCCCCAGAGGAGCCCCCCAAGCCCCCCGAAGCCCCCGTCCCCGCTCACCCCCCGCGCAGCAGCCGCGCCCGCATGGTGCCGAAGTCCATGGGCCTCTTGATGACCCGGCGGTAGCCGGGCACCAGGCGGGGGTTGACGGGCTCCAGGAAGGGCCAGGCGTCCTCGTGGGCCTCCATCTCCATCAGGATGATCCTGGCAGGGCACAGGGACGGGGTCACCGACACAGCTCAGCAAAAATCCCCCCCTGAGTGGGGAATCGCCCTTCCCTTCCCTTCCCGCGGGGGCACCGAGCGCGGCGGGGCTCACGGGGCGGGGCAGGGAGGAGAACCTGACTCCAGGGCCCAGAGGGCTGAGTTATCATTTTATTACTGATATCAAATATAAATTATTATCTATTTATATATTACATTATTTACATTATTATATATATATAAATGATATATTGAAACTATACTGAAAGAATAGAAGAGATGAGAAAGAAGAGAGGAGAACCTGACTCCACGGCACAGAGGGCTGAGTTATGACTTTACCACTGATATTAAAATATAAAATATTATTCTATTCTATTCTATTCTATTCTATTCTATTCTATTCTATTCTATTCTATTCTATTCTATTCTATTCTATTCTATTCTTTACGTTATTATATATATATAAATGATATATTAAAACTATACTGAAAGAATAGAAGAGATGAGAAAGAAGAGAGGAGAACCTGACTCCAGGGCCCAGAGGGCTGAGTTATGACTTTATTACTGATATCAAATATAAATTATTACCTATTTATTATATAAATTATATTATTTATATTATTATATATTAAAAATGATATATTAAAAGTGTAGTGAAAGAATAGAAGAGATGAGAAAGAAGAGAGGAGAACCTGACTCCATGGCTCAGAAGGCTGATTTATGATTTTATCACTGATATTAAAAAATTAATATAATATAATATAATATAATATAATATAATATAATATAATATAATATAATATAATATAATATAATATAATATAATATAATATAATATAATATAATATAATATAATATAATATAATATAATATAACATTATTTATGTTATTATATATATAAAAATGATATATTAAAACTATACTAAAAGAATAGAAGAGATGAGAAAGAAAAGATGAGAATCTTGACTCCATGTTCAGAAGGCTGATTTATTCTTTTAGTATAGTTTAATATATAATTTTTAATATATAATAATATAAATAACATATATAGTAAATATATAATATTTTATATTTTAATATAATATATATCCTAAATTAGCCTTTTGAAATATAGAGTCAAGATTCTTGTCTCTTCTATTCTTTTAGTATAGTTTAATATATAATTTGTAATATATAATATTATAAATAATATAAAAGATATAATAAATATATAATATTTTATATTTTAATATCATGTATATCCTAAAATAATAAATCAGCCTTCTGAAACATGGAGTCAAGATTGTCATCTCTTCTATTCTTTTAGTATAGTTTTAATATACAATTTTTATATATAATAATATAAATAATATAAATAATATAAATAATATAGCATATATTGTAAATATATAATATTTTATATTTTAATATCATATATATCCTAAAAGAAATTATCCTTTTGAAACACGGAGTCAAAATTCTCATCTCTTCCCTTGTCCTGGGTCCCAGGGGGGACATCGGGGGGACATCGGGGGGGACACTGGGGGGACATCAGGGGGGAAATCGGGGGGTCCCCAGGGGGGACATCGGGGGGGACATCGGGGGGGATATCGGGGGGTCCTGGGGGGGACATCGGGGGGACATCGGGGAGGATATTGGGGGGAGATTGGGGGGGACATCGGCCGGTCCCAGGGGGGACATCGGGGGGACATCAGGGGGGACATCGGGGGGACATCGGGGGGACATTGGGGGGAGATCAGAGGGGACACCAGGGCGTTCTGGGGGGGACATCAGGGGGACATCGGGGGGACATCGTAGGGGACACATCGGGGGGACATCAGGGGGGACATCAGGGGGGACATCAGGGGGTCCGGGGGTGACATCAGGGGGGACATTGGGGGGTCCCCAGGGGGGACATCGGGGGGTCCCAGGGGCTCCCAGGGGATCCCCGGGGGTCCTGGGGTGACCTCGGGGGGGATTTCAGGGGGTCCCCAGGTGGTCCAAGGGGGTCCCGGGGTGACACTGGGGGGTCCCCAGGGGGTCCCCGGGGGTCCCGGGGTGACCTCGGGGGTCCCCGCTCCCACCGCCGCCCCGTCCCCGGTCCCCGGCCGCACTCACTCGCAGAAGGTCAGGTCGCTGGGCCGGCCGCGCAGGGCCGAGCTCCTCCTGCGGGGAGGGCTCAGCGCCTCCCCCGGGCACCGGGGGGACCCGGGCAGCCCCTCCCGCCGCCGCGGGGCCGCGCGGCGCCGCCGCGGGCTCGGCTCCTCCTCGCCGGGGCTCGCCCCGAGCCCGCGGCCCCGTTTCCGTTTCTTGCCTCGCCGGGGTGAGACGGGGTCCCGGTACTGCCCGGCCTGGGGGGGGAAAGGCGTCACCCCCTGTCCCTCTGTCCCCTGGGCTCGTTCTCCCACCCTCTGAGCCCCGAGGTGACCCCCGGGGGTCCTGCCCAGGGTCCCTCAGAGGCCAGCGGGGTCTCCTGGGGGTCAGGACAGCAATGGAAGGGCACCAGGGTCTGCTCTAGGGGTGGGGGTCTCTCAGATCCACCAGGGTCTGCTCTAGGGGTGGGGGTCTCTCAGACACCATCAGGGTCTGCTCTAGGGGTGGGGGTCTCCCAAACACCATTGGGGTCTGCTCTAGGGGTGGGGGTCTCTCAGACACCAGCAGGGTCTGCTCTAGGGGTGGGAGTCTCTCAGACACCACCAGGGTCTGCTCTAGGGGTGGGGGTCTCTCAGACATCATCCTGGGGGTGGGGGTCTCTCAGATCCATCAAGGTGTCCTCTAGGGGTGGGGGTCTCTGAGACAGCATTGGGGTCTGCTGTAGGGGTGGGGGTCTCTGAGATCCATCAGGGTCTCTCCTGGGGGTGGGGGTCTCTCATCAGGGTCTCTCCTGGGCACCAAATCCTCACCCCAGAGGGGTGGGAGCCCCTCTGGGGTCACCAGTCCTGGGATGGGGACCCCTCCTGCTGATATGGGGGTCTCTCCCAGAGATATGAGGGTCCCTCCTGGAGATAAGAGTGTTTCCTAGGAAAAGGGACCCCCCCTCCCAGGGGCATGGGGGTCCCTCAGAGACCACTGGGGGTCTCTCCCAAGAATGGGGCTCTCCCCTGGGGGATGATGGGGGCCCCATTCCCCTGGGGACAGAGGTCCCGTGGGGGATCCCTCTTGGGAACCAGACCTCCAGAACCTCTGCGGGGGACGGGGGGCCCAGCAGGGCGTGGGACCCCTCCTGGCCCACCCCTGGCTGCACCCTGACCTACCCTGGCCACGCAGACGGAGCAGAACCAGTCGCCCTCGGGCACCTCAGTCATGCGGGGCCGGTGGCAGTAGAGGTGGCAGCCGCGGTCGCAGCCGTCGCACAGCAGCAGGTGCTCGTCGTCGTCCCCTCTCCGGCAAACCAGGCAGGTCTGGGGGCACACGGGGGGGGGCTCAGAGCCGCTTTGGACCCCCCCCTTGTCCCCCCCCAGAGCGGGGTCTCACCACTCTGTTGACGGATTTCTCCCAGGCGATGGATTTCTCCAGCTGGAAGATGCACAGGGACACCTGGGCGGCGCTGCGGCAGCGCTCCAGCGTCTGCCGCCACGTCCGCACCCGCGGCGTGATCTCGTACGAGCTGCGGGGACAGCGGGGGCTCAGCCCGGCACGGGGGGCCCACCCTGGTCTGGATCGTGGGGAACCCCCCCCAGCCCAAAAGGGATCCCAAAAGGAGGAGTCTTGGTCGCTGCTCAGCCCCGGGCAAGACCCCGATGACCCCCATGAGAACCCTGGCTCCAGGGGAGACCCCCATCCCCAGGGGTGACCCTTGTACCCAGGGGAGACCCCCTTCCCCAGGGGTGACCCTTGTACCCTGGGGAGATCCCCATCCCCAGGGGAGACCCCTGTACCCAGGGGAGACCCCCATCCCCAGGGGAGATCCCTGTCCCCATGGGAGACCCCTGTCCCCAGGGGAGACCCCCATCCCCAGGGGAGACCCCCATCCCCAGGGGAGATCCCTGTACCCAGGGGAGACCCCCATCCCCAGGGGAGACCCCCATCCCTCTGAGAGACCCCATCCTTAGGAAGAGACCCCACCCTTCAGAAGAGACCCCCATCCTTCAGAGACCAAATCCCTCTGAGAGTGACCCCATCCTTCAGAAGAGACCCCATCCTTCAGAAGAGACCCCATCCCTAGGAAGGGACCCCATCCCTCAAAGAGACCCCAATGGCCTCTGAGGGAGTCCCATACCCCTGGGAGGGTTCCTCATTCCCAGCAAAGTCTTTCATTCCCAAGAAAGACCCTGATGGACTCTGAGAGACCCCCACTCCCAGGACAGACCCTGCTGACCCCCACATTCCCAGGAAGGGTCCTGATCCCCAGAAGAGACTCTCACCCCCAAGAGGAACCCTGATGGCCCCTCATTCCTGTGAGGGACCCCCAGAAAAGACTATAGTCTCCAAGAAAGACCCCAAAAACCCTCTAAGGAGAGGGTCCCCTTCCCATATTCCTGGAAAGGATCTCTGTCCCAGGAAGAACACACAAAGGACCATCACCCCCAAGAAGGAATCCCATCCCTGGGAGACCCCCACATTCCTGGGAAGAGTCCTGATCCCCAGAAGAGACTCTCACCCCCAAGAGGAACCCTGATGGACTCTGAGAGACCCCAACACCCAGGACAGAGCCTGCTGACCCCCACATTCCCGGGGTGGCGCTGGGAATGGCCCCTTCTCAGCAATTCCCAGGGAATGGCCCCTTCTCAGCAATTCCCAAGGAATGACCCATTCTCAGCAATTCCCAGGGAATGACCTTTTCTCAGCAATTCCCAGGGAATGACCTTTTCTCAGCAATTCCCAGGGAATGATCCCTTCTCAGCAATTCCCAGGGGATGATCCCTTTTCAGCAATCAGGGAATGGCCCCTTCTCAGCAATTCCCAGGGAATGGCCCCTTCTCAGCAATTCCCAGGGAATGGCCCATTCTCAGCAATTCCCAGGGAATGGCCCTTTCCTGACCCCCTGCAGGGCTCGGGCTGGGGCCGTGTGCTGCACTCACATCTCGGTGGTGCCCGTGCTCAGCTCCTCGGGGCCGCTCAGCACGGCTTTCTCCACCACCACCTCGTGCAGCGGCCACAGCGGCTCCTTGAGGTAGCGGCGCTCCAGGTTCTGCTCCAGCGCCGCCAGGCGCAGCACGGCCAGGTCCAGGGGGTTGGTCAGCTCCCGCCGCAGGGGCAGCCCCTCCCGCCTGCTCCGCACCGTGATGTCCTCCAGGGGCTCCACTTTGTGCTCGCAGTACCTCAGGTCGTCCCGCGTCGAGTCCGGGCTGGGACACGTCCAGCCCTGCGGAGGAGCGAGGTCAGTGCCGGTCAGTTGGTCAGTGGGTCAGCAGGAATTGGGGTGACCCCGGCTGGTACCCACCCGGATCTGCAGGTCGGCCATGAGGACGCGCTGCTCCAGCTCCTCCACCCACTGCAGCACGCCCAGGTCGGTCTCGTAGGCTCTGTCGGGCACCGACCACTGAGCCAGCGCCTCCTGAGACACCGCGGCGCCGGCCGGCTCCGGGCGCGGGTGGAAGATGGGGTCTGAGGGGAGAAAAGGGGTCAGGATGGGGGAGAGGCACAACCTGAGACCTGGGACATGAAGGGGTCTGAGGGGAGAAAAGGGGTCAGGGATGGGGGAGATGATGGGGTCTGGAGGGGAGAAAAGGGGTCAGGGATAGGGGAGATGATGGAGTCTGGAGGGGAGAAAAGGGGTCAGGGAGGAGAGGCACAACCTGGGACATGATGGGGTCTGAGGGGAGAAAAGGGGTCAGGGATGGGGGAGAGGCACAACCTGGGACCTGGGACATGATGGGGTCTGAGGGGAGAAAAGGGGTCAGGATGGGGGAGAGGCACAACCTGAGACCTGGGACATGAAGGGGTCTGAGGGGAGAAAAGGGGTCAGGGATGGGGGAGATGATGGGGTCTGGAGGGGAGAAAAGGGGTCAGGATGGGGGAGAGGCACAACCTGAGACCTGGGACATGATGGGGTCTGGAGGGGAGAAAAGGGGTCAGGGAGGAGAGGCACAACCTGGGACATGATGGGGTCTGAGGGGAGAAAAGGGGTCAGGGATGGGGGAGAGGCACAACCTGGGACCTGGGACATGATGGGGTCTGAGGGGAGAAAAGGGGTCAGGGAGGAGAGGCACAACCTGGGACATGATGGGGTCTGAGGGGAGAAAAGGGGTCAGGATGGGGGAGAGGCAGCAGAGCCACATCCTGGGACATGATGGAGTCTGGAGGGGAGAAAAGGGGTCAGGAATAGGGGAGATGATGGGGTCTGGAGAGGAGAAAAGGGGGTCAGGGAGCAGAGGCACAACCTGGGATATGATGGGGTCTGAAGAGGAGAAAACGGGTCAGGAAGGGGGGACAGTCAGCAGAGCCACATCCCAGAACACAGGGATCCAGAGGGGGGAAAAGGGGAGGTCACAGAGGGGACATGGGGAGCAGGAGTGCAAGGACAAGATGGGGGTCAGGAGGGGCACAGAGGGGGGACAGGCAGCAGCCCCCCACCCTGGTGGTGTGGGTGGAAGGTGGGGGCTGGGGGGCAGAGGGTGGGCTCAGAGTGGGGCACATGAGCAGCAGCCCCCCAACCTAGAGAGCAGCCTGGAGCAGCAGAGGATGGGCTTGGGGGGGCAACAAGGAGCAGCCCCCTGCCCCAGTGGCAGAGTGAAAAGTGAGGTCTGGGGGTGGTAAAGGGTGGGCTCAGGGAGGGAACAGGGAGCAGCCTCAGGGATTTGGGCAGAAGATGAAATCTGGGGGCTCACAAGGGGACAGACAAGAGCCCCCCACCCAGCTCAGGGTCTGGGGGTGGTAAAGGGAACAGGGAGCAGCCCCCTGCCTTAGGGATTTGGGCAGAGATAAAATCTGGGGGCTTACAGGGGGTTCACAGGGGGACAAGGCAAGAGCCCCCCACCCAGCTGGGGGGTCTGGGGGCAGGGGGTGAGCTCAGGGAAGGAACAGGGAGCAGCCCCCTGCCCCAGTGCCAGAGTGAAAGGTGACATCTGCAGGGATAAAGGGTGGGCTCTGGGGGGGAACAGAGAGCAGCCCCCTGCTTTAGGGATTTGGGCAGAAGATGAAATCTGGGGGCTCACAGGGGGACAGACAAGAGCCCCCCCACCCAGCTGGGGGTCTGGGGGTGGTAAAGGGTGGGCTCAGGGAGGGAACAGAGAGCAGCCTTAGCGATTTGGGCAGAAGATAAAATCTGGGGGCTCACACGGGGCTCATGGTGGGGGTAAAGGGTGGGCTCTGGGGGGGAACAGGGAGCAGCCCCCTGCCTTAGGGATTTGGGCAGAAGATGAAATCTGGGGGCTCACAGGGGGACAGACAAGAGCCCCCCACCCAGCTGGGGGTCTGGGGGTGGTAAAGGGTGGGCTCAGGGGGGGAACAGAGAGCAGCCTTAGGGATTTGGGCAGAAGATAAAATCTGGGGGCTCACACGGGGCTCATGGTGGGGGTAAAGGGTGGGCTCTGAGGGGTAAGAGAGAGCACCCACCTGCCTTAGGGATTTGGGCAGAAAATGAAATTTGGGGGCTCACAGGGGGACTGACAAGAGCCCCCCACCCAGCTGGGGGTCAGGGGGCAGGGGGTGGGCTCTGGGGTGGGCTCTGGGGGACTCACCAGTGCTGCTCCGGAGGCAAACCTCGCGCAGGAACTCCTTGTGCTTGGTCAGGTGCTTGTGCAGGGCTTTCTCCCGGATGCCACGCGGGTGCAGCGCCCGTGCCACTGCCTCCAGCTCCTCGGGGTCCCTCAGCCACCACCAGCCACTCTGCATCTCTGCAAGGCCAGGGACACAGCTCAGCACCGTGCCTGGGTCGGCACCGGGGGGGTCCCGGGGGTCCCGGCTCTCACCGCTGGGCACCGGCTGCTCCGTCAGCTGCGTCAGGTATTTCTGCTCCATCTGCTTGAAGAATTTGGTGGGGGGTCTCCCTCGGCGTTTGGGCTGTCCTGGCACGTCCTGGAGCTTTTCCAGGCTGCCCTGGCTGCGTGGGCAGGCGCCGTGGGCCCTGGGGCCGGCGTGCACCGGCGTGGAGGCGAGCAGGGGAGCCGTGGGGTCGTCTGAGGGGAGGCCGTTCAGCTGGAGGGACGGGGGGAATGTCAGAGAAGACAGACAGAAAATTACAAAATATTCTGCCTTGGAAAGGACAACACAAAGATTATCAGACCTGGATCCCCAGCCCCTGAATCCTGGATCCACCCAGTCCTGCAGCCCCTCAGTGCCATAAATCCCAATTCCTCAGCCCCCCAACGCCACAGACCCCCAATCCCACAGCCCCTCAATCCCACAGCCCCAATCCCACAGCCCCTCAATCCTACAGCCCCTCAATCCCACAGCCCCCTAATCCTGCAAACCCCAATTCCTCAGCCCCTCAACCCCGCAGCCCCTCAATCCCACAGCCCCCAATCCTGCAGCCCCTCAACCCCACAGCTCCCAGTCCTGCAGCCTCTCGAATTCACAGTCCCCCCAAACCCTGCAGCCCCTCAATCCCACAGCCCCCAGTCCTGCAGCCTCTCAATCCCACAGCCCCCCCCAAACCCTGCATCCCCTCAACCCCACAGCCCCCCAAACCCTGCAGCCCCTCCACCCCACAGCCCACCAAACCCTGCAGCCCCTCAACCCCACAGCCCCCCCAAACCCTGCAGCCTCCCCACCCCTGGAGCTGTTTCCCTTCTCCCCAGCCTGTCGAGGGCAGCAGGACTGAGCCCCCTGTGCCACCAGGTCACACAGAGGGTCCCACCCAGGGAGAATCCCCCTCCCCACACAACCCCTGGGGTCATGGTGCAAGCGCTGGGGTGCAGCCCCCCGACCCTGTACCTGCCGTGCTGAGCCCTTGGGGGGCTCCCCCCTGCCCTGGCTGCGGGGGGCTGCGGGGGCTCGTGGCGAGGGCTCGGCCGAGGAGGTAGCGAGGGGGGCTCGGTCGTCACAAGGCGTGCGGGGCAGCAGGTTAAACCAGGGCCCTCGCTTTGCCACAGCCTCCGGGGCTCTCTCCTCCTCTTCCTCCTCCTCCTCCTCCTCTTCCTCCTCCATGGGGTCCGAGGCGGCCTCGGGGAGCCCCGTGTCCCCCTTGCCGGGGCTGCTGGCCGGGGTGAGGACCGAGTCCTTGAGCAGGGACGACTGGGTCTGGCTCAGCCAGGACAGGAAGGCCGACTGGCTGAGGTCGTGCTGGCTCTGCCCCAGGGGCTCTGGCTCCTCCAGGACCCCGTTGATGGGCACGGGGCAGGGCTCGCAGTGCTGGGCCAGCTCCTCTTTGCTCTTCCGGGGCCGCCCCCGGGCACGCGAGGCCGGGCAGCTCGTCCGGCTGGCGACGGGCACGGCGGCCGGCTCCTCCTTCACCGCGGACACCAGCGGGGGGGACACCACTGGGGACACCAGCGGGGACACCAGCGGGGACACCTTCTCCTCAGGGGGCTCCTGAGCCACCGCCTCAGCTGCTGTGACAGCAGGAGGACGAGCAGGTGAGATGTGGGCTCCTCTCCCAGCTGTGCCAACCCCCCTCCCCCCCAAAAAGCCCCTTCCCCGCTCACCCTCCGCGCCCTCCACGAAGATGCCGCCCAGGTGGGGCAGGACCCAGTAGCGCCTCCGGAACCGGTCCTGGCCCAGGGAGGCTGCCCGCAGGGTCTGGGAGGAATGGAGCAGCTTCTTGCGGAAGAACATCTGCCTCTGTGGGGAGAGTGGGGGGCGGTGAGGGGGCTGCAGCCCCCCCAGCAGGGCTGAGCTCCAGCCCTCCAGCACCTGCTCACCTTGGCCAGCTTCTCGATCTGCCGCTCCAGCTCCGGGACGCTGGACGCAGACGTGTCAACCTGGGGAAGGGATGGGTCAGTCAGGGAAGCGGCACCCTCACCTCTGCCCCCCCACAACGGAGCCTGGAGCACCCCACCTCCTCCTCCCGGCGGGATCTGCGCCCTCGGGTCTCCTCCTCCTCCTCCATCTCCAGCCCCACGTCCTCGGTCAGGCGGGAGCTGCGCCGGCGCCGGCCGTCCTCCAGCCCCGTGATCTCCGACTCGGGACGGCCCGTCTTCTTGGCCAGGGCAACCTTCAGCCTGCCAGGACACAGTTGGAGCTGTTGGTTACCTGTCCCCCCTGTTGGCCCGATTTTTTAGCATTTTCTAAGCCTTCTGATGTTTATATTCTCTTTCTGTAAATAACTTATTGTTTTGCATTCTTTTATGAAGTTTGACAGACTGTTGGTTTGTCCGGTGGCACTTCCACCCTCCAATCCATTGTCACTTTTGGAAAAGTATAAATGTTGGGAGTCAGAAAATAAACTTCCTTTTTCTTCACCTTGAGAGCAGCTGTGTGTGTTGTTACAGCGACATCCCCCTGCCCACCCTGAGGCACCAGGTCACCTGGAGGGGACGGTGCCGAGGCTGCAAGCGAAGCCCCTTCCCCACCAACCTGCGCAGCCGGCCCTCGATGATCCACTTGCTCTTCCTGTAGCTGGCCATGCTCTCCAGGGTCTTGTCGATCTCACTGCACGACAGGAGATGGGGATGGCTCCAGCGAGCAGCATCCCCTCCACCCCCCCCAATCCCAGATTCTCCTGCCCCCCCAGCCAGCCCCACCTGATGATGAGGGCGCTGCTGTTGAGCTCATTGATGAGGAAGACGAGGATGGAGGCTTTGAGCTCGGGGGGCAGCGCCTGGAAGGGTTTGGTGCGCAGCCCCTCGCACAGCTCCGCGCCCGCCCCGTGCGCCGTCAGGAAGCAGCGCAGCACCTCCGACACCGTGTCCCTGTTCAGGCTGATCTCCGACACTTTCTCCCCCAGGATCTTCAGGGACTGGCCAAAACAGAGGGAGAGGTTTGGGGGGGCTCCTCCTTGCTCCCACGGGGGTTTGTCAGGAGGGGGGTCCTGCCTACAGGTGGTTCTGGGTGCTCCCGGCACAAGGATGGATGGGGGGACACCCCAAAAAGAACAGGGGGCTGGAGAGCAGCACATCCCACATTTAGGATTCTTTGTCCTGAGTTTTGCAGGCACTGACAGCCCCAGCCAGGGGAGGGGAAAAAGGGGAGAAGGTGGGGAAAAAAGGAGAAAGAGAGAGAAAAGGAAAGGGGAGGGAAGGAAAGTGAAAGCAGAAGTAAAAATAAAAGGAGGTGGGGGAAAAGGGACAAAGAGAGAGAAAAGGAAAGGGGAGGGAAGGAAAGTGAAAGCAGAAGTAAAAATAAAAGGAGGTGGGGAAAAAAGAGAAGGAAAAGAAAGGACAAAGGGGTGAAAGGAAAGGGAAAATGGGGGGAAGAAGAGAAGGGGAAAAGAAAGGTAAAGGTGGGAAATGGATTGAAAAAAGAAAAAAGAGGGAAAGAAAAGAGGGGGAAAGAAAAGGAAAGTGAGAGAGAAGAAGAGGAGAGAAGAAAAGGGATGGGGAAAATGGAAAGGGGAAAAAAGAAAGGGAAAAAAGAGGGAAAAAGGAAAGGGGAGGGAAAAAAAATAAGGGAAGAGGGAAGGGGGGAGAAATAAGGGAAGGGAAGAAAGGGGTGAGAGGGAAGGGAAGGAATTGGCTGACCTGGTGAGGGAGATCTCACCTAACAGGGGAGGTCTCACCTAACAGGGGGTCTCACCCGGCAGGGAAGGGGGTCTCACCTGGCAGGGGAAGGGGGTCTCACCTGGCAGGGGAAGGGGGTCTCACCTAACAGAGGGGTCTCACCTGGCAGGGAAGGGGGTCTCACCTGGCAGGGGAAGGGGGTCTCACCTAACAGAGGGGTCTCACCTAACAGGGAAGGGGGTCTCACCTAACAGAGGGGTCTCACCCGGCAGGGAAGGGGTCTCACCTGGCAGTAGGGGGGCAGCCCAGGGTCGCAGAGCGCCGCCTGCAGCAGCCTCACCAGCAGGTCCTGCAGCTGCCCCGCGCCGGGGGCCACCCCCAGCAGCCCCTCCTGCAGCGCTCCCAGCGTGGGCACGTCCCGTGCTGGCTCCAGCCCCAGCACCTTCCCGTAGCTCTGCAGGAACTCCACCACCGTCAGGCAGTCCGAGAAGGCGCGGCTGGGCAGCACCAGCCCCGGGATGCGGGAGAAGGCTGGAAGGGGCTGTGGATCAGGGAGAAGAAGGGGGGTGTCAGGGCCAGCTGGTGGCTCCCCGGGGTGACCTTTCTGAGCCCCCCAGCACAGCCCACCTGGTGGTCCCCCAGGCACATGTCCTCCGTGGGTTTCTTCATCTCCTCCAGGATGAGCTGCTGCCGCCGCCGCTCCTCCAGGCGCCGCTGGGCCAGCAGCCCCTTGTCTGCTTTCCGAGCCCCCTTGGCCTTCTTCTCCTTGGGCCTGGCCTTGTCCTTGCCCTTCTCTGGCTTCCCCTTCTTCTCCTTGGCCTGAGTCAGAGCCCGGATGTGTGGGGGGAAACAAAAGATAAGGGGGAAAATCCATTTTTCATCTCCTCCCTCTCCCCAGCATACTCGTGCCCACGGACTCACCTTGGATTTCTTCTTGGCCTCCTTGGCCCTGGGGGCTTTGGCCTCCTGCTTCTGCTTGTTCTTGGCCTGAGGGGAGGACAAGACCTGATCAGGGACCCCCTGCACCAGGGGAAAACCCCCCCCCCAAACCCCATACCCGCACCTTCCGCCTCATTTTCTTCTTGATCTTGCTCATTTTCAACTTGTCCTCCTCGCTGAGCACCTCTGGAAGGGAGCACAGAGCGGACGTGAACCACGATCCCCCTGTGGCCAGGCTGTGAGGAGGGATGGCAAGGGGGGGTACCTTGTGCTTCCAGCCTCTTCAGCAGCCGTGCATCCGTCTTGCTGAGCAAATCCACCATCCTGACCTTGGGTGGGCGGCCCCTGCCCCGTTTGGTGGCCGGGGCCTCCTTGGGTTTGGTTTTCTCGGCATTGCGGGGCCGGCCGCGCTTGCCCGTGATGGCCTGGATGCGCCCGGGGATCTCCTCGGGGCTCAGCTTCACCCACTGCACGCCCTGTGGGGCACCAGCTGGGGTCACCCGTGGGCACAGCCAGGGCTGAGAGGGGACAGGGGGGGCTCAGCAGCCCCCAGACCCACCTCTGGCGTGTCCCGCTCCTCGTAGAAGTCTCCCACGGGCATGCGGGGGCTGAAGCTGAAGTGCTCGCGCCGCACGTCCTGCACCATGTTCCTGCTCAGGTACTGGGGACAGGGAGGAGGAGGAGGAGCAGGAGGAGGAAGGCTGTGAGGAAGCTCAGTGCTCCAGGTTCACCACAGCCTCCATCAGCTGCGGTCCTGGCTTTTGAGGGGGGCTGTGGTGGGTCAGAACCGCCCCCCTCTCCCTCCTCGGGTGTCCCCAAGGGCGGTACCTTGATGACCTCCGGGAATTGCTTCATCCTCTTCCCGCAGGGGCCGTAGTACCAGGTCTCGCCCTGCCAGCGATGGTTCCCCTTCTTGATCCGAACCTCCCGCCTCCACCTGGGCACGGCAGCGTCAGCCCGGGGCCGTGGGGCAGCATGGGGAGGGGGCGGGATGGGGAGGGGACAGGGCAGGAGCGCCCGAGAGGACAGCACCAGGGACAGGATGAGGAGGGGACAGTGTCGGGGACAGAGCAGTGGGAGGGGTTGGGGACAGGATGGAAAAGGGATGGAGAGAGGGGGAGGATGGGAAAGGGGTGGGGACAGGGGCAGGATGGGGAGGGGATGGGGACACGAGGGGGACAGGATGGGGACAGGACGGGGATAGCTTCAGGAGCAGGATGGTGGGAAGGGGAGTTTTGGTAGTTTGTGAGGCAGGATGGGGAGGGGACGGTGGGAGGCGGCCGGAGCTGTGGGGCAGGAGGGTGGAAAGGGAACAGGGTCGGGGGCAGGACAGCCGGAGGGGGACGGGAACAGGACAGGGGAAAGGGAGGAGGGTCGGGGGCCATCCCACGTACCCGTGCTGCAGCGGGAAGCGCACCTCCTCCTGCGTGGCGATGCGCCGGCGAGGGACATCACCTGCGGGGAGGGGACAGATGGGACGATGGGCTGGCGGGCGGGGGGCACCGGGGGGTCAGCCCGGGGGTGGGGGACGGCCGCACCTGCCCCCGAGGCACTCAGCAGGGCGGGCTCCTCGCTCTCTCCCTCTCCTGGCGCGGCCGAAGTCTCCGGGCAGCTGTCGGCAGCCTCCTCCTCCTCCTCCTCCTCTTCTTCCTCCTCCTCCTCCTCCGCAGACGGGGCCGGCGACTCCGGCTCCAGCGGAGGGTCGAGCTCCAGGGACCCCGAGTCTCGCAGCCCCGCGTGGTCGCCGCTCTTCAGCTCGCCGTTGTCGCCTGAGGAGCCAAGGTCAGGGACGTCACCGGACACGTCACCGGGGCTGCGCGTCCCCTCCCTGCGCTGCCCGGGGGCCTCGCCGGTGCCACGGAGACCCCCGTGGGGCTCACGGGGCATCCCTCGTGGGGAAGCGGGCCGGTGGGGTGACCCCCATCCCCTGCCGGTGTGGGGGCAGCACGTACCGGGCAGGGCGGGCGGCGAGCCGGGGGCATCGAGCAGCGGGGCGGGCGAGGGGCTGGCGGGCAGCAGGCTGAAGGGGCCGGCGTGGAGTGGGGGGCTGGCGGCCAGGTCGGGGGGCTCCTCCAAGGAGGACTTGTCGCTCACCAGCTGCGAGTCGTCCATCGCGTACAAGTCGCCGGTGCCGGGGTCTGGGGAGGGGGGTGAGCACCAGGGTTGGGGGCGCACGGAGCCACATCTCCGCTCATGGGGAATAGGGGTGTGTGTGTGTGTGGAGTGGATGAAAAGGTTCCGGCAGCAGAGGGGTTAAAAGGGGTTTGGGTCCCCCCCTCTCCTCCCCCCCAGCCCCGCCTCCTCCTCCTCCTCCTCTGGGAAGCGGAGGAGCCCAAAATGGCCGTGGCGATGCTCAGCAGCGCGGAAGTTCAGGCGCTGAGTAACCGCCTCGTCACGGAGCTGGGAAGGACGGGAAGGAAGGCAGGGAAGGAAAAGCCGGCAGCGAGCCGGGGACGCGGGCCCGCCCCTGCCTCGGGAGAGCGCCACGGCCACCGCCGCGTCCCCACGGCCGCCGCATCTCCCCGCGGGCACCGAGAAGAGCTGGCACTGCCACCCGGGCAGGGGACGGTTGTGGCCCCCGAGCCCTGCCCCGACATCCCCCGTACCTCTGGCCAGGGACTCGAAGGGCTCCAGGGGGTCCTCGCTGAGCATGTGGGTGTCCTCCAGCCGCGGGGCCATGGGTGACGCGGCCCCCAGGCAGCCGCTGGCCCTGGGTGCCAGGACGGGCCCTTCCTGCCCCAGCGAGCCCGTGGCAGCAGCTGCGGCCCCGTTGTAGCTGCAGATCTTCAGGTCTGAAGGGAGCAATCGACCAAAAACAGACCCTGAGATGTGATGGTGACAGAGCTGGGGGGATCCCCCACTGCTGGTCCCCGTGCTGGGACGGCCAGCCCTCCATGGCACCCGGTGGTGACACCCAGCCTGGTTTTTGAGATCCCAACGCCTGCTCCAAGCTGTGACCCACCAAACCCCCTCCAGGACACACCGGGCGGGTCAGAGCAGCTGGCATTCCCCAAGAAACGCCATGCCCAACTCCACCAGCATCCACCACCCACCTGCCAGGGCCCCAGCGCCACACCCCAGAGCTCTGCCAGCCCTCCCGGGCTCCTACCTGGCTGTGCCTCCTCCAGCTCCTGGCTGCCCACCAGCCCACCCCCGTTCTCTGCGATGGTGCTGGTGCTGCTGGGGGTGGTGGGCATCTCTTTGGCTGCACCCTCAGCGTCTCCCTGGCCGGGGTCCGGCTCGTCCGGAGCCAGCGGGAAGGGCTGCGTGTCCGAGCTCAGTCCGGGCGAGGCCTGACCCGCCGCGTAGAATCCGTCGGGCCCGTTCTGCATCAACTCAAAGCTCTGCTCGTGGAAGGAGTCGTAGAGCTCCTGCGAGTCGAAGCTCAGCCCCATGGGCCCGCCGGTGCCGTTGCCCCACAGCTCCTGCCCCGTTGCCCGCAGGTTGGTGCCGTGCCCCGGCGAGGCCGGCCGGGACCCCCCGGCCACGCCGTTGAGGGGGAACTGTCCGAGGTTGGGAGGGCCTCCCCCGTCCTTGAGGCCACCGCCGGCGGGCGTGTAGGGAGAGTAGTCCCACAGGCAGTCGTAGGCGCGGAGGGGCTGGGCCCCGGCGGGCGTGGAGCCGGGCGAGAAGGTCCCTGAAGTACCGGCGTGGGATACAGTAGAGAAGCCATTGACATTCATGCCCCCGTTCAGACCTGCCAGGGAGGGAGCAGAGCGATGGCCAGGTCAGCGCCGCGGGGTCTCTCCCGTGGGTTTGAGGATGGATCAATGGCCAGGCGGGGCAGCTGCCAAAGCCCTGCTCGTGTCCCCCCCCTCCCCGTGCCTGGAGAGAAGCAGGGAGGGCGGGAAGGGGGGAGCTGCGCAGTGCCCGTTTGCCAAACCGGCTCTGCCACGGGCTGTGCCGGCACCGGGCCGAGCGCCGCAGGACGCCGGGGATTAGCCGAGCTTGGCAGGGCTGTGCCGGATCAGCTGAGCGGCCAAATCCACGCACGGCCCGGGGCTGGCACGGCCGCTTTTCTAGGCCAAGGCGGCGGCAGGAACGCACAGACCCCGGCCCTGGCCCCAGGCGCTGGAGCTGCTGCTGGCCACGGCCCCTGCATCCCTCTGGCCCTGCAGCCATCCAATCCATGTGTCCCCTCCATCTCTGGCCCTGCAGCCATCCCGTCCCTCTGTCCCCTCCATCCCTGTCCCTGCAGCCCTCCTACCCCTCTGTCCCCTCTGGCCCTGCAGCCATCCCATCCCTCTGTCCCCTCCATCCCTGCAGCCATCCCATCCCTCTGTCCCCTCCATCCCTCCAGCCATCCCATCCCTGTGTCCCCTCTGTCCCTGCAGCCCCTCCATCACTCTGTCCCTGCAGTCCTCCCATCCCTGTGTCCCCTCTGTCCCTGCAGCCATCCCATCCCTCTGTCCCCTCCATCCCCCTGTCCCTGCAGCCCCTGTATCCCTTTGTCCCCTCCATCCCCCTGTCCCTGCAGCCATCCCATCCCTCTGTTCCCTCCATCCCTCTGTCCCCTCTGTCCCTGCAGCCCTCCCATCCGTCTGTCCCCTCCATCCCTGTCCCTGCAGCCCTCCCATCCCTATGTCCCCTCTGTCCCTGCAGTCCCTGCATCCCTCTGTCCCCTCCATCCCTGTCCCTGCAGCCCTCCCATCCCTATGTCCCCTCTGTCCCTGCAGCCCCTGTATCCCTCTGTCCCCTCCATCCCTGTTCCTGCAGCACTCCCATCCCTGTGTCCCCTCTGTCCCTGCAGCCCTCCCATCCCTCTGTCCCCTCCATCCCTGTCCCTGCAGCCCCTCCATCCCTCTGTCCCCTCCATCCCTGTCCCTGCAGCCCTCCCACCCCTGTGTCCCCTCTGACCCCAGGGCCACCCACCCCTGTCCCCGTGGGGTCACTCACTTTTCCCTTGCTGGGGGAAGCTGAGCGTGGAGCTGTGGGTGAAGGGGGAGTCCCCTGAGGCAGGCGTGGGTTTCGGTCCTGAGGCAGCGGGTGCAGAGGAAAGGCCAGTGAAGTTAAAATGGTTGTTTGTTTCCATTTCTGCACGGGGGAGAAGATGGGTCAGTCACTGGTGTGGCCTGGGGTGGCCATTGTGGTGACCCACCCACCACTGACCCTCTGTGGTCCCCAGCCTGGGGAGGGTGAGGAGTGACAATGACCCCCCCAGGACTGAGATGCCACCTGTGCTGCTCTTTGGCCCAGCTCCAGCCACCCCAGCTGGATGAGCTGCCACCTGCTTGAGCACAGCTTGTCACCGGCGTCCCCAGGGACAGCCATCACCCAGGTGTGACCACCGTGTGCCACCCTCCCGTGGCTGCCCCTGGGCTCCCAGCCAAGGACAGACCCCCCAAAGCAGCTCTGTGACCCCAGGAGGAACCAGCACAACCCAACGCCACTGGCACAGGAGTGACCCTGTTGGTGACACACAGTGTCCCCACCATGCCCCCCAAGCTGGAGGGGACCCCACACCCCCTTCTCCAGGCACAGCTCCAGGGTTTGAGGCTGGGCTTTGTTGGGAGCAAGCAGGAGCTGAAGCCCCAGTGCTGGCTTGGGCAGGAGCCTGGAGATCTTCATCCCTCAGGAACCCCAAATGTTCCCTCAAACCTGAGGCCCAGGAGGGATCCTGGTGACCTTTATCCATCAGGAACCCCAAACACTCCCTCAAACAGGAGGCCAGTGGCCCAGGAGGGATCCTGATGACCTTTGTCCATCAGGAACCCCAAACATTCCCTCAAACCCGAGGCCTGAGGCCCAGGAGGGATCCTGGTGACCTTTATCCATCAGGAACCCCAAACATTCCCTCAAACCCGAGGCCTGAGGCCCAGGAGGGATCCTGGTGACCTTTATCCATCAGGAACCCCAAACACTCCCTCAAACAGGAGGCCAGTGGCCCAGGAGGGATCCTGATGACCTTTGTCCATCAGGAACCCCAAACATTCCCTCAAACCCGAGGCCTGAGGCCCAGGAGGGATCCTGGTGAATTCATCCCCCAGGAACCCCAAACACTCCCTCAAACCCGAGGCCCAGGAGGGATCCTGGTGACTTTCATCCCCCAGGAACCCCAAATGTTCCCTCAAAACAGGAGGCCTGTGGCCCAGGAGGGATCCTGGGAGATGAAAGTCACCAGGAACCCCAAATGTTCCCTCAAACAGGAGGCCTGTGGCCCAGGAGGGATCCTGGGGGATGAAAGTCACCAGGAACCCCAAATGCTCCCTCAAACCCGAGGCCTGAGGCCCAGGAGGGATCCTGGGGATCCTGGTGAATTCATCCCCCAGGAATCCCAAACTTTCTCTCAAACCCAAGGCCACAAGGAGGGATCCTGGTGGGTCCATCCCGGGATGGGACACGAGGGAACTGCGGGAAATGAGGCCCTGGAAGCCCAGCAGATGAGGAAGGAGCCCCAGTGCCGGTGGGGACCCACAGGGACACCCTCGGGAGCTGCCACCACCGGCCGAGGCCGCACCGAGCTCTCCGGAAGGGCCGAGGCCGCTCCAGCAGCAGCTGGTGGCACAGCCCGTGTCGAAACCCGGATTTCATCACACCCTCACCGCCTCAGCTGCTGCCCTGGCAGGGGCCGCAGGGGCCACCGAGCCCGGCCAGGGCCACCGGTGATTCATCCATCCACCGGAGGAACCCGTATGGGCGGTGACGCAGCCGCCACACGGCTCCCGGACAAACCGGCACGGAGCCGCGAACCGGCCTCTGCCCCGAGCCAGCCGGAACCCCCGGGCGTGGGGACAGCGGCAGCAGCGGGGCTGGATAAGGAAAAGCCTTTCCGGTCCCACCCCGTGTGTGAGGTGCCGGCCGGGAAGGCGCTGCCGGCTCTGGAGGTCAGAGCAGGCGGCCGAGGGATGTGCCCGAGCCACCGGGTGGGCAGGTGGAGGCTGCAGGTGGCACTGGGACGGTCTGGGCACCTGCCAGGGTGGGGAAAGGGCCGCGAGAAAATAAAAACCTGCAAAGTGGGAATGGCACCCTTGCTCCAGGGACGGCCCAGGCCTGGCGGAGGCCGGAGCCGCCCTTGGCATCGCCGGGAGCTCGGGCAGCGCCAGGTGTGCTGTGGACACCGGCCATCCACGGCCACCCAAGGCCACCCAAGGCCACCTGTCACCTCCCACCCTCACCGGGGCTCCCGCAGCCGCGCTCCCCCCGCCCTGAGCCACCGAGTGTGGAGCTGAAACTGGGCCACGGCGAGAAACCGGAGCCAGGCAAGGTGAGGAGGGCGAGGGGCAGGAGCCTCGGATGGCGGCACGGCGGAGACCTCGCTGATGGTGGGTGACAAGGTGGCACCGAGCCCGCGGCTGACCCCGGCTCCTGTCACAGCGGGCACGGCCGACGTGGCAGCGCCGCTCGCCCGGGTGTCAAACCCGGTGGCAGCGGCACCACCGGCCCCCGGGATCCCCGCGGGGACACCGGGGCCGGGACTGTCCCCGGCAGCTGAGCTGGGGGGGACAGAGCTCCAGGCTGGGGGGGAACTCTCGGTGTGCCGTGGAGCCGGTGCCGTTCCCCGGGCACAGAGCTCGGCCTCCCCAGTTCTGCGGCCCCCCCGGCCCGGTGGCACCGGGAGGCCCCGGGAGCGTGACGCGACCTGATTAAAAAGGACGTTTCAAAAACAACGAGACGCAACAACCGGCTGCCATTTCCCGGCCACTTCCTGCGGGGACGGACACACCGGGGGACACGGGACCGGTTCCCCCCGGCCCCGCACCCGGCGGGGACCCCCGGTCCCTGCGGCAAGGACACCCCCAGGCCCCTCTCGCAGTCCCCCCGCCGGCTCTCCGGGGATGGGGGGCTCGGTGTCCGCGCCCCCCGCCGCCGCAGGGGGGTCCCGGTCCCGGAGAGTGCGGTGGGGCGGGGGGGATACGGACGGGCGGTGCCGGAGGGGAGGGGGCTCCCCCCGAGCTCCGGGACGGGGCTGCGGGGAAACCGCACCGGCCACCGGGAACGGGGCTGGGGCTCCCCGCGGGTCTGGGCCCTTGGCCGCTGCACAGGGAGGGGAGCGGGGGAGTCACCGGGAGCCGGTAACGGAGGAGGAGGGGGGGTCACGCCATGGAACCGGGATGCGCAAGGGGAAGCGGGGGGAGAGGACGGCGTCTCACCGAGGTCAGCAAAGGGGACCGGGGTGCCGCCGCCGCCGCCGGGCCCAAACCGCCTCAACCGACCCTCCCGCCCCCTCGCTCCCTTCACCCGGGCCGTTAACGGCCCGTTACCGCCCGGGTCCCCCCCTCCTCCGCCGCGACCCCGCACCTGGCAGGCGGCGGCGCGGGCCCGGCTCAGGCGGCGCGGGGCGGGGGGCGGCTCGGCATGGCGCGGCCCCTCCGCCGCACCGGGCCGGGCCGGGGCCCCTCCGCTCCGATCCGCTCCGGTACCGGGAGCCGGGCCGCGGAGCCGAACCCGCGGCCGCGGCAGGAAGCGCCTCGCGCCGCCGGGCGGTCCCGGGACCGCCCCCGTCCCGTCCCGTCCTCCCCCCCCTCCCCCCCCTCCCCTCCGCCTCCCCCCGCACGTCACGGCGGCCGCAGTGGCGTCACCGGGAGCGGCGCCGCCGTGGCGTCACCGGGGGCGGGCGCGCGCCCACGTGGGAGGGGGATCCCCGCCCCCGGCGGGGTCAGGGCGGGGGGAATCCCCACGCGGGGACGCCCCCCCACCCCTGGCACCGGGACCCCCGGCTCCCCCCGGGGCTCCCCCACCCCGTACCGGCACCCCCCGGGAACGTGTTCCCCGTTCCCCCCCCCGCGCTCTCTCGTTCGTTCCCCCCTCGCTCCCCGCAGCCCCGGCTCGACCCCCGAGAACGGCGGCGCACCCGGGACCGGGACCCCGCAGGGTACCGGTGCTCCCCGGTTCGGCCGCGGGGACACCGGCCCCCCCCAGCTCCCCCCGGCCCCCGGGATCCCCGGTGACGTCACGCGGCACCGGCCGGGCCGCGCTACGCAGGGCCCGGGGGCGACACCGGCTCCGGGGGCGGCGGGGGGAGCAGGGGGTCCCGGTGCGGGGGGGCTGTCCCGGTGAGGCCGCAATGGAAGGCGGGGGGGGGGGGTGTCCCTTCCCGGTGCGGGGCAGCGGAGCCCGGTACGGGGGTTCCCCGCCTGGAGGAGGCTCCCGGGGGGTTGGGGAGGTCCCGGTACAGAACCGAGGGGCCCGGTGCAGCTGGCCCGGTCTCAGGGGGTCCCGGTACAGATGCGGGGGTCCCTCTACAGCCATCCCAGCCCCGTAGGGGGTCCCGGTGGGTCCCGGTTTCCCCGTCCGCCGGTCCCGTCCTGCGCGCTGCGTACCTGGGGGGGCGGCGGGGGCGGCCCGCACCTGCCCCTGTGCCCGCCCGGCCCGGTGCGCTGCGGTGCCGGTGCCGGTGGCGGAGCCGGGCGGGGCGCAGGTGCTCCCGGCCCCGCGTGATGTCAGCGACCGCCGCCGCCCCCTCCGCCACCGGGGCCGCGCCGCCATTTAAAGGGACCGCCGCCCTCCGTGGGGTGGGGGGGGGATGGCGGGGGACACCCCCGCAACCGGGGCCGCGCCGCGGGACCACCGGCTGCCGCCTCTGCGGGGACACCCCCGGGACCCCGCTCCTCCGTGGGGTTGAGCAGAGCCCGGCACCGGAGGGTCACCGGCGGAGCAGTGCGGGGGGCTCGGGAGTCGGGGGTGGTCCCGGTACCCTCGGGGGATGTCCCCCAGCCCCGCACCGGGCGAGGTCGGACCGGAGCGGCCCCACGGGACCCCGGGGACAAAGTGGCAGCTGCCGGGGCCGGGCCGGGCCGGGCCGGCTCTTTGTGCTGCGAAATGGAGGAGCTGGAACGGCGCGGGGGGGGCGGGGGGAACGACGGGGACTGGGACAGACAGACGGACACAGGGATGGGCACCAGCATCTGTCACTCCCGCCCCCAGGCTGTCCCTGCAGCCGAGGGAGGAGGGGGCTCCCCCTGTCCTGGAGACCCCCTAGGACAAAGGGGAGCCCCCAGGGCTGGGGGTCCCTGCAGTGGAGCAGAACCCAACACAACCCCCCCACCGAGGGGATCCTGGGGGGCTCCCAGGACTCGGATCCCTGCAGCCCCCCGAGAGCAGGAGCCACAGCACACAAAGCCTGCAAACGTTTTCACCGATGTTTTATTGGAAATGTTAAATACTGGGGGTCCGGCCCCAGCGGAGCCGGGGGTGGGGGTGCCCTGGGGGGCTCAGGCGTGTTCCTCTGCCAGCTTCTCTGCCTTGGCCACCGCCTCCTCGATGGGCCCCACCATGTAGAAAGCCTGCTCAGGCAGGTGGTCATATTCACCTGGTGGGGACACAACGTGTCAGGGGGGAGTGGGAGGCCCAGCCAGGCTCCCCCAGACCCCCCCCACACCAGAGGGCCACCTCACCTGCCAGGATCTGCTTGAAGCCCTTGATGGTCTCTTTGAGTGGCACCAACTTGCCCATGTGGCCGGTGAAGACCTCGGCCACCTGGAAGGGCTGGGACAGGAAGCGCTGGATCTTGCGGGCTCGAGCCACGGTCAGTTTGTCCTCCTCGGACAACTCGTCCATGCCCAGGATGGCGATGATATCCTGCAGTGACTTGTAGTCCTGGGGAGGGGGACACAGGGCGTGAGTGGCCAGAGGTGATCCCCCAACCCCAGCACCCCACCTGAGGGAGGGGCTGCCCCAGCCCCCTCACCTGAAGGATCTTCTGCACACCCCGAGCCACGTCGTAGTGCTCGGGCCCCACGATGTTGGGGTCCATGATGCGGGAGGTGGAGTCCAGGGGGTCCACGGCCGGGTAGATGCCCAGCTCGGCGATGGCACGGGACAACACCGTGGTAGCGTCCAAGTGGGCAAAGGTGGTGGCAGGTGCAGGGTCAGTCAAGTCGTCAGCTGGCACGTAAATAGCCTGGGGACACAGAGGGGAGGGGACACTCGGTCTCGGGTAGGTGACAACACTCCCTGGGACCCTGGGGTTGGTCCTGCCCTCACCTGCACGGAGGTGATGGAGCCCTTGCGTGTGGTGGTGATGCGCTCCTGCATGGTGCCCATGTCAGTGGCCAGCGTGGGCTGGTAGCCCACGGCCGAGGGGATTCTGCCCAGCAGGGCTGACACCTGTGAGGGGACAGAGAGTGAGGGACAGAGCACGAAGGGCTGGGCAGGTGGGGGACAGGCGCAGTGCCCTGTGCCCAGCACAGACCTCGGAGCCAGCCTGGGTGAAGCGGAAGATGTTGTCGATGAAGAGCAGCACGTCCTGACCCTCCTGGTCCCTGAAGTACTCGGCCACCGTCAGCCCCGTCAGGGCCACCCTGGCACGGGCGCCCGGGGGCTCGTTCATCTGTCCGTACACCAGGGCGACCTGCAGGTGGGACAACGAGGTCAGCACAGTGGCACTGCCACACCTGGCACTACATCAGGGGACCACTCAGAACCTCCCAGGTGACCCTCCCTCAGGGTGTCTACACACCTTGGAAGTGGCATCTTTGAGGTTGATGACCCCAGACTCGATCATCTCGTGGTACAAGTCGTTGCCCTCGCGGGTCCTCTCGCCCACGCCGGCGAACACCGAGTAACCACCGTGGGCCTTTGCCACGTTGTTGATCAGCTCCATGATCAGCACAGTCTTGCCGACACCAGCACCTCCAAACAAACCTGGGAGGGAGGGAAATAAGGGTCCTGCTGAGCCCCAAGCCAGCCTGGCTGCACCTGGGGTCTCCCTTCAGCTCTTTCCTCCTCAGATACAAAAAGCGTTGCTTCAGCAAGCTCAGGAGAACGAAAGTCATGGAGTGAATCATCAGTGAAGGAAAAGTTCCCCAGAGGAACTGGTGGAAATCCCAGAGGGACCATCAGGTGCCCACCCCCCAGAGCCAACCCCTGCTCTGGGGGTCACGTACCAATCTTGCCACCCTTGGCGTAGGGAGCCAGCAGATCCACGACCTTGATCCCTGTCACCAGGATCTCCTGCTCCACACTCATCTCCACAAACTCAGGGGCCTCGGCGTGGATAGCAGCAAACCTGGAGCAGGAAGAAGAGAAGAAGGGGGTGGGCAGCTGCTCTGAGCCCCCCAGCCTAGGGGCTGGCAGGGGACAGTCCCTGCTGTGACCCCAAAGAGCCAGAGCCACCTCCCTGCTCACACCTGGGCTGCCCTCCAGCCCCTCAGCACTCACTGTTTGGTCGTGATGGGGCCCCTCTCATCAATGGGTTCCCCAATGACATTCATGATCCTGCCCAGGGTCTCAGGGCCCACGGGGATGCGGATGGGAGCACCAGAGTCCAGAACCTTCTGTCCCCTCACCAGCCCTTCCGTACCGTCCATGGCAATGGTGCGCACGGTGTTCTCCCCTGCCGAGGGCCAAGGACAGCACAGTCACCGCAGCGTCCTCAGGCTGACCCTGGGGACAGCTGCTGGTGGCTTCCCCAGGCCCTGCCAAAGGGACATTCTGCTGGGAAAAGGACCAACAGGAGCGGCAGGAATAAAATAGCCCTGAGGAAAACTGAGCCGTGCAGCCGCAGCCCTCGGGCAGCCATTTTCCTCCTCCTCCTCAGATTGAAATCCGTGGCTTCAGCAAGCTCAGGAGAACGAAAGTCATTGGCAACATCATCACAGGAGGACCCCCCGCTCCCCGTCCCAGCTGCTCACCCAGGTGCTGAGCCACCTCCAACACCAGCCGCGTCTCCCTGCCCTGCACCTCAAGGGCGTTCAGGATGGGGGGCAGGCCCTCGTCGAACTGCACATCCACCACGGCCCCGATGACCGCCACGATGCGGCCGGTGGAGGAGCCGGCCTTGGCGGCAGGGGCTGCCTGGGCGGCATAGTCCCGTCCTGCGGGGAGAGGGACGAGTCAAGGTCGGCCGGGGCAGGGCAGCTCCGGGCTCCCTTGCAAGGCTTGGGGTGTGCCGGAGACCCCCGAACCTCCCTGTGCGCACCCAGGACCCCCTGAACTGACGCTGGATCCCCACAGCCCGCTCGGGGCGCCGCTGACCCACCCAGGATCCTCCTCAGGGCACCCGGGCCCGCTCTGGGTACACCCGCAGCCCCTCAGCGCCGCCTGGAGCCCTCCCCGGTACCCCGCAGTCCCTCAGCCCCCCACGCCCACCCCCGGGGCTGCCGCTCCTCTGCCGCAGCCCATCCGCTCACCCTGCCCGCCTGGCACGGCACACCCCACCCCGGTACCGGGGCCCTGAGCACCGGCACCCCGCGTCCCCCACCCGCGCAGGCCCCAAGGTGACCCCGGCCCGCCCCGCACTCACGCGCCCCGACGGCGACAGCCGGGGCGGCCCCGCGGCCGAGGAGCAGCGGGAGGAGGTCCCGGCCCGGGGCGGCCCCGCGGGGCAGCAGCGGCCGGGCCGCGGCGGCGGCGGCGGCGGCGGAACGACCCGCGAGCCCCAACATGGCGGCGCCGACTGAGCCCCGCGTCCCGCCCGCCCCTCACGGCCCCCGCGGGGCGGGGCCGCCGAGCCGCGCGTCACCGCCGCACCGCGCGCCCATTGGCTGCTCCGAGGAGAGGCGCCGCGTGAATTCGCGCTCCCGTTGGTCCCCTCGATGCAGCGCCCGCGCTGCGCCTCGCCGCGATTGGGTTACGGATCCATCCATCAAAACGCGCTGCGGCCTGATAGGGCGGTGTGGTGGGAAGGGGCGTGTCCCGGGCGAAGGTCAGCGGAAGTGGCGGCGCACGTGTCCCGCGCTTGTCCTTGGGCGGGTGCCGTGACCGCGGCCGAGGCCGCACCGGGGCCGTGACGGGCCCTCCTCCACCCCGCGCCACGGCACCGCCCCGAGGGCCGCCCCGCACCGGGCCGTGCCCGCCCCGCACGGCCGAAGGTCACAGCACAGCCCCGCCCGGGCAGCGTGTCCGTCTCACGGCCCCGGTGTCGCTGTAGCGCTCCCGGGGCCGCCCCGGTGCACCGGCCCCGGCCTTCTCCCCGAGACCCAAACCCCACCCCATCGCTCTCCCCGGGGATCTGGGCACCGATCCCACCCAGGGATGGGATCCCACGGTCCTGACTCCCCACCTGAGGGGAACCCACCTGAGCACTGGTGTCCCAAGAGAGGGGGATCCCACCCACTGACACCCCAGAGAGGGGGATCCCACCCCACTGAACCCCCAAAGAAGGGGATCCCACCCACTGACACCCCAGAGAGGGGGATCCCACCCCACTGACCCCCCAAAGAAGGGGAGTTCACCCCACCAATGCCCCCAAATAAGGGGATCCCACTCCTCACAGAAGATGCCACCCTACTGCACCCCCTAAAGAAAGGGATCCCACCCCACTGAACCCCCCAAAAAAGGGGATCCCACCCCATTGAACCCCCAAAGAAGGGGATCCCACCCCATTGAATCCAAATAGAAGGGGATCCCACCCCACCGACCCTTCCAAAGAAAATCCCACCCCACTGAACCCCCAAAAAAGGGCATCCCACCCCACTGACCCCTCAAAAAGGGGATCCCACACCTACTAAACCCCCAAAGAGGGGATCCCACCCCACTGACCCTCCAAAAAAGGGGATCCCATCTTACTAACCCCCCCAAAAAAGGGGATCCCACCCTACTGACCCCCCCAAAGAGGGGATCCCACCCCAATGACCCCCAAAAAAGGGGATCCCACCCCCCCGGCCCCCCGGCGCTGAGGAATGCACAGGGCCCAGGCCGAAGGGAGAGCCAGGGAGTCTTCAACAGTTTATTAGAAAGAATGCAGACATTAAAAAAATCCCAGCTGCTCTGAACATAAATTGAGGTTTTTCAGCCCGGTTCCACGGTTCTGTCACTTGCTGCCAAACCCACAGTGCAAATACGATTTTGGTCTAAAATGTACAGATTGACAAGCAACAATGTACAGCCACTCGCACCCCGGGCGAGGAGGAGGAGGAGGAGGAGGAAGAGGAGGAGGAGGTGGAAAAGGTTTGGGGGTCACACGGGACCAGGGGCAGGCTCCGGCCACCGGCCCCGCTCGGGGGCTCCAACACCAAAAACCAGGAGAATTTGGAAGTTTTCCTTTTTGTTTTTTTTTTATAAGATGAACTTTTTAAAAGTGGGAACAGACCTGAAGATACCACGGAGGGGGATGTGCCTCACCTGCTGGATTTATTTATTTTTTGGGGGGAAGCCAATGACAACATTTGTTTTGTTCCCAGTATAAATGGACAATTTCAGGCCGTGGAGATAGAGAGAGAGGGGGGAGAAAAAAGAAAAAAAAAGCTCATTTAAACCACTCAGTGTTAATTCAGGGTTCTCCCATTGTAATTACATCTGCTACGAGGCAAGGAGGCTCTGTAAACTTTATTGCAACTGTTCTCAACGGATTGCCTACACCTCAAATGGGTTGGTTTGGTGTTTTTTTTTCTTTTTCTCTTTCTCTTTTTTTTTTTTTGGAAGTCTGGAAAACGGTTCATGCATAACTGTTATTGCCTCTCGTGGCTTTAAGACCGCCCCGTGCCATGGGACACACCTACCATCAGTGAAGCCATTTAAAATGGACTGAAAATGGGTTAAAGGATGCAGGATCTCCCTTTAGGGCTATCAACTCAGGAATTCTTATCTCAATTATGAAATGTTGTGATGAACTTCTTTCCCCAAAACCCTGAAGACGACACTTTGCCTTACTCCAGATCCGGCATTTCTAGAGGGAAAAGAAGAGAATTGGTGGTTTTAGGATTGCTTTGTGGGTTTTATTTATTTTTTTTTTCTTGGTTGGTTTTTAAAAGCTCCCAGGGCACTCTTATGTCACAAGGGACACGAGCAAGACGACCTGGCCTCCACCCAAGGAGGTCACGGGGCACTTTGGGGCCTCTGCCCTCCCCCCTGGCTCTTCCCAGGGGAAAGCTGTGCCAGAGCCACCCCGAGCACGAGCTGCTCCTAAAGCCAAAGCCTCCCTGGGAAGGTCAAACTGGTATTTGGGGCTTGTGTGGAGAGGCTTCCCCAGATTAGATTTGTCTGCCAGGGCTGGCTTTAGCTGGTGGACAGGATGAACATCTGCTGGTCCTGCCTTCAGCAGGTGTGCGAAGGGGAAACAACAAACACAACAACAACAACAACAACTTACTTTCATCATCACTGTCTGGTGAGTCCTGAAAAGGAGAACAAACAACCTTTAAGTGGAGCAGACAGCTCCTCGACCACCCTGCCCCCCACCAGCAAATCTGTTCCCAAATCTGTTCCCAAATGTGGATTTTGAGGAACTCTGTGAGCTCAGTTTGGCCTCGTGCAGACCCACAGTGACCCCCAGCCACTGCAGAGAGGGGAGGGAAAGGCCTCCCCAGGTGACATCACAAGGTTTGGGGCTCCTGAAGCCTTTTTTAGGGCTGAGGGGGGAGTGCAGGACTCCTGAGCCAGCCCTGCAGGTGTCACCTGCACCCCATACTCACATCATCGGCCCCATCTACTTCTGGCAAGTCTACGTCGTCGTCTCCTCCCATGTTGTTCATCATCTGCTCAGAGACACAACAGCCACGTTTTGGGGTGAATCCAACCCCACTGTCCACCCTAAACAATCCTAAACCAACATCCCCCCCTTGCTGGGACAGATCAGCTGCCCCCATGCAGGAGTTACAAAGTGATGGTGCAGAAAAAGCTCGGATTCGTTCAAAACTCCAGGAATTTTTCATTCCCTACCTCAGAAAAGCGATCAAAATTGGACATGTCTTCATCTGAATCATCTTCCCAGTCTTTCCAGTTGTTGAAGTCCACGCTGAGCCAGTTGAGCTGCAGCAACAGCAGGAGTTATTTAAGGACAGGGAATTATTTAAGGACAGGGAAGTGAGTGGCTGTCAGTCAGAAGAGGCAGGTTAACGAGAGCTGCCGTGGGAGCAGGAGCAGCAAAGTGACCCAAAACTGCTCCAGAATTTCAGCATGACCCAAATCTTCACTAAATTAAAAGCCAGGGGAGGCAGCAGATGCCCAGACCCACCTTTGCCCTCTCTTTTGTTAACCTTGGCCATGCCTGACCAGACTCTCCTTTTCGTAAACAACACAAGATGGATCTGTCTGTTCTTTTATGCTTTGATTCCTGAAAAAGACCAAATATCCATTAGCACCACCAGGATGACCTTCACCAGGAACTGCTGATATCCTTCCTTTATCTTCACCTCTTCCCTTATTCCTTGTCCTGGAAAATGCCCCCTGGATCTGACTTGGAGCTTTTATGTTCTAAGGAATAATTTTCCTTAGAAAATAGTCCATATTCCTATTTTTAAGGAATAAAACCTTGGGAGCAGCCTAAAGAACAGGTGAGATTTTTTAGGATCACAGAACCAAAGGATGGTTTGGTTTGGAAAGGACATTAAAATCCAAGTTCCAAACCCATGCCATGGGCAGGGACACCTTCCACCAGCCCAGGTTGCTCCAACATGGCCTTGAACAATTCCAGGGATGGAATATCTGCAATTTCTCTGGACAAGCTGTGCCAGCCCCTCACCAACATCAAGAACTCAGGAGGATACTCACATTTGGATCGATATTATTAAAAAGATCGATTTCATTTAAATGTTTAAAGTTATCACTTCCTCCAAGACAACTGCAAGAGAAAAAAGAAATCAGCATTTAGCCCAAAAAGAAATCAGTATTTAGCCCCAAAAACATCTCTAGAACAAATCTGCTGCTTCTTGTGGCTGAATTACTCACCTGAACGTGAGTTTGGACTTTTCAAAATTTACATTTACATCTTTGCTGTCTTCAACACAGAACTCAATAAAGACGTAGTCCCTCCGGTCGTACCACTTTGCAGAGGCAGGCTGCCTGTGGGCACAGCAAGGACATTGATTTTCAACAAGAAATCCACTAAAAAAATATTCTTTCTGCACTTCAAACCTGCTTTGTATTCTTTAAAGGTGATTTAAGTTGAAAAGAGAGAGCTGGAATAAAAAGAAATGATGTATTCGGAGTGTGACGCCCCCAGAAAGCTCCTGGGAGGAGCCACTGAAATCTGAGACTGAAATAAACGTTTCAGCAGATCAAAATTTTGATAAACTTCAAGATGAGCTACTACAGACTGCGGCAGCAGCTCCACAGGCAGATTTCAGAGTGGTTTTTGTCATGCAAAGAGTTAAAACCTAAAGCAAAATTTAAAAAAAATTAATATTTTTGGGTGTATTGATACTATAAAAAATGGATTTGCTCTGATTAAGACCCAATTAAGCCAGCACAGGCTGGAGAATCACTGCTCCAAGCTCTTTACAACCTCCCAAGTTCTCACACTGGGACTCCCATGCACTTTGGAATTCTTCTGCCTTGGCACAACCGCCTCAAAAATCAACAGCGTGTCCAAGAGAGCTGGGAAAACCACAGAGCTCCAGAGCAACTGCTGTGTTTGCAGAGAACTCACCTGCTCAGGGCTCGGTGGAGCGGGGAAAATGACCTGGCTGGGCTCACACACCTCCTCCTCCCTCCCTCCCAGCCCTCCCCTGGCAACCAGGCCCAGCCCAGGGAACGGCTGCATTCCAGAACCATCCCAGCAGGGCTGCTGCACAGGCACGGAGCCCAGGGGTGTTCCTCACACTCCCAGGGGTGTTCCTCACACTCCTTTGTGCTCCCAGGGAATCCTGGAATGCTTGGGAGGGACCCCCAAGTTCAGGCAGTGCCACCCCCTACCATGGCAGGGCTGCTTTTCGCCAGCCCAGGTTATCCAGCCTGGCCTTGGACACTTCCAGGGATGGGGGATCCATGCCAGGGCCTCACAGGGAGGAATTTCATCCCAATATCCCACCTTAATCTCTTCTTGAACCTTATTTCCCCCATTATCTGCCATTCCTGTGCCTCATCAGCCTCACAGGGAGGAATTTCATCCCAATTTCCCACCTTAATCTCTTCTTGAACCTTATTTCCCCCATTATCTGCCATTCCTGTGCCTCATCAGCCTCACAGGGAGGAATTTCATCCCAATATCCCACCTTAATCTCTTTTTGAACCTTATTTCCCCCATTATCTGCCATTCCTGTGCCTCACCAGCCTCACAGGGAGGAATTTTTCCCAGCTGATGGCCCTGCAGTGGGATGAGGTGGAAGGCTCTGAGCTGGACAAGGATCTAAACCAGGGAACGTCCACCTCACCAAGGTGAGGCCCTTCCTGCTGCTCTCTAAGCCAATACCTGACCAAAAAATAACTTTTCAGACCATTTGCTCAACTTCCAGATCAAGGTTTTGACTCACCTGATCATCAATTAATTGTTGGCATCCAGCTGTGGCTCATTTAGGGCACAAAGGGATTCACCCCAAGGCTCCTGCTGCTCCCATCCACATTTCCTAGGGATGAACCCAACCATGGCACAGCCCAGCTCTGGCTGAACCCCAAAACAGCCAGCTCTGAGCTCCCCCAGTGCCACAGGCCCTGCACAAACTGGTGCCAGCTCAGGGAAAAGCTGCAGAACGGCCACGATGCCTTGGGCAGCCCAAACACCTCCTGTAGGTGCCACAACACCTGGGCAGACACCAATCTCCAAGGATTTAATTCCCAAAAGCATAAAAACAAGTGGATTGTGAATTCAGCCTCGAGTTTCAGCTGTTCCAGGGGTGAAAAGCTCGTAGCAGCATTTCAGGGAATGTTAATTATCACCTCATTCAGGTGAAGTGCAGCAGCAGAGCAGCAATTTTCTTACTGTGGTATTTTTAAACTCTTCTTGGACACAGATTTTCATCTTTTAACGGGGAATTAAAGACTCTCAAGAGGAAAGGAGGATGAGAAATGCCCTGCTGGGCTGGGAGACAAACCCCCCCACAGCATGGGGCACTTGGAGCGTTGCTCCAGGCCTGTCATTAACAGAAATCTCAGTGTCCCTGCCCGGGTGGCACAGGGGCTGGGTGCTGTTAACACTTCCCAGCTCTCTCTCAGTGTCAATGGAGACATCTCCAGCCTTCCCAGGGAGGCTCCTGGCTCTGACCTCAGCAGCTCCATCAGGATTGGGGATTTGAGGCACCCACAGAACTCAGAGTGCTCCCAGAAATCCCACTCAGCTCACAGGTCTGAGCTGCAGAGCAGTGAGGTCCCAGATGAGTCTGACTCTGCCATAATTCACATTTCTGAACCTAAACCCACCCTGCTTTCCTGGGAATTCACCCTGAGAGTGCTCAGAACCCGTGACCTCAGCAGCTCCACCAGGATTGGGGATCTGAGGCACCCACAGAACTCAGAGTGCTCCCAGAAATTCCACTCAGCTCACGGGTCTGAGCTGCAGAGCAGTGAGGTCCCAGATGAGTCTGACTCTGCCATAATTCTGCTTCCAGGTTTCTGGAAGTTAATTTTCCTAATTCCAGGTTTCTGAACCTCAACCTGCCCTGCTTTCCTGGGAATTCACCCTGAGAGTGCTTGGAACCCATGACCTCAGCAGCTCCACCAGGATCAGGGATTTGAGGCACCAAGAGAACTCAGTGGTCCCAGAAATCCCACTCAGCTCACAGGTCTGAGCTGCAGAGCAGTGAGGTCCCAGATGAGTCTGACTCTGCCATAATTCACATTTCTGAACCTAAACCCACCCTGCTTTCCTGGGAATTCACCCTGAGAGTGCTCAGAACCCGTGACCTCAGCAGCTCCACCAGGATTGGGGATCTGAGGCACCCACAGAACTCAGAGTGCTCCCAGAAATTCCACTCAGCTCACGGGTCTGAGCTGCAGAGCAGTGAGGTCCCAGATGAGTCTGACTCTGCCATAATTCTGCTTCCAGGTTTCTGGAAGTTAATTTTCCTAATTCCACGTTTCTGAACCTCAACCTGCCCTGATTTCCTGGGAATTCACCCTGAGAGTGCTCAGAGCCTGTGACCTCCCAAAAATCCCACTTAAAGCTACACACACACCCCCAAATTGCAGAGCAGTGAGATCCCAGATGAGTCTGACTCTGCCATAATTCTGCTTCCAGGTTTCTGGAAGTTAATTTTCCTAATTCCAGGTTTCTGAACCTCAAACCTGCCCTGCTTTCCTGGGAATTCACCCTGAGAGTGCTCAGAACCCGTGACCTCAGCAGCTCCACCAGGATCAGGGATTTGAGGCACCAACAGAACTCAGTGGTCCCAGAAATCCCACTCAGCTCACAGGTCTGAGCTGCAGAGCACTGAGATCCCAGATGAGTCTGACTCTGCCATAATTCACATTTCTGAACCTAAACCTGCCCTGCTTTCCTGGGAATTCACCCTGAGAGTGCTCAGAACCTGTGACCTCCCAGAAATCCCACTCAGCTCAAAGCTACACACACACCTCTGAGCTGGACAGCAGCAAGATCCCAGATGAGTTTTATCTGGCCATAATTCACATTTCTGAACCTAAAACTGTGCTGCTTTCCTGGGGATTCATGCTGAGACCTCAGCAGCTCCACCAGGATTGGGGATTTGAGGCACCACTAGGACTCAGCACTCCCAGAAACCCCACTCAGCTCACAGGTCTGAGCTGGAGAGCAGTGAGATCCCAGGTAAGTTTCACTCAGCCATAATTCACGTTTCTGAACCTAAACCTGCCCTGCTTTCCTGGGAATTCACCCTGAGAGTGCTCAGAACCCGTGACCTCGGCAGCTCCAGCAGGATCAAGGATTTGAGGCACCACCAGGACTCAGCACTCCCAGAAACCCCACTCAGCTCAAGGCTACACACACACATCTCAGCTGCAGAGAAATGAGATCCCAGCTGAGTTTTAATTTGGCCATATTTCTGCTTCCAGGTTTCTGGAACCTCATTTTCCTAATTCCAGCTTTCTGAACCTCAACCTGCCCTGCTTTCCTGGGAATTCACCCCGAGAGCGCTCGGAACGTGCTGGAGCTGCCTCTCCTCCTTTTATCTTTTTTTCCAATCTCATCCTCCCAAAGGGAGGAGGGAAAAACCTCCCTGTGAGCTTCACTCAGGACTCACCAGCTCCAACCAGTAAGGCAGGACCTGCTGGAGAGCTCCTTTTTGTCTCCTGCCCACACGGAGATTCCCAGGAGAGAAGCACAGGCAGCAGCACCCGTGGGGAGCCGTGCACGTGCTCCCAGAGAAAACTGAAAATCTCCTCTCCAAACACTGCCCCATCACCTGTTAGAGCTCCATCCTGCTCACCCAAACCCTGAGGGAGCTCAGCTCACCAAGGTTATCCAACACCCTCCCGTGGGATTTGGAAAAGAGAAGGGAATTTCAAGGTTTAAAAGGGAATTTGGAATTTCGAGGATTTCCTCTGTCCCATCCACCTGTGCTCTGGGGACTTCCTGAGCAGCCACAACCACCCCTGCAGCTCCTCTGGCTCTTCCAGTCCCCACATTCCAACTGGAATTGTTATTCCAGCGCTGTGGGACACGTTCTAGAAGGTTCCCAGCAGCACTGATGGGCAATGTGGGGGCTCAGCTTCACCCTCAAGGCTCTGCCTGATCCAGCTGGATATCCCTGGATAAATCCTGGTCTCTGGCACCAGTGGAATCCCAAATCTCCCCATCTGTGGCACTGAGGAAGTTCCCAAATCTGTTTTCATGTCCTGTGTCTGCATCCTGTGCCCATGGAATCCCATCTTTGTCTCTGACAGCTCCTACAGCTCGAGGACACTGCAGAAATCAGGCCCTCGACAAGATTTTCCCCTCCCAGACAGCAATAAAACCTGTTTTACAAAATGACTTTTCCTCTGCTGCATCTGCTTAGAATGGTCTAAAATCTAAAATGAGGCTTTTTTAATGAAAAAAAGAGGTGGTTTTTTTTGGTTTTTTTTTTCCATTTAAAAAAGCCTTATTTTAGATTTTAGACAATTCTATGCAGATGCAGCAGCACTGCACTTTCAGGATGATGAAATCTACACAAATTACACCAAAAAAACCCCTCCAATTTGATCACAGTTCTCTCACTTTCACTCACGTTAAGATGAAGCACCTCCACTGTTCAGGGTTTCAGAAGAAAAGTAAAAGCCTGGCTGGGGACAAGGGAGCAAAACCCACCAGTTAATGCTGCTCTCATCCCAAATTCTTGACAGAACAAAACCTCAGGAGGTGCTGCTGCCTCCAGTCCCTCCAGCCAGGCACGTGGAGGTCACAGAACCACGGAATGGTTTGGGTTGGAAGGGACCTTGAAGCTCATTCATGGACACCTCAAGGGATGGGGCATCCTCTGAAAAATCCATCCCAGCGCCTCACCACCCTCAGAGGGAGGAATTTTTTCCCCCAAAATCCCACCTAACCCTGCTCTCTGGTGGTCGGAAGCCCTCGTTCTGCCGCTGGAGATGCGGGAATGCTGCCTGCAGCTCTTCTTTCCCAGCCAGCTTTTCCTCTGGAGTGTCACCCTGGACACAGAAAACTCCGGCTGTTCTTGAGGGAGGAACACCCACGTCCACCAGGAGCTGCTTTTGGGTGGCCCCCAAATTAAATTCCTTGGAGAATTCCAAGGAAGGAGGTGAATGAGGGAGCGCGGGATTCCGCTCGGGATGCACGTGGAGACGGATCCAGCGGCTCACCTGCACCGGGCACGGCAGCACCGCGCCTGCCCCGGGGCTTTCCGTGCTCCTCCACCCCCTCCTGAGGGGCCTTTTCGTTATTCCTCCGTTTTTCACGGAATTCTGGAATGGTTTGGGCTGGAAAAGGCTTTAAAGCCCATCCCTCTCCAAGCCCTGTCCAGCCTGGCCTCGGACGCTTTCAGGGACAGCGCAAAACGCAGGAAGGGATTTTAGGGGGGAAATCCCAAGTTTACAAACAGATTCTCTCGCCTGCACGCTCTGGATGGTTCCACGCGTTACTTACCGGGAGTTCTCCGCTGTTTCGGCGGGCGCCGGTGGGCACCGACCCGCCGAGAAACGCGCGACACCCCCCGAACACCCCCCGCCACCCCATTCATTCCGCACAACCCGCAGCGGCAACGGGAGATCCCGCCCGCACCGCGCCGCACCGGGGCCCGGCCAGCAACCGGGCCCGGCGGCCGAGCCGCGGCGCTCCGCCCTCACCCGGTAACCGGGGCTGGGCCCACACGGTAACCGCGGTAAAACCCCTCGGCCGCCCAAGGTCAGCCCGCGGCGGGAGCCCGCGCTCGGCGGCGCCGGGGCGGCTCCCGCGGCAGCGGCGGGGCCTGGCGGGGCCTGCCCGCGCCGCTCCCATCCCCGGGCCTCACATGGCGGATGGCGACGGCTCCGGCGGGCGCTCCTGCGGGGTGCGGCTCGGGGGGGCTCCGGGCGGTGTCGCGGGTCGTGCTGGTGCGGCGCGGCGGCGATCGGGCGGTGCCGGGAGGGTGCCGGGAGGGCTCCGGGGGGGGGAGGGGTTCCGGTGGCGGCTCCGGTGGCTCCGGGCGGGCTCGGGGCTCGGCGCGGCCTCGCTCCCACAATGCCCCGCGCAGCGCTCGGCCCGTGGTGACGCAGCAAAATCCCCGCGCGCCGCGCGCGCGCCGCCGCCGCCTCCTCCCTCCCTCCCTCCCGCCGCCGCCGAGCGCGCGTGCGCGGCCGCGCGCGCCCCCGCCCCCGCTGCCCTTCCAGCAGCTTCTGGGCGCGCATGCGCGGTGAGGCACGGTGACCGCGGGGCGGGAAGGGACCCCCGGTACACCCCCCCCCCAACCCACACACACACCGGGACCGCCGGTACACCCCCCCCAATCCCCGCTCCACACACCGGGACCCCCGGTACACCACACACACACCACCACCCCCCGCCCCGGGACCCCCCCACTGTCATTGTCCCGGTGTGCCCCGGAGCACAGCCCGACCCCGCTCTCCCATCAGGGAGTTTTGGGGTAGAAATTCCCCCCTGAGCCTCCTGTCCTCCAGGTGTTTCCAAAGCCTGAGCACCTTTTATTCCTCCTGAAATTCCATCCTGAGCCTCTCCTGGGGGAATTTGGGGCTGTTCCTTCTCCTCCTGCTGTTCCCTGGAGCAGATCCTGACCCCGCTCTCCCATCAGGGAGCTGTGGGGTGGAAATTCCCCCCTGATCCTCCTTCCCTCCATGCTGAGCCCCTTCCCAGCTCCCTCAGGGCTTCTCCAGAACCTTCTCCTGCGGCTCCAGCCCCTCCCCAGCCCCTCGATGTCCCTGTGGCCAGGAGGGGCCCCAGCAATACCAGCACAGGGGGACAGTCCCTGGTCCCTGGTGCCATCCTGAGCACACCTGGGCTCTGTCCAGCACCCCCAGGGCCTTTCCCAACTTCCCAGCCCCTCTCCTCCAACCTGGAATGTTCCATGGGGTTGGTGGTGCTTTGTTGACCCGCTGGCCTCAGCCCATCCTGTCCAGCTGGCTCTGCAGAGCTTCCTGCCCTCCAGCAGAGATCAACATCCCACCCAAACTGGGATCACCCACAAACCATCCTCAATCCCAAATCGTGGATAAAGACATCACACAGGGCTGTCCATGTCCATCCACCCCAAACCACATCCACAGCCTTTCCCCAGCCCTGATCCCCATCCCTGCCTGCTGCAGGGCGGTGAGGAGCCCCCCTGAAGGGAACCCTGAGGGGATGAGGGGTGACCCTGCAGCTGGGCTGGTGTCCAGGCAGGCTCTGGGACAGGAAGGAAAGGAGGGAACGGGCAGGTGCTGTTCCAGCACGGGCTATCAGCACCGGGATCTTCCCGGGAGGAAGGCTCCACCCTGGGGCCACAACTCCCAGGGAAGGGCAGGCAGCAAAGCCCCACAGAGCAGAAATTTCACCAACAATAAGCCACAACTTTATTAACCGATAGAAATAGTACAAATTTTAAATTTAGTTGTATTTTACTCTTCTCTGAAACACCAAAAAAGGCTCCTCCCTCCGGCGGCTACATCGTCAGTTCCTGTGGGGAGAAGGGGAGTCAGGAGGCAGCCCAGAGGCAGCAGCTCCCCCCAGGGACCCCCCAAAAGCTGCTGCCCCCCAGCACTCACCATTATCGCGTTTACAATGTCGTTACTGTTGTTCTTGAGGGCTCGCACGGCCTTCGCCCGCGACACGTTCGCCTGCGACATCACCAGCTCGATGTCTTTCACCTCCACGCCGGTTTCATCAACCTCAAGGAGAAACAGAGCCCAGGATTGGTGCCAGTTCCAGGCTTGGCACGGGCTGGGGCTGGATGGGGAGCCAGGGGGCCAGGCCTGCACTGTCAACACCCCCAGGGCAGGACCCCTTTGAAATGCGGATGAAGGAGAGGAATGTGTGCATTAACCCAAACCCCACAGAGAGGCTGGGGAAGGCCTCACCTCCTCTTCCTCGCTCTCCTCCTGCACCGTGGGGGTCTGTGTGTTTTCCTGGATGTTGGAAACGGGTTCTCCTTGCACTTTGAACTTTTCGGCAGCTGCCAGCTGAGCCTGCTGGGACAGGTCTTCGATCTGCAGCAGGGAAGAGAAGGAGAGGAGCAGTGAGGCCAGTCCTGGGCAGTGCCAGCACATGCCCTGGCAGGAGCCACACAGTGCACAGGTGACAGGAAGGAGCCCTGCCCTGCTGGTGCCAGGGTGGGCTCACCTTGGCCTCGCCAAAGACGATGTAGGTGTCTGACGCCGGGCTCTTGTACACGTCTGGCTTTGTGATGACAAAGAGGATGTTCTTGGATTTCCGGATGGTGACTCTGGTGACTCCTGTCACCTGGCGAAGGCCCAGCTTGGACATTGCCTGAAAAACACCAGGGAAAGGTCAGTGAGGGAAGAAGAGCTCTGGAGCCAGCCCAGATGTGCCAACTCCTCTCTCCAGAGTCCCAGATCCAACATTTGCTGCATGGATACACATGGCAAAGTGCATCTGCTACCACGGAGCAGCACTCCCAGGCTGCCAGCTGGAGGGAACGCTCCAATCCATGACTGGTGAGATCCCCAGCGTGCCTCTGAGCCCTGGGGCCGTTCACCAGGGACAAGTGAAGCCTCACCTTGCGAGCTTTCTTCTCACTCCGGCTCTGTTTTGCTTTGCTGACGGGTTCTTCGTCTATTTCAGCTGCTGCTGCGAGCTGCGGGGAGGAAAAACCAGAGGGATCCGTGACAATGCTGGGGTGACACTGCAGGGACTCTGACCCACCATGGATGGCACGTGCCACCTGCCCTACCTGTGCCTGCTGCGTCGTGGCCTGTGTGGAGTCCTGCTCTTCGAGCTCTGGTACGGATTCATCGCTGTCGGACTCTGTGCCAGACCCTGCAGAGACACACAGCCCTCACTCTTCCCATCTCAGGTAGGTCCAGGGCACGCTGGTTTGCCACCAGCCAGCCCAGTTAGGTGGTGGATGGAGCATTCCCTGCACTCTCAGTGCCATCAGCAGGGTGGCACGAGTGGGTTCTCAGCCTTGCCGTGGTGGGAGCAGGGTGCCAGAGCCCCACAGGTGCCCAGAGGCTCCAGAATGAACCCCAAGGTGGCTCCAGCCTGTGGCAGTGGCTGGGGGAGGAGGTGGGTGGCACTCCCAGGGTGCTGAGGTGGCAGTAGGTTAGTGTGACAGGGCATCTCTTGAGTCCCCTCAAACCCAGAGCTGACACACGGCACCAAGATCGCCCTCACCAAGCCCCCAGGGCTGCTCCACATCCGTGGCTTCACTACAGGGATAATCTGGGATAACCCTGAACCCCCCTCAGGGGACAGCACCTCTGGGTGCCCAGAGGGCCACCACCAGCTGCAGTTGTGACCCACGGCACTGACCACACCAGTTATTGAAGCAGAGCTCAGTGTCCCCAGCCTTGGAGGTCACCTGGAGGTGACCCTGATGGTTCCCATGCAGCCATTACCTGGATTCAGTCCTCTGGGAAGGGCCTCACGGCACACAGGAGCCTTGGCAAACCTCTCTGCAGGTGTCAAGGTGTGCCCTGGGCTCCCAACACTTCAGGCATAGCGTGGGGACATCCCAGTTTGGCACCAACACCGCCAGCCGGACCCGAGGCCACCACGAGGCCACCACGAGGCCACCACGCACAGCAGTGCCAGGCACGTGGCATCTCCTCGGTGTGAAGCCAGCTCAGCTCAGCTCAGCTCATCTCGCAGTGCCCATGCCACAAACAAACCACAAACCACAAACACCACGCCGTGCTCCGTGCCCGAGGACACGCGTTAGTGACCGCGGGCACCGTGCCCAGCCCCGTCCCTCCCCGTGCCCACCGCACACACCGGGCACGCCGTTAGTACCCCGTGGGCAGCCAGTGACACTCCATGCACGTATGGACAAATACCCTTGTCATTCTTGAGGACGGGCTGTGGTGCCAGGACCCCCGTGGGAGGGGACAGCTCCAGCAGCACGGGTGGCTCGGGGGGGAGCAGAGGTGGCAGCTCCTCATCGTCAGCGCCGGGTGCGGCTTTCGAGGGGGGGCGAGCGGCCGGCTTGGCCACCTTGTTATTGGTGGGGGGCTGCTGCTTCTTGGCAGGGGTTGGGGGCTTTGGAGGGGCACCAGAAACACCCGTGGCCGGGGCAGGAGGTGGGCTTGTGGCTGCTGGAGTTGGAGTGGCCTTGGCAGGGCTCTTTGGGGGTGCCTTGGCCTCAGCGGGGCTTTTTGGGGGTGCTTTGGCTGCAGCGGGGGTGGTTGGAAGGGGAGAGGCTTTGACAGGGCTTTTTGGGGGTGCCTTGGCCTCAGCAGGGGTGGCTGCAGGGGGAGTGGCTTTGGCAGGGCTCTTTGGGGGTGCCTTGGCCTCAGCAGGGCTTTTTGAGGGTCCTTTGGCTGCAGCAGGGGCCACTTGAGCTGGGGTGGCTTTGGCAGGGCTCTTTGGGGGTGCCTTGTCCTCAGTGGGGGTGGCTGGAGCTGGGGTGGCTTTGGCAGGGCTCTTTGGGGGTGTTTTGGCCTCAGCAGGGGCTGGGGTGGCTTTGACAGGGCTCTTTGGGGGTGCCTTGGCCTCAGAAGAGGCTGGTGGAGCTGGGGTGGCTTTGGCAGGGCTCTTTGGGGGTGTTTTGGCCTCAGCAGGGGTTGGGGTGGCTTTGGCAGGGCTCTTTGGGGGTGTCTTGTCCTCAGTGGGGGTGGCTGGAGCTGGGGTGGCTTTGGCAGGGCTCTTTGGGGGTGCCTTGTCCTCAGTGGGGGTGGCTGGAGCTGGGGTGGCTTTGGCAGGGCTCTTTGGGGGTGCCTTGGCCTCAGTGGGGGTGGCTGAAGGTGCTGGAGCCACAGGAGCGGATGGGGCAGTGGCAGGGCTGCCCTTGGGAGGTTTTTTGTCTGCTCCAGGGGAAGCCGGAGCTGGGGTGGCTTTGGCAGGGCTCTTTGGGGGTGCCTTGGCCTCAGGAGAGGCTGGGGTGGCTTTGGCAGGACTCTTTGGGGGTGTCTTGGCCTCAGTGGGGGTGGCTGGAGCTGGGGTGGCTTTGGCAGGGCTCTTTGGGGGTGTCTTGGCCTCAGGAGAGGCTGGTGCAGCTGGGGTGGCTTTGGCAGGGCTCTTTGGGGGTGTCTTGGCCTCAGGAGAGGCTGGTGCAGCTGGGGTGGCTTTGGCAGGACTCTTTGGGGGTGTTTTGTCCTCAGTGGGGGTGGCTGGAGCTGGGGTGGCTTTGGCAGGGCTCTTTGGGGGTGTTTTGTCCTCAGTGGGGGTGGCTGGAGCTGGGGTGGCTTTGGCAGGGCTCTTTGGGGGTGTCTTGGCCTCAGTTGGGGTGGTTGGAGCTGGGGTGGCTTTGGCAGGGCTCTTTGGGGGTGCCTTGGCCTCAGTGGGGGTGGCTGGAGCTGGGGTGGCTTTGGCAGGGCTCTTTGGGGGTGTCTTGGCCTCAGTTGGGGTGGTTGGAGCTGGGGTGGCTTTGGCAGGGCTCTTTGGGGGTGTTTTGGCTGCTGGGGGGGCAGCTGGAGCTGGTGGAGCTGCAGGAGCTGGGGCGGCAGGGGATGGGGGAGCAGCAACAGGGCTCTTGGGAGCAGGGGTGGCTGGAGCTGGGCTGGGGGGAGCTGGAGGGGCAGCTGAGGCAGCACCAGAGCCCTTGGCAGCATCTTTGGCTGAGGGAGGGGCAGCTGGAGAGGGTGGAGCTGCCATGGCCGCTGTGACAGGGGCACAGGGGGCACTCACCGGGCTCCCAGGAGCTGCTTTGGCCACTGGAGGGGCAGCTGGGGCCACCATGGCCGGTGGGACAGGGGCAGCAGGAGATGTTTTAACCCCTGGAGGGGTGGCCAGAGGTGCCAGGGGTGGTGTGACAGGGACAGAGGGGGCAGCTGGGGCAGTGACTGGGCTCCCAGGAGCTGCTTTGGCCACTGGAGGGGCAGCTGGGGCCACCATGGCCGGTGGGACAGGGGCAGCAGGAGATGTTTTAACCCCTGGAGGGGTGGCTGGAGCTGCCATGGATGGTGTGACAGGAGGAGAGGGGACAGCAGCTGGACTTGGAGGAGCTGCTTTGGCTGCAGGAGGGGTGGCTGGAGCTGCCATGGCCAGTGTGACAGGGGGACAGCTGGCAGAGGGGACAGCAGGAGCTGCTGCTGGGAACACTGGGCTCGCTGGAGAGCCTGGCACAGAGATGGCAGCTCCCAGTGCAGGTGTGGACAGGACAGGAGCCACTGGAGCTGCCCGAGGGGCCGGGCTCCCAGGAGGGGTCCTGGCCACAGAGGGAGGGACTGGGGGTCCCACAGCTGGGGGGGCCATGGGAGAGGCCTTGGCAGCAGAAGGAGCAACTGGGAGCACTGGTGAGACTGGGGCACCAGGGGCTGGGCCAGCAGCAGGATGCCCAGGGGACATCCCAGCTGGCAGCAGAGGGATAGGGGGTGACAAAGGAGCTTTGGGGGCAGCCAGGAAGACAGGGGGAGAGATGGCACTGACCAGGGCTGGAGCTGGGGCTCGGGGAGAGCCTGGAACAGCAGGAATTCCAGGAGACACAGGGACTGTGGGAAGTGGGGGTGTTCCTGGGCTCTGGGGGGACACTGCCACCGTGGGAGCAGGCAGCAAAGTGGGAGGCACTGGTGGGGGAGATGCCAGAAGGGGACGGGATGGGGGAGGTAGGAGAGGGGCTGGGGCTGCTCCAGAGGCAGGGAGAGGGGCTGGGGCTGCTCCAGAGACAGGGAGAGGGGCTGGGGCTGCTCCAGAGACAGGGAGAGGGGCTGGGGCTGCTCCAGAGACAGGGAGAGGGGCTGGGGCTGCTCCCACCGAGGCTGCAGCAGGAGCAGTTTTCATGGTAGAGGTGAGAGCAGCTGGGAGAGAACTGGGGCTCACTGGGGGGACAAGAGGGGCCCCTGTCACTGCAGCAGAAGCTGCAGCCAGGCCAGTTGATGCTGGAGCTGGGAATCCTGGGGACACTGGGCTAACTGGGACAGGCCCTGGAGATCCTGGGGCTGCAAAACCCACAGGGGCCTGTGGAGCTGGAGGAGGGGCAGTGGTGGCTGGGCCCAGAAGGGCTGGGGCAGGGGGCTGGGGGGGCACAGAGAACACGGGGATGGCTGCAGCTGGGACCACCGGGGGGGACACGGGGCCTGGGGGGCCCGGCAGAGCCGGGGCAGTGCTGGGCAGCTGTGCCTGGGCAGATGGAGATGGAGTCAGAGGTGGGGAATGAGCAGCATGAAGAACAGCTAAAGGAGAGAAACAGAGTGAGCCATGAGAGGAGGGAGGGAGAGAAGGAGACACAGGGAGGGGGCATGCAGCCAGCCCTGGCATTCCTCTGGCCTCTGGCCCAGCAGGCACTGCCAGGGTCAGCACGGACCAGGACGTTCATCCCCTTCTAGAACACAGATTTTCCTGAGAGCTCTGAAAGGCAGGAGGCACTCCCCGAACCACCAGGAAGCCCCAGCAGGCCAGGGCTGCAGGGATCCAGCTCTGCCCTACCCAAGGGGCTGTCACAACCCCTGTGGAGCCCCAGTAGTCTGTCAGGACACCCAGGGCTGCTCATGAGCCTGGGGTCACCCCCTGGGCTGCAGGGGGAACAAAGACCCACCCAAGAAGAGGAAGAGAAAGTAAAATATAACCCCAAAAATTATATAAACAAATAAAATATAAAAATATAATTCCACTGACATGTGGAGTGCCCTGGGAGCTCTCTCCCTCCAGCCAGGGGCAGATGCCCCTGAGGGCACAATGACATGGGGGTGGTGGGGCCAGGCCCCCCAGTGCCCTGGAAGCTGTTAGGGTTAATGGAATGCAACCCCCAGGATGGCACAGGCTGGTTAATGCGGCACACCAGGGGTTACAGGAGTACCTGGAGCAGGGATGGGAGCAGGAACGGGGGCAGCTGGAGCTGAACAGGGAGAACAACAGTTTATTAAGGCAAGTCCCACAGAGCAGGAGCAGCTTCCAGCTCCCCAGCCAGGTCCAAGAGAGCCTGCAGAGAGCCTGGCCATTCCCAACAGCAGCTGGTGAGCCAAGGGCACTGCCCAGGCCACAGGCCATGCCAGGGCTGAGCTCCAGCTCCTGGGAGCCTGGAGAGAGCCCTGACATTCCCAATGAAACTCCCAATGCCAACCAGCAATCGAGGGGCACCGTTTAGGGAAGAGGCCATGCCAGGGCTGAGCTTCCAGCTCCTGAGCCAGAGCTGAGCCTGAAGAGAGCCTGGGAACACATTCCCAATGCCAACCAGCAATCGAGGGGCACCGTTTAGGGAAGAGGCCATGAGAGAGTTCATCTTCCAGCTCCTGAGAGCCTGGAGAGAGCCCTGACATTCCCAATGCCAATCAGCACTCGAGGGGCACTGTTTAGGGAAGAGGGCATGAGAGGGTTCAGCTCCCAGCTCCTGAGAGCCTGGAGAGAGCCCTGACATTCCCAACGTCATTCCCAGCAGCCACTGGAGATCCCAGGGAGGGCAGAGCCCAGGAGAGCCGGGCAGGGCAGTGCTGGTCCAACCAGTAGAACCAGCCCAGGCACGGCGCCGCCCTCGGGAGCTGCAGAGCCCAGAGCCAGCCCCGTGCCATGGATCCTGTCCCTCCCAGGGGCTGTGTCCCTGTCCCACCCTGGGATCAGCCCAGAGCCAGCCCCATTCCATGGATCCTGTCCCTCCCAGGAGTTGTGTCCCTGTCCCACCCTGGGATCAGTTGTGTCCTGGTCTCTGTGTCACCCAGGGCAGTGACAGAGCCCAGATCCAGCCCTGTGCCATGGATCCTGTCCCTCCCAGGGGCTGTGTCCCTGTCCCACCCTGGGATCAGCCCAGAGCCAGCCCTGTGCCATGGATCCTGTCCCTTCCAGGGGCTGTGTCCCTGTCCCACCCTGGGATCAGTTGTGTCCTGGTCTCTGTGTCACCCAGGGCAGTGACAGAGCCCAGATCCAGCCCTGTGCCATGGATCCTGTCCCTCCCAGGGGCTGTGTCCCTGTCCCACCCTGGGATCAGGGTCAGTCATCTCCTGGTCTCGCTGCCACCCAGTGCAGTGACAGCTGCAGGGAATGCCACCCCTGTCCTGCCCCAGGAATGGGGTCCTGAAAGGTGCTGAAAATGCCCCATTTTACCCCAAACCAGGGCACTGTGGGAAGGATGGGCAGGCCTGGAGCTGGACAGCAGTGCCAGGACATTCCTGCTCCAAGGAACGTCCTGGTGCCTCCCAAAGGAGCAGCAAGTGCTGCCAAGGGCACAGAACAGGCCATGCACAACCACCCTCTCCAGAACAATCTTTTATCCCTGCCTGCTCTCCCTGTTCCTTCTGAGCACATTCCTGATGAACACAATCATTCCTGCTTCTCCCCCACTGCCCCACCTTTCCTTGGTTCCTTCTCAAACATCCCCAGCCAAAGGATTCCCCAAAACCAGGGGATTTCTGCCCAGAATTCCTCTGGATCAGCGTGCACCAGTCCCACACCTCCAGAGTTTTTCCAAGGAAAAAGATGAAAATCCAAGGAGCTGCCTGAGGAATCCCACGAGCAGCAGAATTTTGGGAGCTGTCAGTTGAGAGGGACAGGGGAGCCATTCCAGGGAGGGGGCCCCAAAGAGGAATTCCAGCCATGCCAGGAGGGATAAGGAGCTCAGCAGCTCCTGGGAATCACTGCTGCAGCTGTCACAGCAACAGCCATCACTCAGCTCCCTCCTTGTGTCCCCTCTCTGCCACCAGCCCTCCCACAACGGGACAGACCCCAAATCCTATGAGAGACCCCCAAATCCAACAAGACAGACATCCAAAATTCAATGAAAGAACCCCAAACTTAACAGGGCAGACCCCCCAAATCCAACGGGGCAGACCCCTAAATCCAAAGGGACAGACACACAAAATTCAGTGAGAAACCCCCAAATCCAACAGGACAAACCCCCAAATCTGACAGGACAGATCCCCAAAATTGAATGAAAGACCCCCAAATCCAGAGGGACAGCTCCCCAAAATTCAGTGAAAGACCCCAAATCCAGAGGGATAGACCCCCAAAATTTAATGAAAGACCCCAAATCCAGTGAGACCCCCAAATTTCAGTGAGAGACCCCCAAATCTAGTGGGGAAGACCCTCAAATCCAATAGGATGGGCCTGCAAATCCAATGGGACAGGCCCCCCAATCCAGAGGGACAGAATCCCCAAATCCAACAGGACTGGACCCCCAAATCCCATGGGACAGAATCCCCAAATCCAGTGGGACAGGATCCCTAAATCCAATGGGACAGGATCCCCAAATCCAGTGGGACTGAATCCCCAAATCCCATAGGACAGGCCTCCAAACCCAACAGGACAGGTCCCCAAATTCAGTAGGATAGGAGCCCCAAATCCAACGGCACATGCCCCCAAATCCAGTGGGACAAGACTCCAAGTCCAACAAGAGAGGACCCCAAATCCCATGGGAGAGAATCCCCAAATCCCACGGGACAGGATCCCTAAATCCAATGGGATAGGATCCCCAAATCCAATGGGACAGGATCCCCAAATCCAATGGGACAGGATCCCAAATCCAGTGGGACAGGATCCCTAAATTCAATGGGACAGAATCCCCAAATCCAACACGACAGGATCCCAAATCCCACGGGACAGGATCCCCAAATCCCATGGGACAGGATCCCTAAATACAATGGGACAGAATCCCTAAATCCCATGGGACAGGATCCCTAAATCCAATGGGACAGGATCCCTAAATCCAATGGGACAGGATCCTAAATCCAACGGGACAGGATCCCAAATCCCACGGGACAGGATCCCCAAATCCAATGGGACAGGATCCCTAAATCCAATGGGACAGGATCCTAAATCCAACGGGACAGGATCCCAAATCCCACGGGACACGTCCCCAAATCCAACACCTCGGCCTGGCCACGGCCGCCGCCCTCCTCTCCCACCCAAACGGAGCTCGGAGCCTTCCCTGTCCCCGGTCCCGGGACTTTGGGACACGCGGAGTCCCCGCTCCGCTCCCGTTCCCCGCCTGCTCCGGCCGGCAAACCACAGGACCGGCCCGGTTTGTTTTGGCCACAGCGAGACCACGGAACGGACACGCCAAAACCCCCGCGGGGGACGTGACAAGGCTCAAACCGGGCTCACACAGCCCCCGCCGCCACCGGGTCCCGGCCCAGCCTCCCCGGGACGCTGCAGCTCCCCGCCCGGTGAGGGGATCCCGGGAATCACCCCCGACACCCCCCGGCCTCACCTGTCTCCGCCTGCGGCTGCGGCAGCTCCTGCTCCGTGGCCGGGACGGTTTCTGTGGCTTCGCCGGGCATTTCTACGGGAAGGGACAAACCGACAGGCCCGGGCTCGCCGGGGCTCCGGTACAGCCCGGGGGCCACCACCGGTAACTCGTCCTTCCCACCCCGCTCGGACACCGTGCGCCTCCCTTTACCGGGAAAATCTGCCGAGACAGCTCGGCCGCACGGCACAGGCAGAGCCGGATCCCGATCCCGGTCCCGGGCCTAGGCCGCTTCCTCCCCCCCTTCCCCGCCGGTGCGCGGGGCCGCCCCCTCTGCCCTGCCCGGCGCGCCCACGACCCCATCGATGGCCTCAACCGGCTCCTCCCGGCCACCCGCTCATCCCGCTAGCGGCGAGCGGCGCCCTGAGCGGCGGATGCCGGTGGATGGCGGCGGATGGCAGCGCGGGACTCACTGTGCGGGGAGCGGGGCCCAAGATGGCGGCGGAAAGAGACCGAGAGGGCAGCGCGACTTCCGGGAGCGCGGGACTTCCGGGGCAGGGGGAGAGCTCCGGCAGCACCGCTCCGGCCGCGTCCCCACGGCCGCGCTCCGGCGTTCCGGGCTCTGTTCGGGCCCCCCCGTGGGTACGGGGAGATCCCGGGGGGGGGAGGGGAGCACCGGGAGGGGGGAGGGGAGACCCGGGAAGGGCGAGGGGAGCCCCAGGAGGGGGATCCAGGTGGGATGAGGGGGTCCAGGCGGGGCTAGGGGGTCAGGACAGGTTTGGGGGATCCATTCAGGTTTAGGGGGTCAGGACAGGTTTGGGGGGTCCAGGTGGGATTATGGGGTCAGGGCAGAGTTATGGGGTCAGGACAGGTTTAGGGGGTCCAGGCAGGTTTAGGGGGTCAAGGAAGGGGGGTCCATTCAGGATTAGGGGGTCAGGGCAGGGTCCAGGTGGGATTAGGGGGTCAGGATATGTTTAGGGGGTCAGGACAGGGTTAGGGGGTCAGGACAGGTTTAGGGGGTCAAGGAAGGGGGGTCCATTCAGGATTAAGGGGTCAGGGCAGGGTTAGGGGGTCAGGGGAGGGGGTCTAGGCAGGATTATGGGGTCAGAACAGGGTTAGGGGGTCAGGGGAGGGGGTCCAGGTGGGGTTAGAGGATCAGGACAGGATTAGGGGGTCCAAGGAAGGGGGGTCCATTCAGGATTAGGGGGTCAGAACAGGGTTATGGGGTCAGAACAGGGGGTCCAGACAGGGTTATGGGGTCAGGACAGGGGGTCAGGACAGGTTTAGGGGGTCCAGGCAGGGTTAGGGGGTCAGGACAGGGGGTCCAGGTGAGGTTATGGGGTCAGGACAGGGGGTTATGGGGTCAGGACAGGGGGTCAGGACAGGGTTATGGGGTCAGGACAGGGTCCAGGCAGGGTTATGGGGTCAGGACAGGTTTAGGGGGTCAGGGGAGGGGGTCAGGACAGGGTTATGGGGTCAGGACAGGGTCCAGGCAGGGGACCCCACACTACAGAGCAGGGACCCCCTCCCCCAGCTCCCCCCCACCCTCCTCAGTACCTCCCAGCACGAAGCTGAGCAGAAACATTTAATGGTTTTTGTGTAGAAAACGGTACAAAAGGTATAAAAACAGGGCAGGGGGCTCAGGGGACCCCCACGGGCAGGGGAGGTGACAGTGACACCACAGGGGACACTGGCAGCGGCGAGGCCTCAGAAATCCCCTTGAAGATCTGCAAAAAAATGAGAAATGGGGAGGTTTGTCCAGACCAAACAAAGGTGTCACAGCAACAGCCACCGCTCAGCTCCTTCCTCGTGTGGTCCCAGATCTGATGGGACAGACCCCAAAATTCAGTGAGAGACCCCCAAATCCAACAGGGCAGGTCCCCAAAATTCAATTAAAGACCCCAAATCCAAAGGGACAGACCCCAAAATTCAGTGACAGACCCCCAAATCTAATGGAGCAGACCCCCAAAATTCAATTAAAGACCCCAAAACCCAAGGGACAGACCCCAAATCCAATGAGAAACCCCCAAATCCAGCAGGGCAGACCCCAAATCCCACAGGAGCCCCCCAAATCCAGCAGGGCAGACCCCAAATCCCACAGGACAGACCCCTAAAATTCAATTAAAGACCCCAAATCCAACAGGACAGACCCCAAATCCAATGAGAAGCCCCCAAATCCAGCAGGGCAGACCCCCAAAATTCAATTAAAGATCCCCAAATCCAGCAGGGCAGACCCCAAATCCCACAGGAGCCCCCAAATCCAATAGGACAGACCCCCAAAATTCAATTATAGACCCTCAAATCCCACAGGAGCCCCCCAGATCCATCAGGGCAGACCCCCAAAATTCAATTATAGACCCTCAAATCCCACAGGAGCCCCCCAAATCCAGCAGGGCAGACCCCAAATCCCACAGGAGCCCCCCAAATCCAGCAGGGCAGACCCCAAATCCCACAGGAGCCCCCCAAATCCAGCAGGGCAGACCCCAAATCCCACAGGAGCCCCCCAAATCCAGCAGGGCAGACCCCAAATCCAATGAGAAGCCCCCAAATCCAGCAGGGCAGACCCCCAAATCCCACAGGAGCTCCCGAAATCCAGCAGGGCAGACCCCCAAAATTCAATTATAGACCCTCAAATCCCACAGGAGCCCCCCAGATCCAGCAGGGCAGACCCCAAATCCCACAGGAGCCCCCAAAATCCAGCAGGGCAGACCCCCAGGTCCCACAGGAGCCCCCAAAATCCAGCAGGGCAGACCCCCAGGTCCCACAGGAGCCCCCCAAATCCAGCAGGGCAGACCCCCAAAATTCAATTATAGACCCTCAAATCCCACAGGAGCCCCCCAAATCCAGCAGGGCAGACCCCAAATCCAGCAGGGCAGACCCCAAATCCCACAGGAGCCTCCCAAATCCAGCAGGGCAGACCCCAAATCCAGCAGGGCAGACCCCAAATCCCACAGGAGCCCCCAAATCCAGCAGGGCAGACCCCAAATCCCACAGGAGCCCCCCAAACCCAGCAGGGCAGACCCCCAGGCCCCACAGGAGCCCCCCAAACCCAGCAGGGCAGACCCCAAATCCCACAGGAGCCCCCCAACCCCAGCAGGGCAGACCCCAGGTCCCAGAGGAGCCCCCCAGGGCCCCTTTTGGGGCGGGTTTTGGGGTCCCACCGCTGCGGCGGATGCGCTCTCCCCGCCGGGCGCTCTCCATCCCCTCCACAAACTGCTCCAGGAGCCGCACGTACGGGGCCAGGCTGGTCCTCCTGTAGTCTGCAGGGAGTGGGGAGGGGGGCTGGGACCCCAAACCGCAGCCCCGACCCCAAAACCACAGCCCTGAGCCCAAAACCACAGCCCCGACCCCTAAAACCACAGCCCTGACCTCAAAACCCCATCCCCGACCCCAAAACCCCATCCCGACCCTCAATCCCTGACCCTAACCCCCAAAACCACAGCCCCGACCCCAAAACCCCATCCCTGACCCCCAAAACCGCAGCCCCGACCCCCAAAACCACAGCCCCGACCCCAAACCACAGCCCTGACCCCAAACCACAGCCCCGACCCCTAAAACCCCATCCCGACCCTCAATCTCTGACCCTAACCCCCAAAACCACAGCCCCGAGCCCCAAAACCACAGCCCCGAGCCCCAAAACCCCATCCCTGACCCCCAAAACCACAGCCCTGACCCCCAAAACCACAGCCCCGACCCCAAAACCACAGCGCCGATCCCAAAACCACAGCCCTGACCCCTAAAACCCCATCCTGACCCTCAATCCCTGACCCTAACCCCCAAAACCACAGCCCTGACCCCAAAACCACAGCCCCGACCTCAAAACCCCATCCCTGACCCTCAATCCCTGACCCCCAAAACCACAGCCCCGAACCCCAAAACCACAGCCCCGACCCTCAAAACCACAGCCCCAACCCCAACCCCAAACCCCCAAAACCCGAACCTTGACCTCTAAATGACATCCCTGACCCCAAACCCCATCCCTGATCCCAAACCCTGTCCCCAAATCCCATCCCTGTGACCAAACCCCAAACACTGACCCCAAACCTGACCCCAAACACTGCCCCAAACACTGACTCCAAACCCCACTGCTGTCCCCAAACCCCACCCCTGACCCCAAACCCTGTCCCCAAATGCCATCCCTGACCCCAAACCCCATCCCTGCTCCGAAACCATGACCCCAAACCCCGACCCAAACCACACTCCTGACCCCAAACCCCACCTCTGACCCCTAATCCCCACCCTTGTCCCCAAATCCTGACCCCAAGACCCAAACCTCACCCCAAACCCCACCCCTGACCCGACATCCTGTCCCCAAACCCCAAACCTGACCCCAAACCCTGACCCCACACCCCAAACCTGACCCCAAACCCCAAACCCTGACCCCACACCCCAAACCCTGACCCCACACCCCACCCTTGACCCCACCCCACACCCCAAACCCCGACCCCAAGCCCCCCTGACCCCTCGTGCGCCGTTTGGGCTCCGTCTCCCCCCCCTCCTCCTGCTCGCCGTCGCTGCCGGCCGCGTCCAGCTCCTGGCACAGCGACCTGGACAGACACGGGACAGACAGACAGACGGACAGTCAGGACAGGGGAGGATTAGGGTCGGGGTTGGGGTCAGGGTTGGGGTCACTGTCAGAGTCAGGGTCAGGGTTAGGGTCAGGTTTAGGGTCAGGGTAGCATTAGGGTTTGGGTTACGGCTGCTCTGGCAGCAGCAGCACCCCCAGTGCTCCCAGTTACATACGAGATGGTGGGGTAGGGTTAGGTTAGGGTTAGGTTAGGGTTAGGTTAGGTTTAGGGGTGTTCTGGGTTAGGTTTAGGGTTTAGGGTTAGGGTCAGGGTTTGTGTTAGGGGTTAGGGTTATGGTTTAGGGTTTGGCTCAGGGTTTGGTTTAGGGGTGCTCTGGGTTAGGGTTAGGGTTTAGGGTTTGGGTCAGGGTTTGTGTTAGGGGGCTCTATCAGCAGCAGCCCCCCCAGTGCTCCCAGTGACAAACATGATGGTGGGTTAGGGTTAGGTTTGGTTTAGGGTTAGGCTTAGGGTTTGGTTTAGGGGTGCTCTGGGTTAGGGTTAGGGTTTAGGGTTTGGGTCAGGGTTTGTGTTAGGGGTGCTCTGGCAGCAGCAGCCCCCCAGTGCTCCCAGTGACAAACATGATGGTGGGTTAGGGTTAGGTTTGGTTTAGGGTTAGGGTTTCGGGTCAGGGTCAGGGTCAGGGTCAGGGTTATGGTTTAGGGTTTGGGTCTGGGTTTGTGTTAGGGGGCTCTATCAGCAGCAGCACCCCCAGGGCTCCCCGTGTCGTACGTGATGGTGGGGTAGGGTTAGTTTTGGTTTAGGGTTAAGGTTGGGTTAGGGTCAGGGTTATGGTTAGGGTTAGGTTTGGTTTAGGGTTAGGGTTAGGGTCAGGGTCAGGGTTTGTGTTAGGGGGTTCTATCAGTAGCAGTCCCCCCCAGAGCTCCCAGTGACGTACATGATGGTGGGTTAGGGTTAGGGTTAAGGTTGGGTTAGGGTCAGGGTTATGGTTCAGGGTTAGGGTCAAGGTTTGGTTTAGGGGTGCTCTGTCAGCAGCAGCCCCCCAGTGCTCCCAGTGACGTACGTGATGGTGGGTTAGGGTTAATTTTGGTTTCGGGTTAGGGTTAAGGTTGGGTTAGGGTTAGGGTTAGTGTTCGGGTTTAGGGTTAGGGTCAGGGTTTGTGTTATGGGGCTCTATCAACAGCAGGACCCCCAGAGCTCCCAGGGACGTACGTGATGGTGGGTTAGGGTTAGTTTTGGTTTAGGGTTAGGTTTAAAATTGGTTTAGGGTCAGGGTTATGGTTAGGGTTTAGGGTCAGGATTAGGGTTAGGGGTGCTCTATCAGCAGTACCCCCCCCGAGCTCCCCGTGACGTACGTGATGGTGGGTTAGGGTTAGGGTTAAGGTTGGGTTAGGGTCATGGTTATGGTTCAGGGTTAGGTTCAAGGTTTGGTTTAGGGGTGCTCTATCAGCAGTACCCTCCCAGTGCTCCCAGTGACGTATGTGATGGTGGGTTAGGGTTCGGGTTAGGGTTTAGGGTCAGGGTTAGGGTTAGGGTTTAGGGTCAGGGTTTGGTTTAGGGGTGCTCTATCAGCAGTACCCTCCCAGTGCTCCCAGTGACGTACGTGATAGTGGGTTAGGGTTAGGGTTAGGGTTTAGGGTCAGGGTTAGGGGTCTCTGTCAGCAGTACCCCCCCCAAAGCTCCCAGTGACGTACGTGATGGTGGGCACTGAGAACGGATCAAACTCCTCCAGCCTCTGCAGGTCCAGCGGGACCGAGATGCGCCCTGGGACACAGCAGGGATGGGGTTAAGGGGTGTTTGGGCTGGACATGGGGTCACTGACAGCTGGGTAAAAAGCTTTGATTTGATTTTAGTTTTATGTATAAGGTGGGATAATACAGGTGTTTTAAGGTATGATTATTATAATAATTGCAATTAATAAAAATAACAATATTTATAATAATCAGAATCACAATCTATAGTAACTTATAATAGTTATCATATAATGTTAATATAATAAATAAGAATATTCATATATAATACTATACTATACTATACTATAATATTCTATAATAATATAATATAATATAATATAATATAATATAATATAATATAATATAATATAATATAATATAATATAATATAATATAATATAATATAATATAATATAATATTGTATTATAGTATATTATGTAACATAATATAATATAACATAATGCAATTTAACATAATGCAATATGACATAATGCAATGTAGTGTAATGTAATGTAATGTAATATAATGTAATATAAATTAATATAATATAATGTAATGCAATATAATGCAATATAATGCAATATAATGCAATATAATATAATATAATATAATATAATATAATATAATATAATATAATATAATATAATATGATAATATTATTAATGTAATATAATATAACAATTCCCATTTATAACAACAATTATTACAACTACATCCTCCCCATCCCTTCATTCAGCCCACTGTAAGCACAGACCCTAACCCCTCCCCTCTCACTCCCAGCCCCATTTTTAACCCCGTTTCCCCTCCCCATGCCCCTCACCTGTTTTGGGGTGCACGCTGAAGGGGCTCTTGAGCAGGTGCCCGAGCCCTTTGCTGACGTTGCAGTCGAGCCGGGGGAAGCAGAGCTGCAGCATCACCTCCCACTCGGGGTGCCCGGCCCGGCCCCGCTCCCGCTCCCGCTCGGCGCGGGCCCGCAGCAGCTCCCAGCGCTGCACCGAGTCCTTCTTGCGGGGAAACTCGGCCTGCAGCGGCTCCCGCAGCTCTGGGGCCGTCAAGGCTCCTCCGGGAACACACTGACCCCTCCGCAATCCCCTTTACCCTTCCAGGATCCCCTTTACCCTTCCAGGACCACATTTACCCTTCCAGGATCCCTTTTACCCTTCCAGGATCACATTCACCTTTCCAAGATCACATTAACCCTTCCAGGACCCCATTTACCCTTCCAGGATCCCGTTTACCCTTCCAGGATCCGTTTTATCCTTTCAGGACCACATTTACCCTTCCAGGATCACATTTACACTTCCAGAATCACATTTACCCTTCCAGGATCCGTTTTACCCTTTCAGGACCCCATTTACCCCTTACAGGTTCACATTTACCCTTCCAGGATGCCATTTACCCTTCCAGGATCGCATTAACCCTTGTAGAATGCCATTTACCCTTCCAGGATCCCATTTACGCTTCCAGGACCCCATTAACCCTTCCAGGATCCGTTTTATCCTTTCAGGACCCCATTTACCCTTCCAGGATGCCATTTACCCTTCTAGGATCACATTTACTGTTCCAGGATCCATTTTACCCTTCCAGGACCATATTTACCCTTCCAGGACCCCATTTACCCTTCAAGGATCACATTTACCCTTCCAGGGTGCCATTCACTCTTCCAGGACCCCATGTACCCTTTCAGGATCCCATTTACCCTTCCAGGATCCCCTTTACCCTTCCAGGACGCCATTTACACCTCAGCACCCTACTGACCCCATGTTTAACCCCATATTTCAACTTTAACCCCACATTTTAACCCCATATTTTAACTTTAACCCCATAATTAAATTTTAACCCATATTTTAACCCTTGAAGGAAGGATACCCTGGGGCAGCAGGGCCAGCACCCTGTCCCACCTCTCGGGGCTGCCCAGGGTGTCCTGGCCAGGAAGGACATTTACAACCCCATGGTCTCATTTTAACCCCATATTTTAATTTTAACCTATATTTTAATTTTAACCCTTTAAAGGAGGATACCCTGGGGCAGCAGGGCCAGCACCCTGTCCCACCTCTCGGGGCTGCCCAGGGTGTCCTGGCCAGGAAGGACATTCACAACCCCATGGTCTCATTTTAACCCCATATTTTAACCTTAACCTCGTGTTTTAACCCCATATTTTAACTTTAACCCCATATTTTAAATTTTAACCCATATTTTAACCCTTTAAAGAAGGATCCCCTGTGGGAGCAGGGCCAGCACCCTGTCCAATCTCTCAGGGCTGCCCAGGATGTCCTGGCCAGGAAGGACCTTCATAATCCCATATTTTCATTTTAACCCATATTTTAACTTTAACCCCATATTTCAACTTTAACCCCATAATTTAATTTTAACCCATATTTTAACCCTTTAAAGAAGGATCCCCTGGGGCAGCAGGGCCAGCACCTTGTCCCACCTCTCGGGGCTGCCCAGGATGTCCTGGCCAGGAAGGACATTCCCAATCCCATATTTTCATTTTAACCCATATTTTAACTTTAACCCCATATTTTAATTTTAACCCTTGCAGGAAGGATACCCTGTGGCAGCAGGGCCAGCACCCTGTCCCACCTCTCGGGGCTGCCCAGGATGTCCTGCCCCCGCAGGTGCTCCTCGAAGTATTCCTGCACCACGGCCACCGAGCGCCTGGGGACACACGGGGGACATCAGGGCGTGCCCAAAAAGGGACTCTGAGGACCCAAATCTGGGGGAACTCAGAGGATTTTTAAAAGTTTTACTCTGTTTTTAAGTCTTGTGTGAAGGGTGGGGTAATGGAGATGGTGTAAGTCATGCTGAGGTTATCAATATATGGTTTTTAAGATGTGTCATTTGTATTTATATATTTGTTTTATATATAGTGTAATGTAATGTAATATAATAAATATAATATAACATAATAAATATAATATAATGTAATGTAATGTAATGTAATGTAATGTAATGTAATGTAATGTAATGTAATATAATAAATATAATATAACATAATTATATAATATAATATAATATAATATAATATAATATAATATAATATAATATAATATAATATAATACATAATTGAGCCGTGCTCACGCACCTGATGAAGGGGTGCACGGGCTGGGAGAGCGTCACCTTCTTCACCGAGTCTGCACCGCCCTGGGGACAGACAGGGGGACAGAGCGGGGGTGGGCGGGGGCTGGGCACCCCAAACCTGCCTGCTGCAGGGGCAGGGGGGGCTGGGCACCCCAAACCTGCCTGCTGCAGGATCAGGGGGGCTGGGCACCCCAAACCCACCGGCTGTGGGGGGGTGCTGGGCACCCCAAACCCACCTTCACCAGGGGCAGGGGGTACCCAAGCCCACCTTGCCCAGGCTCAGGGGTACCCAAAGCCCCCTGACACCCCCTGGCACCCACCTTGCCTAGGCTCAGGGGCACCCAAACCCCCCCAAACCCCCCTTGCCCAGGCTCAGGGGTGCCCAAACCCCCCCAAACCCCCCTGGCACCCACCTTGACCAGGCTCAGGGGTACCCAAACCCCCCAAGCCCCCCTTGCCCAGGCTCAGGGGTACCCAAAGCCCCCCAAATCCCCCTGGCACCCACCTTGACCAGGCTCAGGGGTACCCAAAGCCCCCCAAACCCCCCCAAACCCACCTTGCCCAGGCTCAGGGGCACCCAAACCCCCCCAAACCCCCCCAAACCCCCCTTGCCCAGGCTCAGGGGCACCCAAACCCCCCCAAACCCCCCCTGACCAGGCTCAGGGGTACCCACAGCCCCCCAAACCCACCTTGCCCAGGTTCAGAGGTGCCCAAACCCCCCCAAACCCACCGTGACCAGGCTCAGGGGTACCCAAACCCCCTTGCCCAGGCTCAGGGGTACCCAAACCCCCTTGCCCAGGCTCAGGGGTGCCCAAACCCCCCCAAACCCACCGTGACCAGGCTCAGGGGTACCCAAACCCCCTTGCCCAGGCTCAGGGGTACCCAAACCCACCGTGACCAGGCTCAGGGGTACCCAAACCCCCCCAAACCCACCTTGCCCAGGCTCAGGGGTACCCAAACCCACCCTGTCCAGGCTCAGGGGTACCCAAAGCCCCCCAAACCCACCCTGACCAGGCTCAGGGGTACCCAAAGCCCCCCAAACCCCCCTGGCACCCACCTTGACCAGGCTCAGGGGTACCCAAACCCCCTTGCCCAGGCTCAGGGGTACCCAAAGCCCCCCAAACCCACCGTGACCAGGCTCAGGGGTACCCAAACCCCCTTGCCCAGGCTCAGGGGAACCCAAACCCCCCCAAACCCTCTTGCCCAGGCTCAGGGGTACCCAAAGCCCCCCAAACCCACCCTGACCAGGCTCAGGGGTACCCAAACCCCCCCTGACCAGGCTCAGGGGTACCCAAACCCCCCTTGCCCAGGCTCAGGGGTACCCAAACCCCCCCAAACCCACCCTGACCAGGCTCAGGGGTACCCGAACCCCCCGGCACCCACCTTGCCCAGGCTCAGGGGTACCCAAAGCCCCCCAAACCCCCCCAAACCCACCTTGACCAGGCTCAGGTACTCCACAGCAGCCGCCCTCAGGGCTGGGGACCATTTCCTGACGGCGTCGTCGCACACCCAGCAGTGCACGCCCCTCCTGCCAGAGTACACCCACAGGCGGTGCCGCACGCCCAGGTCCTCTGAGGGGCACAGGTGGGGTTTGGGGGGGCTCACGTGGGGTTTGGGGGGGCATAGATGGTGTTTGGGTGGGCATAGATGGGGTTTGGGGGGGTACACGTAGGGTTTGGGGGGTACATGTGGGGTTTGGGGGGGGCACAGATGGGTTTGGGGGAGCACACGAGGGGTTTGGGGGGGGCACAGATGGGTTTGGGGGGGCACACGTGGGGTTTTGGGGGGCACACGTGGGGTTTGGGGGGGCATAGATGGTGTTTGGGTGGGCATAGATGGGGTTTGGGGGGGCACACGTAGGGTTTGGGGGGGTACACGAAGGGTTTGGGGGGTACATGTGGGGTTTGGGGGGGGCACAGATGGGTTTGGGGGGCACACGTGGGGTTTGGGGGGGGCACAGATGGGTTTGGGGGGGCATAGATGGTGTTTGGGTGGGCATGGATGGGGTTTGGGGGGGCACACGTAGGGTTTGGGGGGGCACACGTGGGGTTTGGGGGGCACTGATGAGTTTGGGGGGCACAGATGGGTTTTGGGGGAGCTCAGATGGGTTTGGGGAACACTGATGAGTTTGGGGGGCACAGATGGATTTTGGGGGAGCTCAGATGGGTTTGGGGGGGCACACGTGGGGTTTGGGGGAGCTCAGGTGGGTTTGGGGTGGGCACAGATGGGTTTGGGGAGGCATAGATGGGTTTGGGGGGCACTGATGGGTTTGGGGGAGCTCAGATGGGTTTGGGGGGCACAGATGGGTTTGGGGGGCACTGATGGGTTTGGGGGAGCACTGATGGGTTTGAGGGCCACATTGGGACAGGCTGTGGTGACCCCCAAAGCACTGACACGATGTGAACCTTCTATCAAACTTTAGGGATTTTCTCCAAATCCATCTCCCACAGAGGGGTTTGGTCTCTTTCTCCAGAACCAGAGCACACAGCCTCAAGCTGTGTCTGGGAAAATTTAGGTTGGATACCAGCAAAAAGTTTTTTACAGAAAGGGTGATAAAGTTCTGGAATGTTCTGCCCGGGAGGTGGTGGAGTCACCATCCCTGGGTGTGTTTAAAAAAAACTGGACGTGGCACTGGGTGCCAGGGTTGAGGGGCTGGGGCTGGGTTGAACTTGACGATCTTAAAATTCTCTTTCAACCCAGAATTCTGTGAATTTTGGGAATTCCCAGGGCAGAGGGAGGTGGTGGAGTCACAACCCTGGGTGTGTTTAACAAAGCCTGGATGTGGCACTGCTGCCAGGGTTTGGTTGAGGGGTTGGGGCTGGGTTGGACTCAATGACCTTTAGGGTCTCTTCCAACCTGGTCATTCTGTGAATTCTGTGAATTTTGGGAATTCCCAGGGACCGGGGAGGTGGTGGAATCACAACCCTGGGTGTGTTTAACAAAGCCTGGACGTGGCACTGCTGCCAGGGTTTAGCTGAGGGGCTGGGGCTGGGCTTGACTTGATGATCTTAAAGTTCTCTTCCAACCTGGTTATTCTGTGAATTCTGTGAATTTTGGGAATTCCCAGGGACCGGGGAGGTGATGGAGTCACAACCCTGGGTGTGTTTAACAAAGCCTGGATGTGGCACTGCTGCCAGGGTTTAGCTGAGGGGCTGGGGCTGGGCTTGACTTGATGATCTTAAAGTTCTCTTCCAACCCAGAATTCTGTAAATTCTGTGAATTTTGGGAATTCCCAGGGACTGGGGAGGTGATGGAGTCACAACCCTGGGTGTGTTTAACAAAGCCTGGATGTGGCACTGCTGCCAGGGTTTAGCTGAGGGGCTGGGGCTGGGCTTGACTTGATGATCTTAAAGTTCTCTTCCAACCTGGTTATTCTGTGAATTCTGTGAATTTTGGGAATTCCCAGGGACCGGGGAGGTGATGGAGTCACCACCCCTGGGTGTGTTTAACAAAGCCTGGATGTGGCACTCAGTGCCAGGGTTTGGTTGAGGTATTGGGGCTGGGTTGGACTTGATGATCTTAAAATTCTCTTCCAACCCAAAATTCTGTGAATTCTTTGGGGTCTGGCCCCTGTGGGACCTGGACACCCCCAGCCAGCCCCCCCGTGTGCCCCCAGACCCCTCACCCACGAGCGCGCGGTCGATGATGCGGACGGCGATGGTCATCAGCGTCCAGCACTTGGAGCAGATATCAGCCGAGCTGGGGGCACAGTGAGGGGGCTCAGCTGGACACCCCACACCCCTGAACCCCCTGCCAGCCCCAGAAACCCCCCGAGGAACCTGCAGCACGTCCGGACATCGTCGTAATCTGTCATGTCAATATCAAAGACCAGCTCCTTCTCCTGCGGCTGGAAGGCTCCCAGGTGCACCGTGTTGTGCTGGTTGGGCTGCAGGAGGGACGGGACGGGCTCAGCGTGGCCAGAGACCCCCGGAGACCCCCCCCAGCAGGGTGGGCAGCACTCACCCGGTGCGAGTAGACAGCCCCGATGTCGATTTTGTAGGGGTTGATCTTCTGCAGTTCCCGCTCCAGCTCCTGGGGGCTGCTGAAGGACTGGAAGCGCAGGTAGACATCGTCCCGCAGGGTGAAGGAGAATTCCCGCAGCTGGAAGTAGTTCTTCACCACTGCAGGTACCGGGAGGGTCGGGGGGGTCAATGTCATCCTAAATTTCCCCCGTTACAGTCACCCCCAGACCCCCCTTTCTCTGCTTCTCCCGGTGTCCCGGTCAGTGCATCCACCCACCGCCCGCCCCGGCATTCCAACGTGCGCTGGGACCGGGCATCGCGGTGTTCCCGCCCGGTATCGGTGACCCCCAGCCGGTATCGGTGCCCCCCACGCGGTATCAGTGACCCCCCGCCCGGTAGCGGTGACCCCCAGCCGGTATCAGTGACCCCCCGCCCGGTATCGGTGACCCCCAGCCCGGTACCGATGCCTCTCCGGCCGGTATCGGTGCCCCCCGCCCGGTATCGGTGACCCCCAGCCGGTATCAGTGACCCCCAGCCCGGTATCGATGCCTCTCCGGCCGGTATGACGGTCCCCAGTGGAGCCCCCCCCACCCCGGTACCGGTGCCCCCCGCCCGGTATCACCGCATCCCCGACGCTGCCCCGCCGCCCGGTACCGGTTCCCCCCCCGCTCACCGCCGCCGTAGCTGAGCCAGCGGCCGTAGGGGCCGTGCGGGAAGAGCCGCCGGTAGAAGACCGGGAGCAGCTCGGGCAGCGCCGCCGGATCGAACCCCGCCATGGCGGGAACGGAGCGGCGGAAGGCGGCGGGAACGGAGCGGCCCGGGGGCCGCCGGGAGTTGTAGTCCGGCCCCGGGCCGCGGGGAGCACCGGGAACCGGGGGTGCGCGGGTCGGGAGGGTGGGAGGAGAGCAAAGCGCCGGGGAGGTCCCGGGATGGACGGGAGGGGATCCCCCGGGGTCAGGGGTCCGGGGATGGTCCTGCAGCGCTGAGGACGGAGGGGTCCCGGGACCGGGAGGGTTGCGGGGTGCTGAGGTGCGGGGATGTCCCGGGGTCCGAGGGGGTCCCGAGGTGAGTGGGAGCCGGGGCGCTGAGTTTAGGGGGGATTTTGGCGTCCCGCAAAGCCCCGGAGCGGGTGGGTCCGACAGCACGGAGGTCCCGGGATGTCCCGGTGCCCGGGGGTATCCCGGTGTCCGGGGCTATCCTGGGATCCGGAGAGGTCTGGGAGCGTGGGGGTCCGGGGGTGTCCCGGGGTCCAAGGGGGTCCCAGGAGGGACTGTCCGGGGTTGTCCCGGCTGTCGGGGTGGTCCCAGGATCTGGGAGGGTGCCGGGGTAGCCCCGTGGTCCGGAGGGCTCCCGGGGCTGGGGGGCGCGGGGATGTTCCGAGCTCCGGGGTGGTCCCGGGGGTTTCCGGGAGGGCAGAGCAGCGGTGCGGAAACCCGCGGGCGCTGCCCCGTTCCCGTTAACTATTCCCCGCAAGAGCGGCGGGAGCGAAGCCCCGGGACATATCCCGGGGCAGTGTCCGCAGCCCGGCGGGCTCCAGGCGGCAGCAGCGGGACGAGACCCGTAAGTGGACGGGGCGGAGCCGCTCCCGCATCCCGGTAGTGCCCGGAGGCCCGGCGGTATCTCCGCGATCGTTGCCCCGGAGTCCGCAAATTAATTATTAACAGCGGCCAGAGGGAAAGGCCAGGGTCGGGACAAACCCGTCCCGGTCGCGTCCCACTCCCCATCCCGGTGCCGGCGCCACCGGCGAGGATGTGGCTGTACGTGGTGGCCGCGCTGCTGGGGTTGTTCCTGCTGCGCCGCTGGCACCGGGAGCGGCAGACGGTGCCGCGGCTCTCGGAGAAGCACGTGCTGATCACGGGATGCGACAGCGGCTTCGGGAACCTGCTGGCGCGGCAGCTGGACGCGCGGGGGCTGCGGGTGCTGGCCGCCTGCCTGACGGACGCCGGCGCCGCGCAGCTGCGGGCGGCCACCTCCGAGCGGCTGCAGACCGTCCTGCTGGATGTCACCTGCAGCAAGAGCATCGCCCGTGTCGCCGCCTGGGTCCGGGAGCGTGTGGGTGACCAAGGTAAAACGGGGGTGATGCTCCTGTTGTCACCCTGTTGTCCCCCCTGGCTTCACCTGCCAGAGCGCGGTGATTAATTGCTGCCTGGCCAGTGGTGCTCCTCTGGCGACATCCATCTGCCATGGGCTCCTGCGGGAGCGCTGCCCGGGCAGACAGTTCGGCTTTCAGCCCTTTCCCCCCTGAAAATCAGCTAATTAAGAGCTGATGGCCCCACCAGCTCTCCTGCCACCTTGCACACAGGTGAGGCTGGCACTGGGCTGTGTGCTGGGGAAGAGCCCCAGCTGATGCCATCCCCTCTGCAGGGCTCTGGGGGCTGGTGAACAACGCCGGGATCGCCATCCCCACGGCTCCAAACGAGTGGCTGACCAAGGAGGACTTTGTCAAGGTGCTGGATGTCAACCTGGTGGGGCTGGTGGAGGTGACGCTGAGCCTCCTGCCGCTGGTGCGGCGGGCGCGGGGCCGCGTGGTCAACGTGGCCAGCGTGATGGGCCGCTTGTCCTTCTTTGGTGGAGGGTACTGCATCTCCAAATTCGGTGTGGAAGCCTTCTCTGACAGCCTCAGGTGAGTCTGGACCAACAGCTTTCCATCAGGATTTCTCAACTTGTTTTTCTGGACTTTGTCTGGCACATTGTTCAACTCCCATCCTCACAGAATCGTGACTGAGCACAGGTCGATCTCGTAACTGCTGCTGAAGTATGAACAGCTCCTGTGCTGGCATGGAGCCTCCCCCATGGACATTGGCCTCGCTGCCCTGAGCTTTGCTTTGTTCCCAACCCATCCAGATGGGTGGCAAACATTTGCTGACACACCATCTCAGCCATGTGCCAGGCTGGCACAATGTCCACTGGTGTGGTCGGGCTCTGCTCCACGCCTCTGGCACGAGGCTGCATGCCATGGGAGAATTGGGCACGGAGCCTCCCCTGTGGACATTGGCCCTGCCCAAGATCCTGCAGGACATGGCCCTGCTGCCTCAAGTTTTGCTTTGTTCCCAACCCACCCAGCTGTGGCAAATGCTGGTTTGCTTTGTTCCCAACCCATGTTCCCACCAGATGTGGCAAATGTTTTACTGATGCACCATCCCAGCCATGTGCCAGGCTGGCACGACGTTCCCTGGTGTGGTCAGGCTCTGCTCCACGCCTCTGGCACGAGGCTCCATGCCATGGGAGATGCGGGCATGGGCACCCTTGGGCGCTGCTCCCATGTCCCACAGGGCTCAATCCCTTCCAGGCTGGAGATGCGCAACTTTGGGGTGAAGGTCTCTGTGATTGAGCCAGGCTACTTCAAAACCACCATCACCAACGTTGAGAACCTGGGGAAGAATTTTCATGACATCTGGGAGAAGCTTCCTGCGGAAATCAAAGAGAGTTATGGGGAGAGTTACTTGAGGAATTGTAAGTACCTCCCCCAAAGGCTGAGTGATTCTCTTTGTCTCCTGACACAAGGCACATCCCCAGGGCCGCGGGGGTCCCGCGGGGGTCCCACTGCCCCAAAACCCCCTGGAGCCACTTGGCTCTGCTCAGCTCCAGGATCTCAGCAGTGTTTTCTGCCTCTGCAGTTGTGGCCACGCTCAAGGTGCTGCAGAAGAGCTACAACACCGACCTGTCACTGGTCACCAACTGCATGGAGCACGCTCTGACCAGCCTGCACCCCCGCACCCGCTACTCCGCCGGCTGGGACGCCAAGCTGCTCTACCTGCCCCTCAGCTACCTGCCCTCAGCCCTCAGCGACGCCCTTTTCACCATGTTCTACCCCAAATCTGTTGGGAAAGCCTGAGGTGGGGTTGCAGCTGGCAGCCAGGATGAGAGAGATCCAATAACGCACGGTGGGATCCAGAACTGGCTGCAGGCAAGGCCACACCGAGGTCCCTGAATTTTTAACTGTGGGTATGCCTGACCCTTTGTCCCCTGCTCATAGATGGGTTTGTCCTGAATAAAGACTCCCTGTCCCCTCCTGACTGAGCGTGGTGTCACTCAGGCTGTGGCACCGAGGCTGTGCCTGGAGGCTCTGGCTCTTCCTTTGAGTACCTGCTGCATTCAGGACAAGTTGCCAGGGGACTTGCCCTGACTGGCACCCCAGGGATTGGCACACGCCAGTAGAACTCAGACCTGTTCCAACCTGAGCAGATTTCCCTCTAGGCAAAGAACTGGGCAGCTTCTTACAGAGTCCTCCTCCTCTGCTTCCTCCTCCTCCTCCTCCTCTTGCAGAGCTGGCTGGGGGGGACTGTCCTGCTCCATCACCACATTTGGGGACACTGTTGCCCACCAGTGCTGGGAGAGAGGGAAAGATGCAGGGCCGGTGCTGCTGGTGGTGTCTGGAGGGTTCCAGCAAATCCAGCTCCGTGGGGCACTGGGATCCACCTGCTAGGGGCACGGCAGAGCCCCATGCACAGGGACAGTGGCGCAAGGCAAAGCCAGGAATTACCAAAACTACAAATCAGGAGGACGAAACTCACCCCGGGGAGGGAGCTGCCGCAATCCCGGCTCTATAAGTGCGGCCGGAGCGCGGCTGGCAGGGGCTGTCACCGAGCGGTGCCACCGGCGAGGATGTGGCTGTACGTGGCGGCCGCGCTGCTGGGGCTGTTCCTGCTGCGCCGCTGGCACCGGGAGCGGCAGACGGTGCCGCGGCTCTCGGAGAAGCACGTGCTGATCACGGGATGCGACAGCGGCTTCGGGAACCTGCTGGCCCGGCAGCTGGACGCGCGGGGGCTGCGGGTGCTGGCCGCCTGCCTGACGGACGCCGGAGCCGCGCAGCTGCGGGCGGCCACCTCCGACCGGCTGCAGACCGTCCTGCTGGATGTCACCTGCAGCAAGAGCATCGCCCGTGTCGCCGCCTGGGTCCGGGAGCGTGTGGGTGATCAAGGTAAAACGGGGGTGATGCCCCTGTCGTCACCCTGCTGTCCCCCCTGGCTTCCCCTGCCAGAGCGCGGGGCAATCAAGGCTCGGTGATTAATTGCTGCCTGGCCAGAGGTGCTCCTCTGGCGACATCCATCTGCCATGGGCTCCTGCAGGAGCGCTGCCCGGGCAGAGAGTTCGGCGTTCAGCCCTTTCCCCCCTGAAAATCAGCTAATTAAGAGCTAATTGCCCCACCAGCTCTCCTGCCACCTTGCACACAGGTGAGGCCGGCACTGGGCTGTGTGCTGGGGAAGAGCCCCAGCTGATGCCATCCCCTCTGCAGGGCTCTGGGGGCTGGTGAACAACGCCGGGATCGCCATCCCCGCGGCTCCAAACGAGTGGCTGACCAAGGAGGACTTTGTCAAGGTGCTGGATGTCAACCTGGTGGGGCTGGTGGAGGTGACGCTGAGCCTCCTGCCGCTGGTGCGGCGGGCGCGGGGCCGCGTGGTCAACGTGGCCAGCGTGATGGGCCGCTTGTCCTGTTTCGGTGGAGGGTACTGCATCTCCAAATTCGGTGTGGAAGCCTTCTCTGACAGCCTCAGGTAAGGTTGTGGCAGCCCCCGGAGCTCTCCCGTGCTCTCCCTGCTCTCCTCCGGCAGGGTTTTATTTCCGTGTTTACTCCCGGTTACTTTTCCACCAGAGATCTTGTGAAAGGCTGGCCACAAGCGGGCTGGGAGCGTGGGCAGGGCTGCAGCCGTGGGTGGGCAACCAGGGGAAGGGTTTCATGGAGATCTGGATGGACCAGTCCAGGAGGTCCCGGGCTGTCCCAGGGTCCGGGGTTCTGGTGTCCAGGGGAGTCCCGGGGCGCTGAGATTCGGGGAGGTTCCGGGATCCGGGAATGCTCCGGGGTCTGGGGTGGTCCCGAGGCACTGAGGTTCAGGGGGATTCAAAGATCCCGGGATCCAAGAGGGTCGCTGGAGCAAGGACAAGGCTCCTCTGTGCCCATGACGGAGCAGCTGGGGGGTGTCGCCAGCAGCTCCTCGCTCCCCCCCCCCCGGTCTCTGCTCCCTTCGGGGCAGCAGCTCCCGCTGACGCCCCCACCTCGGGCAGGAGGGAGCTGCGTCCCTTCGGGGTGCGGGTCTCCATCATCGAACCTGGAGGCTTCCAGACGGGAATAATCGACCCCTCCCCGCTGGTGAAGGACTTCGTTCGCCTCTGGGAGCGGCTCCCGGCAGAAGCCCAGGCAGCCTACGGCCGCCACTACCTGGACAAATGTGAGTCCTCCCCGACCCCGTCACCCCCGCTGACCCCACCTCCGTGTCGCTGACCCCCTTCTGCCCACCCAGATGTCAAGAGCACCGCGCTGCTGCCCCGCCTGAGCAGCTCCCGCCTGTCGCATGTCACCGATGCCATGAGACACGCGCTGCTGTCCCGCTGCCCCCGCAGCCGCTACGCCGCCGGCTGGGACGCCTGGCTCATCTTCCTCCCCCTCAGCTACTGCCCTGCCTGGCTGTCCGACACCATCCTCGGCTTCTTCCTGCCCGTCCCGGCCAGAGGGATGCCCTGATGGCCACCGGAGCGGGGACACGGCCCGTGGGTGTCACACGCCCTCGGGAAGGTGCTCAATAAAGGCGGTGCAATGCTGGAGGTGTCTGATGGTCACTTGGCCACGGTGCCGGTGTCCACCGGGGGGTCCCGTGGCAGATCCCGGCTGCTGCCCGTGCCCAGAGCGGCCGAGTAACCCGGGATACCCCGGCTCGGCCGGCAGGGAGCGAGCCGGGAAAGGCAGAGCGGTGTTTATCCATCCCCCGGGCACGGCGTATCCCGGGATACCCCGGCTGAGCTGCCAGCGAGCGGGCTGGGAAAGGCAGCGCGGTGTTTATCCATCCCCTGGGCTCGTGGGCGATGATCCCTGCGTCACTCATCGAGCTAATTAAGAGCTGATTAGCGATCAGTAGCTGAGGGGCAAGCTTCTGAGACTGTGCACCTGCTTGCGGGACCAGAGCAGCACCAACGCAGCCCCGCTCCCCCCTGCTCTGGCAAAGGTCGAGCCCGCGCTGGACTGGGACCCCCGAGATGCGGCGGGGAGGGCGAGAGGGAGGGGGAGGACCCGCGACCTTGCACAAGCTGCCTTCAGCTCGCCGAGCTGCTTCCCCAGCCAAGGAAGCTTTTCCCAAGTGTTTTCTTTGGCTTAGAAAATACAAACGTGCCCGGCAGCCCCCGCAGGTCGCGTTCAGGGCCGGGATGTCCCCAGGGGCCGGGACGTGCCGTGCCACCCTCCCGGGAGCTGCAGCCTCGGCTGTACCGGCCGTGGGGTGCCCAAATCCCCCCGGCAGCACCGCGGGCCGCCGACGGCTGCCAGGAGAGGGAAGGAGTTTGGGAATTGCAGATCCCCGCTGCTGCTTCTGCCTGGAGATCACCTCTCCAGACCCTGAGGGAGGCTGGGGGCTCCTGGGAACACATTTGGGGCGCTGAGAGCCTCGGGGCACCCCAACATTGCGGCAGGGATGGGCAGAAAGGGCTGAGCTGCTGTCCCAACCCTGCTCAGCCAGCTTGGAAATACAACCGGAATTCCAACCAGGATCAGCAGCCCCTGCAAAAATCCTCGACAGCTCCCAGATCCTGCTCAGCGCCAGAGTTGGGTGTGGAAATTGCCTGATCTGCTAAATAGAACCAGCAGAGCGTTGCTTCCCCCTCGGGTGGGGCAAATCCCCCCCAGAGCAGCCTCTCACCACCCCCAGGGCCCCAGCTGAGCCAAAATGTGCCCGAAGCTGCCGAGTTCCTGTTTGGAAGCCGCTCCTGCCGGGGTTGGTACCTGCACACGGGGTCACCAGCGCTGGGCTTGTTGTTGTGAGCCCCGACTTATCAGCGCCCTGGCGCTTCCCCGCTCCCCGAGCCTTCCTTCCGAGCCGATTGTTGATCCCGCGGTCTTGGCTGCGCTGGAAAAAAGGAGATTTCCTGCAATTGTTTCGCAGGACTTGCAGCCCGATGCAAAATTTTCTGCCTATCAGCCCCTTCCCCAGCGCCGGGGCACGGCTTGAGCCCCCTGGCTTCCCCTGCCAGGGCGCGGGGCAATCAAGGCTCGGTGATTAATTGCTGCCTGGCCAGAGGTGCTCCTCTGGCGACATCCATCTGCCATGGGCTCCTGCAGGAGCGCTGCCCGGGCAGAGAGTTCAGCTTTCAGCCCTTTCCCACTGAAAAAAACCCCTGAGCTCACCCTGATATCGAGGTGGCATCAAGGACAGCTTTGCCCCCTTTGTTCTAACCCACCCCAAAGCCCAGCATTCCCAGAGCTGGGGCAGGACCTGGGATGTATTTTCCCCACAGAAGGATCCAGGCAGGATCTTCTCTTACCCCGGCGGGGTGACAGTGGAAGGGACACTCAGGAAGCCTCGGGGACCTCCGCCCATCCCCAGGCACCTGCGGCTTCCACACGGTGGCAAAATCAAACGGGAGCCGAGTCGCGGCGCTGGAAATGCAGTGAAATGTCACCCGCGCTGGGCTGGCTCAGGATGTTGCACCACGCCGGTCATTTCCTGCCCAGCCAGCGGCCACCAAGCCCACCCGAGCTCCGTGCCCAGAGGTGCTTGAGCTGCCGAGCCGAGAGGATCCCCCCGATCCCGAGCAGCCCCTGCGCAGCCCTCGCTCCGCCGCCGGTGAGCCAGCGCCGTCCCTGCTCCCTCGTGTCCCTTCTCCTGTCCGTCTGTCCCCTTTACTATCCATCTGTCCCTTCTCCCATCCATCTGTCCCTTCTCCCATCCATCTGTCCCTTCTCCTGTTTGTCTGTCCCTGGTCCTCTCTGCCTGTCCCTTCTCCTGTCCGTCTGTCCCCTCTCCCATCCATCTGTCCCCTCTCCCATCCGTCTGTCCCTTCTCCCATCCATCTGTCCCTGGTCCTGTTTGCCTGTCCCTTCTCCTATCCGTCTGTCCCCTCTCCCATCCATCTGTCCCCCCTCCCATCCATCTGTCCCCTCTCCCGTCCGTCTGTCCCTTCTCCTGTTTGTCTGTCCCTGGTCCTCTCTGCCTGTCCCCCTCCCATCCATCTGTCCCCTCTCCCGTCCGTCTGTCCCTTCTCCTGTTTGTCTGTCCCTGGTCCTCTCTGCCTGTCCCTTCTCCTGTCCGCTTGTCCAATCTCCCATCCATCTGTCCCCTTGCCCATCTCTCTGTCCCTTCTCCTGTCCGTCTGTCCCCTCTCCCGTCCATCTGTCCTGTCTCTCCTCAGCCCCAGCGGCCCCTCAGGACCTGCAGGACAGAGAGGACGGCAGGTTCAGGATCCCTGGGGGTGGCAGCTCCATCCTCCCCTGCTTTTGGGGCCGGTGGGTGCCAGCCTGGCTGGGTGCCACAGGGGTGACCCTCACGGGGGACACCAGCTGTGGCTCGGTCCAGGCTTGCCAGGCTCCAAATGAAGAGGGAAGACCCCACTGGAAGGGCAGAGCCCCGCAGCATTCCCAGGGGAACGGCTGCTCCTGGGCACATTCCCAAGGGAACGGCTGCTCCAGCCACCCGAGGCTGGGCGGGCTCCGCAGCCTCTTCGCTGTGCTGGGGTCGGGGCTCTCACTTGGGGCAGTGAGAGGATGTTCAGGCCAGCTGCATTTCCCTGAAATTCATCATTTTGTCGCCTACTTGGGTGTCCCGATGGCTCCCGGCAGGGTGAGGGCGGCTGGCGAGCGACCCCGCCCCGAGGGCTCGGGTGGGAGCGGCGGCTTTCCCGCTGGAGCTGACTCTGGGACAGAGTCACCAACACCTCCCTGTGTCCCAGGCCAGGTTCTGGGACAGGGCACAGCCACCACATGTGGTGACTGTCGTTTGTGGCTGGAATCTATCCTGGGATGTGTGAGAAGATCACCTGGGTGGACTCAGCATCTTTTGAGGGTCGATGTAGGGAGCCACCTTGGGAGTAAAAATTGAGTTAGAAGCTCCCAGAAGGATCTTTTTGAGCCCCACTATTCCAGGCTGCCCAGCTCAGTGCTCTCCCTTTCCCTGCAGCCACCAGGATGGCCGAGGTGACCACTGTCCCCATGGAGACACACACTGTCCCGAGTGAGTACGGGGACTACCACAACCTGTCCGAGCTGTTCTACCTCCTGAACCACACCTACACCTTCTGCGAGTTCAGCCTGGACGAGAACGTCAAGCGCGTGGTTCTCTTCATCCTCTACCTGGTCATCTTCGTGGTGGGCTTGGTGGAGAACCTCCTGGTCATCTGGGTCAACTGGCAGACACGGGGCACCAAGAGCTTGGTCAACCTGTACATCATCAACATGGCCATCGCTGACCTGGGCGTGCTGCTCTCGCTGCCCATCTGGATGCTGGAGGTGATGCTGGATTACACCTGGCTCTGGGGCAGCTTCCTCTGCCGCTTCACCCACTACTTCTACTTCGCCAACATGTACGCCAGCATCTTCTTCCTCACCTGCCTGAGCGTGGATCGCTACGTGACCCTGACCAGCTCCTCCCTCTTCTGGCAGCGGCACCAGCACCGCGCGCGCCGCGCCGTCTGCGCCTGCAGCTGGCTCCTGGCCGCCGCCATCCCCGTGCTGGAGGTGGCTCACATGCAGCTGGTCAACACTGGGGAGCCCATCTGCATCTTCATGGCCCCTTTTGAGACCTACGACGAGTGGGCGCTGGCGGTCAGCTTGGCCACCACCACTGTCGGCTTCCTCATCCCCTTCCCCATCATCGCGGCGTTCAACGTGCTGACGGCGCGCTTCATCCGGCGCGCCAAGCCCGAGAGCCGCAAGCACTGCCTGCTCATCTACGCCTACATCGGGGTCTTCCTGCTCAGCTGGCTGCCCTTCCACGCCGTGCTGACTCTGCTCACCCTGGAGGGCAACCACATCATCCTGCACTGCACCTTCGCCCACCTCCTCTACTTCTTCTACGACATCATCGACTGCTTCACGCTGCTCCACTGTGTCGTCAACCCCATCCTCTACAACTTCCTCAGCAAGAACTTCCGCAGCAAACTCATCTCTGCCGTGGTCAAGTACATCCCCAAGGACCACCAGAAGGGTGCTGGAAACTCCTCCTCCAGCACGCAGCACTCCATAGTCATCGCCAAGGACAACAGCCCTCCCAACTGAGGGGGGTCAGACTCTCCCAGCCTCCGTCCTGGTGGCACTCTGGGGACAGTGGGATTGGTTTTCCTGCTGCTGAGGACACGTTTGCTTGGGCACCTCCTGTGGCAGGATGAGGCGCCAGGTTTGAGGAGAGCTTGAGGACACCTTGCCTCTGGAGTGCTGTTGTGTTCAACCTAAAGAAAGGATAAGAGAAAATTATATTCCCTGTTTGACAAGAACATTATAATCCCTTGCAATAATAAAGCCTGTTACTCCATTCAGTGTCTGACACAACCCAGCCCCAAGATCAGAGCCCCTCCTGCTCCCCCCCAAGCTGTTGGAGTTGCACCATCTGCCCCATCATGGGTGTTCCTGCACCCCCAAACTGCCCCTGACCCCCAGCTCTGGGCACGGCAGTGCCTGGTGAGTGCCATCCCCTCTGGAGCTCAAACCTCCCCCCACAGTGCCCAGCAACATCCAGAGCCTGATTTTTGAGAGATGAAGGTGAGGCAGCCCAAGGGGCTGAGCAGGGCACAGACCTGAGGGTAGGAATAATTTGGATTCGAGATCAGCCGCTCCTTCAGAGCAATTCTGCAAACCCAGTTGTAAATTAGTGATGGCTCAACTGGGTTTCTACTGGGAAGGGCTGCTCCAGACTGATTTTTGGTCCCCCATCCCATTAACTCCAGCCTCCTCTGGAGCATCCCCTGGCAGGTTTTTATGGTCACTGGGTGGATTTCCCAACTCCATCAGACCCCAGCATCCCTTCCCCTCCACCAAAGCCCCTGAGGGAGCACAGGGATGGGCAGAAATCCCCAGAGCTGGAGCTTGTGCCGTGCAAGGAGCTGGAGAATGCGGACAGAGTTCATCCTTGCGCGGATCCTGAGCTCAGTCACGTGCTGAGGGTCAGGCCCTCGCCAGGGGAAGGTGACAGAGAGAACATAAATCTACCAAAGGCCTTGAGCTGGTGAAAAAAGCAAAGCATAAGCAGTTCTGGGGACAGGATGCTGGCTGGCGGGTGGGAGCAGGATGTCCCGGGAGAAGCCCATGACCAGGGGTGGGACGGATGTGGGGTTATCACAGGGGGCTGGTGGGAAAGCTCTGCCACTTCCAGGGGTCCCTGATGGGGGAAAACCCAAAATTCCTTCTGCAGGGATGTTCCTTTTTATCCCAGGACATGAGCATTGGGGGGATAATCCAAAATTCCTGGGAAGGCTCCGGCAGGGTCGGAATTCCCTGCTCAGGAATTCCCTTCCTCTGCTCCTCACACCTGTGAGTGCAGAACCCCAAGGGCTGTGAGACCCCCAGGCTGAGATCTGCACCCACAGGACCCCCCCATCCTCATTCCCTGATCCCAAACCCTCCCTGAGCTTCCCTTGGCTAATTTCCCCCCATTCCCAAATGGATGATGAACACACAACCTGCCACTCACCAGGGCAAAAATATATTCAAGATACTTCAACATGTAAAATTTGGTATTTCACCTAATAAACCTAATTTTTAACTGTCTTAATTTGTCTGCACTTTTTAAGGGCCAGAGTGGCCTCAAATAAATTGTTCCCACCTCCATGGGAAGTTTTTTTATTTTGTCAAGGTGGAATTTCTTGTGGTTTCATTTATGGCTGGTGCTCCTTATTCTGTCACAGCACTGAAAAATCTGGCACCATCCTCTTGGCACCCACCTTTGAGGGATTGTTATGGATCAATGAGATCTCCTCAGAAATGAGATATTTATATGGATATCTGAGGTATTTTTATGGATTGACAAGATCCCTTCTCAAATGAGAAATGTGAGATATTTTTATGGCTTGATGAGATCTCTCAAATGAGATATCTGAGATAATTTTATGGATTGATAGAATCCCCTCTCAAAGGAGATATCTGAGATATTTTTATGGATTGTTGAGATCCCCTCTGAAATGAGATATCTGAGGTATTTTTATGGATTGATGAAATCTCTCAAATGAGATATCTGAGACATTTTTATGGATTGATGAGATCTCTCAAATGAGATATATGAGATATTTTTATGGATTGATGAGATCTCTCAAATGAGATTTCTGAGATATTTTGATGGATTGATGAGATCCCCTCTCAAATGAGATATGTGAGATATTTTTATGGATTGATGAGATCTCCTCTCACATGAGATATCTGAGACATTTTTATGGATTGATAGAATCCCCTCTCAAATGAGATATCTGAGATATTTCTATGGATTGATAGAATCCCCTCCCAGCCTCCTCTTCTCCAAGCCCAGCTCCCATGTCCTCCCCTCACCCCTGAGCTGCCCCAGACCCCTCAAAACCATTTTGATCTCATTTCCCAGCCCGTGGAGCTCCAGTTCCTGGCAGAAAAGGCTCATCCAGGTACAAACCCTGGGATTCCCCAGTGGGTGGGCTCTGCTCCCACATCCCCCAGGAATGTCCCAAACTGTTCCCCCGAGCCCCAAATCCAGTGGGAGATGATCCAGGGACGGCCTCACCTGCTTCCCACAGGCATTCCTGGGAGGAAAACATTTTATAAAGAAGCAGCTACAAGAGGTGAATGTTTTCCATTTTATTATTCTAAATAAAAAACACACTTTGTGCTGAACAATGGAGTAGAAAAGAACCCGATGTACAACGATTTTAGACATCTACGATTCGGGGAGGGGGGTGGGGTGGGGAAGTTTACAAAATATACAAAACTTTACAGCAAATAGATAGTAAACACTTAAATAGCAGGAGGTCAGTACCTACGATTAACTTAACAAAAAGGTTAGACAGCAAATTCAACTCTTGTTCTTTCTTCTTCTGCTCAGTGACTCTGCTGACAGACCTGGATCCACTGAGAACGGGGGAAAGTGAATTTTGTGTTCGGGGTGGGAGTGAGCCTGGGCGTGGAGCGGGGCCCAGGAGGTTCCATGACCTGGATGCTGCCAGAATTCCCCCTCTGCAACTCCCTCTCCTACCCCAGGATCCTGAAGCAAACAGCTCAGGCTGCCCCAGGGGAGGTAGGTTGGTGTCCCCGCAGTCACCAAGGACAGAAGAGAGCCAGGTTTGCCCGTGGTGGTGGAGAAGGATTGAAATCCAAATTGATTTTGGCTCTCCCAACACTGAACTGGAGCTGCCAGGCAGGCTGGGGACAGGGATGACATCCCTGCCCACCCCAAAGGCTCAGGAACACCCAGGACCCCCCCTCAGATCTCTGACCCCTCGGGGAGTCACCCCCAGGAGCAGCAGCAGGGTCAGAGCCACCCCTGCAGCCCCTCCGCTGCAGATTTGGGGTGTTCCAGGTGGGAATGATCTGTTTTAATCCAACAAACAGAAATCCCCTGGATCAGAGCCAGCAGCAATGGGGGGCTCCTGCTCTCCCCCAAGGCAGGAGCAAGGGCTGGCTGTGCCTGTTGGTGTTTGGGTGTAAAAACTTCACTTTTTGGTTTATGTGCACAAAAGGCTTTTGCTTTTCAGCTTAGCGAGATCCGGGGATGCAGACCCTCCCTGAAGCTCACCACAGCTTCTGGAACATTCCAGGAGGGTCTCAAGGCTCTCCCAGCCTTGTCTATCCCTCACACCCTTCACAGCCACCTCCAGAGCAGCGCAGGTTGTGCCCATCCCTGTCCCTGTCCCCAGCCCTGAGTTCCACGCTCGAGGGGACCCTGTGGGACTGGGTGACCCCCAACGGTCCCTTCCAGCCTCACCCACCCCACAATTCCACCACAGAAACCCTGGAACCCAGAGAGCAGCTCAGAGGAGCCCACAGCAAAGCTCCAGCACTGCCCACAATTCCCCTTTCTCCTGGAAATCCTAACACAGCTCAACACAGCGATGCCAGGACCGCGAGCCTGCAGTTCAGAACTCAGAGCTGACCTTGGCTCTGGTGCCTCCCTCCCTCCCTTCCTCCAAATCCAGGCTCCAGGCCCCCTCCCCGCTCCCGGAGGTAGCTCGGTACCACCCTCATTTTACAGATGAGGAAACTGAGGCAAAGAGGTGAAGTGACTCGCCCAAGGCCACGGCAGAGCTGGGAGAGAGACCCCGGCGCGCTCTGAGCTCTCTGAGCTCAGCCCCCACTGCAGGATGGCCCTTCCTGGGTGTCCCTTCACAGGGAGGGGGCAGCGGGGTGACTTTCCAGGGTTTGCAAATCACTAGTTTAGTTCAGTTTAGTTTAGTTTTGTTTTTTAGTTTTAGTTTTGTAACAGCAAAACTTGACAGAAGCGCAGGAGCCGATCCACGAGAGGCCCGAGCGCTTCTTTGTTTGTGAGGTAGAATGAGTTACCCAAGGGCAATCCCAGCTGGGAAGGGTCTGTTCCTCCCCACCTCTGCCCCACAGCTGGATAACAACAGGGAGATGCCAATCCATGCCCCTTCCCAGCGTTAACACTGCTGGCAACGGCTGACTTCACTGGGGTGGCCAGGAGAGACCCCCAGGAGGGGCCAGGAGAGACCCCCAAGAGGGGCTGGGGAGACCCCCAGAAGGGGCCAGGAGGGAGCCCCCCCATGCTGAGGTGGAGCTGACACAGGGCCAAGAGAGACCCCCGTGCCCAGGAGAGCTCCCCGTGCCCAGGAGAGCCTCCTGCACCAAGGGGCACTGAAATGTAGAGGGGGAGAGACCCCCATGCCCAGGGGAGCCCCTCCATGCTCAGGGGGGACCCCCACACCCAGGGGAGTCCTTCCATGTCCAGGAGAGCCCCCCACATGCAGGAGAGCCCTCCATGCCCACTCCATGCCCAGGAGAGCCCCCCACACCCAGGACAGCCCCCCCACATCCAGGGGAGCTCCTCCATGCCCAGGAGAGACCCCCACACCCAGGACAGCCCCTCCACAGCCAGGGGAGACCCTCCATGCCCAGGACAGCTCCTCCATGCCAGGAGAGCCCCCTCTATACACACTCCATGCCCAGGAGAGCCCCCCACATCCAGGGGAGACCCTCCATGCCCAGGAGAGACCCCCACACCCAGGGGAGCCCCTCCATGCCCAGGAGAGACCCCCACACCCAGGGGAGCCCCTCCATGCCCAGGGGAGCCCCCCACACCCAGGGGATCCCCTCCATGCCCAGGAGAGCCCCCCACACCCAGGGGAACCCTCCACGCCCAGGGGAGCCCCTCCATGCTCAGGGGAGCCCCCCACGCTCAGGGGAGCCCCCCATGCTCAGGGGAGCCCCTCCATGCTCAGGGGAGCCCCCCACACCCAGGGGAGCCCCCCATGCCCAGGGGAGCCCCTCCTTGCCCAGGGGAGCCCCCCAGGAGTGCCCAGCACGCAGCTGGAGAGGCCAAGCCACGGCTGCAGCTCCATGAACAAACTCACATCACTCCAACCACACAGGTTTGCCACGGGAACACATCCAGGCTGTGGGAGGGGGGATCCCTTTGGCAGGAGAAGGGTCCCCCCTCCTCCTTCCAGGGAGTTAAGGCAACAGCTTCATCCTGACTCATCTGCCCAGGGCACGGCGTGAGGCTGGGGCAGAGCAGAGCCAGGACACTTCTGGCTCTCTGCAGCCACCACAAATCACCCCACAAGGAGCAGGGAGCTTCCCCTCCCTCTCCAATCCTCCAGGAGGTCTCCAGGCTCACACAGCCACTTCTGCCCAGGCTCTGCAGGGAGCTCCTGGGGCTCCTTCAGCTCCTGCTCCAGGTCTGGGGGCACGGCAGAGCAAACAGGGCCTGGGAATCTGGGAATCCCCTGCTCCTGGTTCCCTCCTTGCTTACACACTCAGGTGTTTCCTGCTCCTCTCCCCAGAGCACGCTTTGCCCATCTCCTGGCAGTAGCAGCAGAACACCAGGGATGCCCAGAATGTCTTTTTCTTTCCTTTTTTTTTTTTTTCCTTTCTCTTTTGTTCCTTTCCTTCCGAGTCCAGCGCCTGCTCTGGCTCTGTCCCTCTCCACTGAGGTCAGGTGTGAAAATCTTAGCAGCATCAGTTTGTGGACAAGCTCAGGGTTAGCCTGGTCAAGTGGGCTAAAAGGTTCAAAAAAAAAAAAAAAATAGAATCTAGACTCAAAAACTAGTGAGAAATGCTAAAAGCACAGATGGCCTCTAAGAGGACCAGAGGTAAGTAAACACGACAGACTCCTTGAAACAGTGATGTACCTCACGTGCTGTTAATTTGTACAACGCCACCAATCTAAAAAGCCCTAGGAAGGCCCAAAAATTATAATAATTAAAAAAAAAAAACCAAACCAAAACCAAAAAAGAATTCCATCCATGATGCCTGACCATTAAATAAAACAACTTGGTTTTGTTTTTTTTTTTTTTTTCCTTTTCTTTTCCTCCTCCACAGCCTCCATCATTACCACTCCTCCTCCTCCAGCAGCTCCCCATCAGCTATCTGTGTTTTTCTCAGCCTCTTTGGAATGGATGATGTACATGAAAGTCTGCTCGATGGTGAAGTCCGGCGGGAGGCTGCCCTTGTGCACCCCTATGTGCTTGCTCATCAGGTTGAGCGTGGAGCTGTAGTGACCACACACCGTGCAGCGATACATCAGGGCCCCCGAGTGCGTCCTCAGGTGACACTTGATGGTGGAACGCCCTCGGAAGAACTTGTGGCACACCTTGCACTGGTACGGCTTCTCCCCGGTGTGGATGCGCCGGTGGTAGTTGAACTCGCTGGTGTGGGCAAACCTCTTGCCGCACACCTTGCAGCTGTACTTGCTGTTCCCCGGCTGGTTCTGCAGCGCCAGCTCTTCACTCAGGAACTCCTCGGGCAGCTTCCTCTTGGGCAGCCCCTGGGGCTGCAGGCGCTCCCCAAATCCCGCCCGGATGTCCAGGTTGCCCCCGCACTTGTGCTGGCTGACGTGGTAGCGATAAGCGGCCTCCAGCTTGAAGCTCTGGCTGCAGAAGTGGCACTGGAAAAGAGCCTCCTCCACGTGCTGGTGCACGGCCAGGTGCTTCTCCAGGAGCTGCCTGTCCACGAAGCTGCTGGCACACACGGAGCAGGAGAAGACGGAGATGCCCAGGTGGGACAGGGCGTGCCACAGCAGGCTGCAGAGGCTCAGGTGCCGCTGGTCGCACACGCCGCACGTTTGGCTCTTCAGGTTGACGTGCTCCAGCAGGTGGTTCCGGACCGTGTGGAAATCTTTGGCCAAGGGCTTTCCACAAGCAGCACAGGCCAGCTCGGGGCTGGGCCCTCCCCCAAAAACAGCCACCTTCCCCGGCAGGGGGTCACTGGGGTGGACAATGACGTTGTTGTCGAAGACGCCGTCCCGCCGGTGCAGCGTCAGCTGCCACTGGGTGAAGAACTTGGTCTCGCACATGTCGCAGGAGAAGAGGAAGATGCCGATGTGGGACAGCACATGAGTCACCCTGGAGTTACGGTCCTGGAAGTGGGTCTCACAGACCTTGCAGTTCCCCGTGAGCAGGTCCACGTGGTCCCTGGCGTGCTGGCGGATCAGCTGGATGTTGGGTTCCAGAACCTTCTTGCACACCTGGCAGGGCATGGCCTTGCTGTCCCGGCTGTCGCTCTCGAAGGCCAGTTCCTCCTCGCTGTCATCACTCAGCTCAATCACTTCCTCAGACGGGACCAGCTCTTCTCCAGCATCCTCAAAATGCAGCTCTGCCTCTCCCAAATCCTCCAGCTGGAGCTCATCCATCTGCTCGAATCCCTGCTCTTTGGAGTGGTCGCTGTTGCTGGGGCAGGAATTGCTCCCTGTGGAGACATCCAGGGAGGGGTCAGTGGGGAAGAAGCCACCCTTGCCATAGTCACCATTGCTCTGGGCCTTGTACTGAGGGCAGGAGCTGCCAGTGGTCTGTGCCACGACATTCCCACCAGGCTGGGCCCCCAGACCTGCGACCGGAGCAAACTGCCCTGGCTCTGACTCCTGCTCTGTCTTGGGAGGCTGCTGTGGGTGCATCAGGGGAAGAGCCTGGCTGGCCTCACCCACAGCGTTCCTGTCATCCTCTTTGTAGCCGCCCACCACGTCCCCGTGCAGGAGGTAACTCCGCTCGGGGCCGAAGTGCTCCGCGCCGCTCCGCATGTCCCCCAAAGAGTGGCTCTGCTCCGAGGAGGCGCCGCTCAGCACCCCAGCCCGGCCTTCCCCCACAGACAGAGCAGGCTGCTTGGTGATGGCTGAGCTCTCCAGGTCGGGGAAGGTGGAGTGACACGCCTGCAGCAGATCCTCCATGCCCAGCCGCTCCGCCACCTCGTAGATAACCCCCACGTTGATGAGGTCGGTGAAGAGCTCCGAGGTGTAGACAAAGCTCAGGATCTTCTCAAAGTTGGCTGGCGTGATGAAATCCACCACGTAGGTCCTGGCAGCGTCCAGCCCAGTGTTGAGGAAGAGGTTCTGGAAGTAGCCAGCAGCGCAGGCCAGCACGGCCTTGTGCGCGGCGAAGGAGCGGGAGCCCACCAGGATGGTGACGTCGCACATGGTCTCGGAGAGCCGGCACTTGTTGAGTTCCTTCAGCAGGTTGTTGGGGTGGTTGGTGCTGTGCAGCTTGATCCTCATGCCCATCTTAGCAGCTGCTTTAAGAGTCCTTTCTCCTGGTCAGCTCGGCCTTCACGCTTTCATCCGAGGCGGGAGCAGGAACTGGCAGGGCAAGGGGCTCTACAGAGGGGAAACGCAAAAAAAAAAGTTATTTAACAAGCAAAGCAACACCATTCTGGTCATTTTGCACCTTTCTGAGGAGCCACAGAGCAGCTGCTAAGCTGGAGATGGACTAAACCTGTCCTGTCACCTCAGTTTTGGGAAGGAAAAGGCTGGATGTACAAAGCAGCAAAGTCCAAACAAAAAGACACTGACTCTCCACGGCAGCCTGGAGGTCCCACTGCTACAGGGGCAGGGACAGAGATCCTGCTGACCCTGAGCCCAAACCAGAGCCTGTTGCAGACATCTCCCTCTTGTCGAGCTGGGGATGAGGCTCCTCTCCAAAGAGATGTCACTCAGGCTGGACACACCAGTTGGATTCGCCTCTAGGTCCGCTCCAGCTGCAGCCACTTCATTCCTTCACTTCAGATTCCACCTGGACCCCCAAGGAGACTTCAGGCTCTCAGGTGGGATCCTCTGCATTCCAGCCTCTGGATTCCCCCGGGATGGATTCCCCCAGGATGGATTCCCCTGGGATTTCTTGGCAGCGCCCCTCAGATTCCCCAGCTGCCACCACACCTGTCCCGCAGCACCGACCATTCCTCCCAGCTTGTCCCACCGCCTTCGTCCCTCTGTCCTGCTCACAGACACCCCAACAGCTTTGGGATTTCACGAACTTACCCAGGAAACTCTATCCTTAATTCCCCTATTTCTAATTCCCTGCACTCCCCGTCCTGAGACAGGGAACAGCGAGCCCAGAAGGCAGCAAAGAGCGGGAGTTTGGAGGGGCTGGAGCTGCCTCTGCCCCAGCCCCGGGAAAAACCAAAGCCCAGAGGACGAGCTGCTCTCCCGGGGATGGGAGGGATGGGGGAAAACACCACCGGCAGCTGGGGAGGGCGAGGAGGAGGATGAAGATGCCGCGGGGAAGGCTCCGGAAGGCAAACGCTGCCCAGCCCAAAAAGCACCCGGGCAATCGCTGCGGCAATTGGGGATCCCTGCGGAGGGGAAAGAACCGGGCAGAGGATGGGGGCCGGGGGGGCAGCGGGAAGGGGGGAGTCCCGGAGCTGCTCCAGGAGAAACGGGAGGAGATGGAGGGGGGCACAGCGGGGTCCCGGTGGGGCCCGGGGAGCGGGGCAGGAAGGGACCCCGGGGGGAGCCACCAAAGGCGGCGGGAGGCCCCGGAGAGGGTCGGAGAGGGTCGGCGCGGGGCTGGCGGCGGGGGCGCGGCGCGGGGGCCCTGCGGGGGCCGGGGGTGGCGGGCGGGGGTCGCTCCTTACCCGCCCGGCGCCCCGCACCATCCCGGCCCGGCTCACACAAAGGCACCGACCCGCCCCGCGCCCGCCCCGGCCCGCGCCGCCTTCCGGGAGCCGCCGCCCGCAGCGCCCCCGCGCGGCGCGGAGGAACCGGAGCGGGGGCACCGGACGGGGCACACGGACACACGGACACGGAGAGAGACACACGGACACGGAGAGGGACACACGGACACGGAGAGGGACACACGGAGAGGGACACACGGACACGGACACGGGGAGGGACACACGGACACGGAGAGGGACACACGGACACGGAGAAGGACACACTGACACGGAGAGGGACACACGGACATGGACACGGAGAGAGACACACGGACACGGAGAGGGACACACGGACATGGACACGGGGAGGGACACACGGACACGGAGAAGGACACACGGACACGGGGAGGGACACACGGATACGGAGAGGGACACACGGAGAGGGACACACGGACACGGGGAGGGACACACGGACACGGAGAGGGAGACACGGACACGGGGAGGGACACACGGAGGGGGACACACGGACACGGAGAGGGACACACGGACACGGAGAGGGACACACGGAGAGGGACACACGGACACGGAGAGGGACACACTGACACGGGGCGGGTCACACGGACATGGACACGGGGAGGGACACAGGGACGGACACGAGGAGGGACGCACGGAAACGGGAAGGGACACGGTCACGGACACTGGTGTGCTATTTACACACTGACAGGGACATGGAGACGAGCACGGGAAGGGACATGGACAGGGGCACGGACACACGGACACGGGAAGGGACACGGGCACTTCTCCAGTTACGGGGGCTGCCGTGGGGAAGGGACAGGTCGCTGCAGCCCAAGAGCACACGAACCCCGGCCCCGGTGGTCCCGTGGGCTCATCCCCGTGGGCCCATCCCCGTGGGCTCATCCCCGCGGCCCCGTCCCCGCATCCCCATCCCCTGGGCTGTCCCGAGCGGGTCCCGGAGGCGCAGCCAAGACACGGAGCCGCAGTTTGCGCGTGTCCCGCGCAGACACGGGTGGGTGTATAGCGGGGCCAGGTGTACAGGTGTCCAGGTGTACACAGGTGCACGGACACGCGCGCGTGGGGCCGGACCGCCGCGCTCCCGACGGCTCCGTGGGCGCCGGCGCCCGGGACGCTCCCGCAGTCGGTCCCACCATCCCCGGGACACCGGGCACAACCCCGTGGGGGGCTCCTCCCGCCGCTCAGGCCGCCCGCAGCGGGGCCTCTGCGGGAGCGGGGGGTCCCGGGGAGCACCGGGGGGCCGGGCCGCCGCTTCCCCGCCCCGCCTCTCGCCCGGGCTCCGCCGCTCGCTTCCCCATGAGCCCCACGAAGAAATCGTGCATGTCTCCTGCGGAGAGATCGGCCGTCAGCGGCACCGGTACCGGCGCCGGCACCGGCACCGGCACCGGGCGGGACTTACTCTTCTGCGGCGCCGCGGGGGGACCTGGAAGAGACCGAAACGGGTGAGCGAGGACCGGGCGGACCGACACCCTCCCATCCAAGCCCCCCGCCCCTCACCGGCGCCCTCCTCCCGCAGCAGCTCCAGCGCGGCGGCGGCGGCGGCGGCGGCCCCGGGGCTGCCGCGGGGGCTCCACGGCAGCGGCTCCGGGACGGGCATCCCCTGCGGGAACGAAGCGGGTGAGAGGGATGGGAAGGGGTCCGGGGGCTCCCGAGGTCCTCCCGCCGCTCCCCCCCGACGGCCGTACCAGCGCGGGGCCCGGCGGGGCGGCGGGGGCGCGGCGGGCGAGGGCGAGCGGCAGCGCCAGGAGCAGCAGCACCGCCAGCACCGGTCGGTTCTTCATCCTCAGGGGGACACGGGAGCAGCGATCAGCGACGGAGCTTCCCGGGGCTGTCCCGAGCCGGCGACCCCTCGATGGGGCGGCCCGGGATGAGTCTGGAAGCGAACCGGGCTCTGGGGAGGGAAAGAGACGGGAGACGGGGGGCCGGGGGCGGCGGGACCCCCTCTCGGGTGTGAGGAGGAGGGATCACGTCACTTCCCGGGCTGCCGGTGTCCCTTGGACCCCCGGGGGTCCATTATCGGGATGGGGGGAGTCCGTTACGGGGCGTGCAGGGGGACACGGCCCTGCTGTGGCCCTGGAGGTCCCGTGTCCCCACTCGTGGCCGTTGTGCCACGGTTATGCACTCCCATACGAGCCGTGCAAACACGAGTGTGGGGCACGGACACGGCTCAGGCTCCGTCCTGCACGTTCACCCGTCTCAGCACACCCGTGTCCCCTGACACGCTCCCTGGCACACTGGCATCCCCAGGCACACATACCCCTGCCCACAGCCGGACTTGCTTCCAGAACCCCCCACCAAACCCTCCCCAAATTCAAGCGATACCTTCACCCCATCTCTTCCCCCTTCCTGTGCCCTCCTCCAACCTCCGCTTCCTCCTCCTGCCTTCCCCTAACCCCAGCGGGGTGAGGACAGGGCACAGCAGCTCCCCGGGACCCCGGAAAGCCACCGGGGCCGTGGGGGACACGGGGACACAGACCTGCCGAGCCCTCCGGTGGAGTCGAGGGCTGAGGGACCCTCGGCGCCGGTGGCTGCGGAGCAGGGACTCCTCGAGGCGTGGCGGTGGACAGCAGCGGCGGTGGGCAGCGGTGGCGGACAGCTCCCGCGGCCCGGGCTCAGCCGGGAGGCGAAATACCGGGGCAGCGGCTGCTGCACGGCGCTAAATAAGGGGCTCTGCCCATGGTACGGTGTGGGTGGGCGAGAGGAGAGCTGCCAATGGGGGCCGGGGGGGGTGGTACCCCCACCCTGCCGCTTCACGCCCACGCTGTGCTCGTCGCACACACGGAGTCACACAGCGGCACACGCGTGCCCACGCGGGTACCCCTGGGTGGGGGGTCAGCACACGGGCACCGTGCCCACGCGGGTACCCCTGGGTGGGGGGTCAGCACACGGGCACCGTGCCCACGCGGGCACCCCTGGGTGTGGGGGGTCAGCACACGGGCACCGTGCCCACGCGGGCACCCCGGGGTGGGGGCTCAGCACCATGCCCACGCGGGCACCCCGGGATGGGGGGTCAGCACCGTGCCCATGCAGGTACCCCAGGGTGGGGGGTCAGCACGCGGGCACCGTGCCCACGCGGGCACCCCGGGGTGGGGGGTCAGCACCGTGTCCACGCGGGCACCCCTGGGTGGGGGGTCCGCACACGGCACCGTGCCCACGCAGCCCCCAGCCCCTCGTTGTGGGAATGTCACGATGTGTCTGTTGGCACATGGAGACTCCTGGCCGGGCGCTGGGCTGTGCAGACACGATTTGGGGTCTCACGGCGGAGAGGGGATTGGCTAGGCTCCCACCGCGATGTGCACACGTGTTCACCTGCACACACGAGCACAGGTGTGCCCACACACGCGCTCACAGGTACCTCACACCTGCCCCACTGCGGCGCGCCCAGCCTGCCCGCTCTCGCGCCAGGATGTGCCAAGGTGGAAGATGGGGAGGAAAATTTGGGGGAAAAGCAGAGGGGCACAAGGAAAGAGGGAAGGACTGGGCCGACAAATGAGTGCCAAGGGCTCCATCCCAAGCAACAGGCAGCGGTGACTGCTCCGGTGGCTGCGGCAGCCCCCCGGGAAGGCGGCCGGCAGCGGCGGCTCACGTGGCAACACAGCCCGGGGCAGGGCAGCATCTGCAGTGCCGGGAACGTTAATTAAATCGGAGCCTGGCCAGAGACGGTCTAATTAATTAATAACACCTACTTGTGAGATGCCAAGTGCGACGCAGCTGTGAAGAGCCGCGGTGCCCCGGGCTTGTTTACGGCGAGGGGGAAGGTCCCTGTGCTGGGACGTGACGGAGCCGGCGGCGGAGAGCGGGGAGCCCTCGGTGCTGGGACACGGCCAGGCCACCAAAGTGCCACCGTGCACACGCACGTGCCCCGCCCACGTGCGGGAGCTGCCCGCACACGCTCCCCCCTGCACGACAAACGGAGCTCCGGGGCCCACCTGGGAGCTGGTGCTGATGGTGACGTGACGGGGAGGTGGCAGCTCCCGAAGGAAACGCGGGTGATGTGTGGGGACAGGATAAAAACCCTCGTCAAGAGCTTGATGAGTGCAGGGGAAAAAGGCAGCAAAGGGGGGGAGACCCTGTCATGAGGGCTGTGGGGTCCTGGAGGCTGCAGGAGTGGTGGGAGTCCTGAGGGTTCAGGGGGCTGGAGGACTGATGGGGGTCTGGAGGGTTCTGGGGGCTGGGGGACTGGCAGGGGGTCTGCAGGTCCTGAGGCCTGTGGGGGTCCCATGGATCCTGGGGGGCTGAAGGACTGATGGAGCTCCTGAAGGACCTGGGGCTGTAGGGCTGATGGGGTCCTGAGGATTCTCAGGGCTGGAGGACTGGCAGGGTCCCACAGATCCTGAGAGCTGCAGGATTGGCGGGGGTCCAGAGAGTCCTGGGCATTACAGGACTGATGAGGGTCTTGATGGGGGTCCTGAGGCACCTGTGGGGTGCAGGACTGATGGAGGTCCTGCAGCATCACTGGGGCTGTGCAGCACTTCCCTCTGTCCCATTCTCCACGTCCCTGGTCCCCAGGTGCAGCTCCAGTGCCAGCCAGGGGTGTCCTGCAGCAGGGCGGGGGGACCCTGGGCAGGGGGACAAGGACATCCAGTGCAGGCAGCAGGATGACAGAGACCTCACATGCAGCCACCCACGGCCGCCAAGAAATTGCCTCTGAAGCAGCAGGAGCTGTGAGCCACTTGATGGGAAAAGTGGCCACAAGTTGGAGCCTTTCCAATCACCACAAGCTGAGCGCTGGCTGCAATCAGGCGTCAGGAAAAGCCAGAAAAGCAGGAGGCCAGGATGAGGGGCTACATCACCAAGCTGGGCTGTGCCCCCCTGAAGTCCCACCCCACCTGTAACGAGGTGACACCACCCTGGTACCGACACCTCAGCATCCTTTTAATGGGGTTGGAGCAATGCCTGGGTGCTGCCAGCACCCATAGGGGTGGGGGATGGCACAAAGGGGGTGTCAGGGGTGCCAGTGGGAGGGTGGGGGTCCCCTCAGTACACCAGGACCTCCATCTTGTTGCTGCCCTTTTTCTTGCAGACAGGGCCGTTGGTGCTGGCCTTGGGGGACTCCACCACGGTGATGGACACGTCGCCCTTTGGGAAGCGGGTGGAGAACCTGGGAGGGGAGGATGGAGGGGAGAGGAGGGGTCAGGATGGAGAGGTGGGAGGGGGACACGCCCATGCCTGTCCCCTCATTGCCCAATGAGCTGCCTTGGTTACGCCCACTCCTCAGCAGCTTCCTCCTGCAGCCAATCAGGTCACTTACATGGTGCCCCACCCTTGGAGGCTCCACCCTCACCTCATTCCCCCCCCGGGCACTGCCCTGTCCCACCCACAATAACTCCACCCACTGCAGCCCCACCCTCCAGTACCCACACCCACATCAGCCCCACCCACAGAAGCCACGCCCTCTGTGCCCCAACCCTTTCCTGCTCCACCCATTGTAGCCCCGCCCCCCTGACTCCGCCCATCGTAACCACGCCCACCAAAGCCCCACCCACACCTGTCAGTGATGTGCAGGGGCAGCGCCTGCCCCGTGGTGGCCTCGAAGGTCTGGTGCAGGCGGGTGACCAGCTCGATGAGGTGGTCGCTGACCAGCAGGAAGTCACCCTTGGCCCCCACTGTGGAGACCTGTGGGGCAAGCGGGGGGTCAGCCCTGCTGGGGACCCCCTGAGCCCCCCAGGGCGCCCCTCCCCAGGTACCTCCTTGAGGTGCAGGGCCAGGAAGCCGTCGGAGAAGCGGGTGACTGAGACACCACGGATGTCACTGAGGCTGAGCACGGTCTTGGGCTGGGCGGCCTTGGGGTCAGCCAGGACCAGGCGCTCGGTGGTGAGGAGCAGCAGGCGTGGGACTGTCTGTGGGTGGGGGTCAGCGTGGGCAGGGGGGCACCAAGAGCAGGTGGTCAGTGTGGGCAGATGGTCAGCAGGCAGAGGGTCACCAAGAGCAGGTGGTCAGTGTGGGCAGGGGGTCAGTGTGGGCAGGTGGTCAGCAGGCAGAGGGTCACCAAGAGCAGGTGGTCAGTGTGGGCAGGGGGTCACTAAGAGCAGGTGGTCAGCGTGGGCAGGCGGTCATTGTGGGCAGGGGGTCAACATGGGCAGGTGGTCAGCAGGCAGAGGGTCACCAAGAGCAGGTGGTCAGCATAGGCAGGGGGTCAGCATGGGCAGGTGGTCAGTGTGGACAGGGGTTCAGCAGGCAGAGGGTCACCAAGAGCAGGTGATCAGCATGAGGAGGGGGTCAGCATGGGGAGGGGGTCAGCATGGGGAGGGGGTCAGCAGGCAGAGGGTCACCAAGAGCAGGTGGTCAGCGTGGGCAGGGGGTCAGTGTGGCCAGGTGGTCAGTGTGGGCAGGGGGTCAGTGTGGGCAGGGGGTCACCAAGAGCAGGTGCTCAGTGTGGGCAGGGGGTCAGCATGGCCAGGGGGTCAGTGTGGGCAGGGGGTCAGTGTGGGCAGGGGGTCACCAAGAGCAGGTGGTCAGTGTGGGCAGGTGGTCAGTGTGGGCAGGGGTTCAGCAGGCAGAGGGTCACCAAGAGCAGGTGCTCAGTGTGGGCAGTGGGTCAGCATGGCCAGGTGGTCAGTGTGGGCAGGGGGTCAGCGTGGGCAGGGGGTCAGCGTGCCCTCCCACTGCCCAGGGCACGGCCCCACGCAGCTCTCACCTTTCCGCTGGCCCTGTTCACCTTCCTCACGGCGTCGGCCATCACCAGCTTGTCCTTGGCCACGGCGTGCAGCTTCTGGTACTTGGGGTTCTGCTTCAGCCCCAGGTACTCCCCACGGAAAGGCTGCTGCAGGCTGGGGACGAGGCCATCAGCCACCGCTGCCCTGAGCTCCCCTGCACCCCCAGCCCCCTGCCCTGGCACCTTTTTGGGTAGAGGGTCTTCTTGTCCTTGAAGAGCTCGCTGGCGCAGAGCCTGGCCTGCAGCTGCGCCCGGCGCGACGCCGGCAGCTGGTCCCGGTACTTCTTGCACTGCCGAGGGAGGGGACGGTTTGGTGCCACCAAAGACCTCTCTCAGGTGAGCTGGCGCACTCAGATCCCACCTGGATTCTCCCCATCTCCCCCTGCTCCCACCTTCCAGCGGTAGAAGATGTTCTTCAGCTCCTGGTTGGTGTCATCCAGGAACCTGTAGGGCGCCGGGGGCCAGGTCCGGTCCATCACCGACAGCGGCGGGAGGTTCTTTGCCAGCCCCACCAGGTACCTGTGCACCTGGGGGTGACAACATGCCAGGGGGTCAGGGGAGGACAGGGGCATCCAGCAGGGCAGGGGGCTGGGGAGGCAGCGTGGCCCCCTGTGCCCCAGCCCCACTCACCAGTCGCCGGTAGATGAAGTTGGCCAGGCAGGTGCTGGCGCTGGAACGGAAATATTTCCTGTAGGTCCTGCGTGCCTGTGGGGACAGCACCAGCGGTGAGGACACTGAGACATCACCACCAGCCCCACAAAGGACAAAGGTGTCCCACGTCCCCCCTGTTCCCCACATGCCCCATGTCCCCCATGTCCCCCACATCCCCCACGTCCCCCATCCCTGTTTGGCCCCAGTGGAGACGACAGAGGCTCCAGCCCGACAGGGTGGGCAGGAGTGGGGTGGGCAGACAGACAGACGTCAAGGACAGCAGGACAGAGGCGGCCTGAGGGCGCGTGGCCCCGTTACCTGATACCCTCTCCAGTGAGCTGCGATGGTGGTGGCGGCCGCGTGGCGTCGGCACTGGGACTTCAGCTCCCGGAGGAGCCGGCGAGACTGCGGGGGTGAGAGCCCAGGGAGCCCGAGGAGGGGACACCAACACAGACATGGAGAGAGAGGGAGAGGCAGGAGAGAGGCAGGAGAGAAGGAGGAAAGACGGGGAGAGGAGATGAGGGTGAATCTGGTCCCACCGTGGGACACACGGAGCTCCTGGTGCCACCGTGGGGCACACAGAGCCCCTGTCCCCACCCACCCTGCTCCCCCACACCAGGCCAGTCCCGTGGTGGCCCTGGGGCTGCCCAGCCCTCACCTTCCAGCCCCGTGCATAAGCCTGGAGGATCAGCGCCGACCGCTTCATCTGCTTGTACCGGTTCATTTGCTGCGGGGGAACAAGAGGGTGAGTGGGGTGGGCTTGGAGACCAGGGGGAGAGGGATGGGCAGGGGAAGCATGGCCAGGACCTGCCCTGTCCTCACCCTGTGGCCACGGAACCAGGCAGAGATGAGGATCTGGCTCTTGCGCATCAGCTGGTACTGGGTGCGGCACCGCCAGCCCCGAAACATCTTCTGGATGAGGGTGGCCAGCTGGGCCACGCGCTCCTGGCGCCGCCGCTCCAGGTCGAAGAGCTGGGCACAACCACGGCAAGCGCTGGCTCACTGAGCAGCCCCAGGAACTCCCAGGACAAATCTGCATCCCCCCCTGGGCTCCCCCATTCCCAAACTCACAGTGCGTGGCGAGCGGATGAAGATCTTGGTGTGGCCGAACGCCAGCTCCTCGGCGGGGAACTCCAGACCTGCCAGCAGCACCTCGGTCCCCTCCCTGCAGAGACAAGGCTGGTCAGAGCCCCCCCTGGCAGCCCCCTGACCCTCCCGGGGGGTGCCAGCCCCGTACCTGTCCCCACGGTCCCAGCGGGGCCACGTTTGGGCGTTGAGCATCTTGTAGCGCTGCAGGAAGGGGCCGTAGAGCTGGCGGAAGGCGTAGCCCGCCCGCCGCACCCGCACGTTCTCCATCAGCCCCAGGTAGCGCACCTGGGCCAGCACCAGCTCCGGGGTGAACACCATGGCTGACTTGGTGTCGTTGGGTTTGATGCACCTGCAGAGCCCAGTGGTGGTTTAGGGGGGTTTGGGGTGCCAGAGACACCCCCAGGGGTCTCTGCCGGGGCCTGGCACTGTCATATTTTCTGAAAAATTCCTTCGCCAGGATTTCTTCTCCTGGGAAGCTGAGAAGCCTCAGAGAAAAAGGAAAACAATAATTATCTGATTTGCTTCTCCTGTGTTTTGCTGCTCTGGAATGTGGTTTGGAGATTGTTTACCAACATGTTTCATTGGTTTCATGTCAATTGTTTTTACTTAATGGCCAATCACCGTCCAGCTGTGTCGGGACTCTGGCGAGGATCACGAGTTTTTCATTGGTATCTTGTTAATCCTTTGGTCTGTATCCTTTCTCTATTCTTTAGTATAGTTTCAGTATAGCATTCTTTTATATAATATAGATCATAAAATAATAACTTAGCCTTCTAAGAACATGGAATCAAATTCAACCATTCCTCCTCCAGCTGGGAAACCCTGAAAATACCACAGGGGCCGGTACCTGATGTAGTTGGGGTTTTTGGAGTACAGGTTCCTCATCAGCATTGCCACAGATGACTTGAACTGGAAGCCTGCAGTGGGGGGCAGCTTGAGGGAGACTTTCTGGGGGTCTCCCTCGGGGAAGAGCGAGCGCAGCAGCGCGTGCCGGGCCGCCCACATGGCCTGCGAGAGGTCGCGGAACAGGAGGTCGTTGTTCTTCTCGATGAAGCCCGTCACGTTGTAGGTCACCTGGGGAGGGCAGCGGGGTCAGCACCCGGGCAGGGAGTGGAGCATCTCCAGCCTGCTCCCAGTCCAGCCCCACATCTCCTGTGTGAGGATGGGAAGGGGAGCGGGGCACTGGGAGGAGAACTGAGGCACTGGGAAGAGGAGCAAGGTGCTGGGAAGAGAATTGGGGCGCTGGGAAGAGGTCTGGGGCGCTGGGAAGAGGGCCAAGGCACTGGGAAGAGGAGCAGGGTGCTGGGAAGAGGAGCAGGGTGCTGGGAAGAGGAGCAGGGCACTGAGAAGAGGATCAGGGTGCTGGGAAGAGGATCAGGGTGCTGGGAAGAGGATCAAGGTGCTGGGAAGAGGATCAGGACACTGGGAAGAGGATCAGGACGCTGGGAAGAGGATCAGGACGCTGGGAAGAGGATCAGGACGCTGGGAAGAGGATCAGGACGCTGGGAAGAGGATCAGGACGCTGGGAAGAGGATCAGGACGCTGGGAAGAGGATCAGGACACAGGGCAGAGGATCAGGACACAGGGCAGAGGAGGGTGGCACAGGGAAGAGGATCAGGGTGCTGGGAAGAGGAGCAGGGCTCTGGGAAGAGGAGCAGGGCTCTGGGAAGAGGAGCAGGGCTCTGGGAAGAGGAGCAGGGTGCTGGGAAGAGGATCAAGGTGCTGGGAAGAGGATCAGGGTGCTGGGAAGAGGATCAGGACGCTGGGAAGAGGATCAGGACGCTGGGAAGAGGATCAGGGTGCTGGGAAGAGGATCAGGGTGCTGGGAAGAGGATCAGGGCACAGGGCAGAGGAAGGTGGCACAGGGAAGAGGATCAGGGCACAGGGAAGAGGATCAGGGTGCTGGGAAGAGGATCAGGGTGCTGGGATGAGGAATGTGGCACTGGGAAGAGGATCAGGGTGCTGAGAAGAGGATCAGGGCGCTGGGATGAGGAGTGTGGCACTGGGAAGAGGATCAGGGCACTGGGATGAGGAATGTGGCACTGGGATGAGGATCAGGATGCCGAGAAGAGGATCAGGGTGCTGAGAAGAGGATCAAGGTGCTGGGAAGAGGATCAAGGTGCTGGGAAGAGGATCAAGGTGCTGGGAAGAGGATCAGGGCACAGGGAAGAGGATCAGGATGCTGGGAAGAGGAGCAGGCACTGCCGGACCTTGCCGGCGTAGTGGTGGATGCGGAAGCAGCGCGGTGGCAGGGTGGCGTCGGTGACATGCCGGGCGTTCTGCGTCTCCTTGCTCTCGTAGTGCTTGTGTGTGGCCAGCAGCTGGTTGAGTTTGGTGAGGAAGGTGTCCTCGTTGACCACGCCAGGCCGCAGGCACTCCTCGTCCAGCATGGCCAGGATCCCGGTGGTGCTCTGTGTGATGGATCGTGTCACCATGATGGATGGTGTCACCCCAAACCTGCCCCAGTGCATCCCAGTTTGGGCTGAGGGCGGGAGCTGGAACCTCAAGATCCCAGCACTGGGTGGGTTCTCAATCAAGCTGTCACCCCAAACCAGCCCCAGTGCATCCCAGTTTGGGCTGTGGGGGGAGCTGGAACCCCAAGATCCCAGCATTGGGTAGGCAACTCACATTCTCAGTCAAGGGGTCACCCCAAACCAGCCCCAGTGGATCCCAGTTTGGGCTGTGGGGGGAGCTGGAACCCCAAGATCCCACCACTGGGCGGGCAACTCACGTTCTCAATCAAGTTGCAGATGATGCTGTTGTCGAAAAACTCCACTGGGGTCCACTGGATGCCCTGAGAGTAGATGTGGGTCAGACACAGGGACAATCCAGACCCTGCCCCACGGACACCCCCAGCTGGTGTGGGGCAGGAACCGGACGTCCGGCCACAGGATTGAGGATCCCAAATCCCTTCCTGCCATTGAATGTGCTCTCAGCAGGGAGCGGGGAGAGGCAGGGACGTGCAGTGGAGCCGTCTCCAGCACTTCCCCATCCCAGGGGGGCTGAAACTCCTTGGGGCCGTGCTCTGGGAAGGGCTGGAGGTACCTCTCGGACGTATTCCTCCTGCTCCTCCTTCAGAGTCATCAGGATGAAGATCTGCTGCAGCTTCTCGTTGCAGTAGTTGATGATAAACTGCTCAAAGCCGTTGTCCTGAGAGAGAAGGGTCGTGTATGGCAGCTGCTTCCCAAGCCCCTGGTCCTGTTCCCAACCCCTGAATGGGGCTTGGAGGATCCTTCACTCACCTGGAAGATCTCAAAGCCGTAGATGTCCAGGACGCCCATCACCTTCCTCTGCTTGTCCGACTTCACCTGGGGATACAACGGGGTGCTGAGCCCTGTGTCACCTGTTGAGCCCATAATGGGGTGAGGGTCCAGGCTCCTGCTGGGGCTCCAGGATCCCCTGGAGCTCACCTGGATGCTGGCATTGATACGATTCACCAGCCAGTCGAAGAGGCGGCTGTAGATGTTCTTGGCCAGCGCGTCCCGCCCGTAGTAGCCCTGGGGAGAGGGGACAGGGGCTGGTGCTGGCTCGTGGTGGGCTGCCAGGCATCAGCCTGTTCTAAATGAATAATCCAACTTAATGATTAGGGAAATTTATTAAATTATCAAAGTATAAATTTGGGAAAAAGCCACAGGCAATCTTGACTTGGAGCAGGCGATCAGGGTCAGGGAGACAGGATTTGGCCTCCATGGCACCAAAGTCCCTGTGGGTCTCCAAATGTCATTTCTAAGAGGGCAGTTTTATGCAGTTTTTTTGGGCTGTGGAAGGGGCTCTTTTTTAGCATATTTTAGCACATTATCACAGTTTTTCTTTCTTGCTGCTGCACTTCCCAGAGCCGGTGGATAATTGCTGGAATCCTGTCAGGTGAAAACTTTCTGGGATAAACTTCTGATGGTGCCTACCAAATGCCTCCTGCTGGGGTCTTTTCAGCTGGAAAAAATCCCTTGAAATACACATCCCTGGAGACAGTCATCTGATGATGTTTGAATCTCCATCTTTATCACTTAGCCTATTACTCCTTGTTGCCTGACACTGGCTTTGTACACAAAATGCTGTGGGTTTAATTTCCTTTAGCACAAATTGTTTTTTAACAGATATCACTGTTGGAACCCAGAAAATTCCTCTGGCTGCCCTGGAGGACTGGAGATGAGATGCTGTCCAGGGGGCTCAGAGACCTTGGCACAGAGCCCAAGACCCCCGTGCCTTTGATTTAGCCCTTGGAAAAAACAATTACCAAACTGATATGAAGAATTACAAGCCATGAAAGTTTAAGTAGAATGAAGTGAATTTATCACAGGGTGAGAAATAGATTTTTTGGGGTTTTTAGCATGGGGGTTCAGGGGGCAAGATGGAGAATCTGGGTGTGTCCAGCCTTTCTCCTTCTTCTTCTTGGCCTCCACCTTCTGCTGTGATGGTGGCACTTTTGGGTTGGTTTAGAGCAGAAGCTCACTGTCTAACACAGGTGATGGGTATTGGGGAGTAATTGTAAATATTGCACATGTAGTTTTTAGTATAAAGAGATAACATGGCCCTGGGGGCAAGCAGAGTGCCTCTGACTGTCTTGCAAAGCAGACCTCAACTGGACAAAAGAAATTTTATAGATAAGACACAACAAACAACCTCGAGACAAGGAACTGAAAAGCTCTGACTCCTTTGAATGCTGGGCTGGGAAAAGAAACTTTCTAACGTATCTCGTGGTCACTCTGAGCAGCTAAAGCCCCGAGATCACTCTGGGGGTGCTGCTGCTCACCTGGGGGACGGTGAGGGTGGTGAGCACCGTCTCATCCCGCGCCTTCACCGTGCGGGAGCACAGGGCCCTCTCCAGCGCGCCGGGCTCCAGCCCGATCAGCTCGCAGATCTCTCGCAGCTCTGCCAGGAGACAGCAGAGCCAGAGCTGAGCAGCGTGGGACAGGGAGGGAGAAACAGCAAGGGTTCCTCACAGCAGCTTGTGAGGAATTTTAGAGAACTAGAAAGATGTGGTAACCGTTGACTACAAACAATTTGCAGGTGCTGGTTTTCTATTTTATTTTTCTGTTCCTCTCAAAGACAGGGTGTGAGAAAGATGTTTTTGTTACTCAGCCAATAGAATAAAATCTATCTATAAAACTGCGCAGTTCTTTTGAATAAAGTCTTCCTCACCTTTGCTACAATCCTGCCTCTTGCCTGTTCCTGCCCTGCCCCTGGCTCACGAGTGACAGAGGAGGGGCCGAGGGGATCCCCCCACCCCAGTATTCCCATCCCTACCCCCATCCCTACCCTGGGGCTCGCTGATGCTGCAGGCCTCCATCCCGCTGGCCTGGAAGCTGCTGCTCAGCTGGACGTTGCCCAGTTTGAGCACCACGGCCGTCACCTCCAGCAGCTCTGTCACCTCGGCGGGCGAGAAGCCGATGACCCTCATGGCATCCTGGGGATGGACAAACAGCTCAGGGCATGGGGTGGTGTCCCAGGGTGATGTTGGGATGATTGTATCCCCATTCCTGTGTGCTGTTAATGCTGGATATTTTGTTCTGTGCCTTCAAGACTGTTTTGTTTTGGTTTTGTTATCAGCCTGCTCCCCCACGGCTGGCAGGACACACAGACAGGGCTGTACATAGAGCAGCTTTTGCTTTATGCTTTGCTCTTGCTTTTTGCTTCTACTCATTAGTTAGTTTAGCTAAGCAGTCCAAATTTTTTCCTGGACTGCTTTTCCTCTCCTTTTTTTGGAACCACTTGAGCCTGCTCCTGGCAAACACCGAGAGTTTGCACCTTGTGGCTGCAGCAGCTGCCCCAGCGCCGGAGGGACTCATAACAGAGCGACCACCCCCAGGAGAGACTTTCTGAATTTGCCAATTTTTTCAGAGTGGTGAAAGAGTGCTGTGACCTGGTATTGTTCATTTTGTGTGCTGGGGGTGCTGTCCCTGTTAAATGAACAGGTTCTTACCACTTCTCTCCAAGGAACCTTTCCCAAACTGGTTGTGGGGAGGGGACATGTGGGTTTGCTTTCTGGAGGGGCCCCCTTTTAGAGGTTTTCTCCCAAATTTGCCCTAAACCAGGACAGGTGGGCTCCAGGATGTTATTTGGGGGGAGGTGTGGGGTCCTGTCTCCCGTGGGTACCTGCATAGCGTGGAAGTTGGCTGCATCATCCATGCCAGGCAGGCTGGAGCCCTCCCGGTTCAGGTATCCATAGTGCCCACAGTCCTGGCGGAGCTTCAGCTGCTCTGGGGAGGGGACAGGAGGTGGGAGCTCAGCCATGATCCTCCCCAGCTCCTGTTCCAGCCCCAAATCCCCCACACTGGACCTACGGAGCAGCTGTGGTGAAGCCCCAGCCAGGAGCTGGTAGAAGATGTGGAAGTTCCTCTCGCCCTTCACGTGCCGGACAATGCGGGATTTCTCCAGCAGGTCTGCAGGGAAGGGTCACGTTGGATTAAATCATGTTGTGGCTTGGGTAATGAGTAGAATAAACACTTGAATAATTTAATAATGTATTCTGCAAATTCTCTGATTTTTGCAAAGCTTCATGAAGCCATTTTTGCCAGGCTAGCTTTTGAAATTTGTTTTAAGTTCTACTTCTCTCTCAGCAACATCTGTCTTATTCTACGGTACGTCTAAATCAGGATTTTTTATCTCAAGGTTTGTATACAGATGACAGAACCTTCTGTCAGGTTTGGAGCGTTTTCCACGAATCAGTTTCCCACAGGGGTGTGTGGAGTGGGATGGCTGGTGGGTACTCACAGTTGCTGATGACCCCTCCCAGGGGCTCGCCCTTGAAGTCGAACTCAATGTCCATGTACTTGCCCTGGGGGAGGGGGCTGCGTCAGGGGAGGGGGTCCTGCTGGGACTGGCAGCTCCACCCCGCCCATCCCCACACCCCATCCCCATCCCCTCTGTGCCCCCAGCCCCACCAGGGCCCACACGGCCCCGGCAGGGTCCAGCCCCCTCCGCAGGTCACTCACGAATCGGGAGGAGTTGTCATTCCGGACAGTCTTGGCGTTCCCAAAGGCTGCAGGAGAGGAGGGGGTTACGGACAGCGCCGAGCCCGGGCAGGTCCGGGATGCGGCAGGAGGAGCTCAGGATGTGCGGCACTCACCCTCCAGCACAGGGTTGGACTGCAGCAGCTGCTCCTTCACCTTGTTCACCTCCTCCCCTTTGCTGCTCACGGCCGCCACGTAGGACATCACCAGCTTGCTGGCCTCTGCCGGCAAAGGGCGGGGGTCGTTGGGGGGGGGTCGTCCCGGCCCCTCGCAGCGCCCTGAGCCCCCCCTGCAGCCCCGGCTGTACCTGTCTTGCCGGCGCCGCTCTCGCCGGTGATGAGGATGCACTGGTCCCTGTCCCGGTCCCGCAGCGAGCGATAGGCATCGTCAGCGATGGCATAGCTGGGGGCAAGAGGGGTTGGAAGGGGCTGGAGCCATCTGGGGGCTTCAGGAAACGCCCAGACCCCCTCAGCTGTGGCTGCGGTGTTGCCCCAAGTGGATTCTCTCGGGATTGGCCGGGAGTGGTGCCCTTGGCACAGCCCAGGGGACCGAGGGCCCTGCCCGTGCTCGCTCACATGTGCGGTGTCACGGCGAAGAAGCTGCAGTTGCGATACTCCTCCACCTTCTCCGGGGTGTAGATGGGCAGGGACTGGTACGGGTTCACCGAGATCACCACATTCCCAATGTAGGTCTGTGGGACAGCAGGGATGAGGGGCTGGGAGGTCCTGGTGCTCCCCATCCCAGATCTTTGTCTTCATCACAGACCCCAGATCCTGCTCCCCATCCCAGAACGTGCAGTCCTTCCGCTCCCCATCCCAGACCCCATATCCTCTTCCCACCCCATACCTCATATCCCATTTCCCAAACCCTGCAGCCCTGCCAATCCCCATCTCAGACCCCATATCCCACATCCCATATACCATACCTCATACCCCATATCCCACATCCCATTCCCCATCCCACATCCCATTCCCCATCCCAGACCCTGCAGCCCTGCCAATTCCCATCTAAGACCCCATATCCTCTTCCCATCCCATATCCCATATCCCACATCCCATATCCCATATCCCACATCCCATATCCCATACCCCATTCCCTATCCCAGACCCCGCAGCCCTGCCAATCCCCATCCCAGACCTCATATCCCACATCCCATATCCCATTCCCCATCCCAATCCCCATATCCCATTCACCAACCCAGACCCTGCAAGCCCTGCCAGTCCCCATCCCATATCCCATCCCCTATATCCCATATCCCATTCCCCATCCCATATCCCATACCCCATTTCCTATCCCAGACCCTGCAGCCCTGCCAATCCCCATCCCATATCCCATCCCCTATATCCCATATCTCATTCCCCATCCCATATCCCATTTCCTATCCCAGACCCTGCAGCCCTGCCAATCCCCATCCCATATCCCATACCCTACATCCCATACCCCATACCCCATATCCCATACCCCATCCCCTATATCCCAACCCCCATATCCCATACCCCATATCCCATACCCCATCCCCTATATCCCAACCCCCATATCCCATACCCCATCCCCCATATCCCATCCCCCATATCCCATACCCCATCCTCTATATCCCATACCCCATGTCCCATACCCCATCCCCCATATCCCATACCCCATACCCCATCCCCTGTATCCCATACCCCATCCCCTGTATCCCATACCTCATACCCCATACCCCATCCCCTCTATCCCATACCCCATCCCCTATATCCCATACCCCATATTCCATACCCCATATCCCATACCCCATCCCCTATATCCCATACCCCATCCCCTGTATCCCATAACCCATCCCCTATATCCCATACCCCATATCCCATACCCCATATCCCATCCTCTATATCCCATCCCCTTTATCCCATACCCCATCCCCTATATCCCATACCCCATATCCCATACCCCATCCCCTGTATCCCATACCCCATCCCCTGTATCCCATACCCCATATCCCATCCCCCATACCCCACACCCCACTCCCACCCCAGCAGCCCCCGTCGCCCCTCCAGCCCCCCCGTCCCGCTGCCCACGTAGATGTCGCGCCGGCGGAATCGCTCCCGCAGCGTCTGGACCAGCGACTCCTCGGTGAGCGGATCCAGCAGCACCAGGTCCGCCACAGCCTCGGCGTCCAGCCGCGAGGAGGTGCCTTCCATGGCCGGGCAGCTCCGGGGCAGCTGGGACACAGCACGGGGCGTGGTGGGGTCTGCACCCACGGACACGCAGCCCCTTCCCCAAAACGCCCCACCAGGTCCTCAGCAGCCTCTGGGATCTTGGCTGCTCCCCCCAGCCCTGGGGACAGGGGACAAGGCAGCCACACACCCAGAGAGGCACGGGGGGCACCTTGCCGGGGCATCCTGGTGCCCAGGAGCCCGCGGTGGGGCTGGGGGCAGCCGGATGCCGGGGGGAAGCGGGGAGCCGGGCAGGAAACGCGGCCACCTGGATCCTGTTCTTGGGGCAGGGATGAATTCAGCCTCCACTTCCTCCCTCCTTCCTGGCAGGGGGAAGCCGGGGCGGGGAGGGGAACCCAAGCCCCCCGAGAGGTCACCCCGGGAGCCGCTTCCCCCCGGTCTCCTGCATCCCTCACCTGTCTGTGACAGCGCAGTCACGTTCCCGGGGGTGACCTTCACCCCCACTTTACAGCTGGGGCGCAGGGCTGTAAACCCAGCCCCGCTTATCGGTGCCCCGGGGAAAGTTCACGAGCGAGGAGAAGGTGGGGAAAGATGGGGCAAAAAAAGGTGATGGAGGTGGTCCCAGCTGCCTCTAGAGATGGCAGAACCCTCCAGGGGTCTGAGCCCCCCGTGCTGCTGGGTGAGACCCCAGGGTCAGCGGCCATGGGTGGGAACCAAAGAGCCCCCCAGCCCCTCCAGGGCAGCGCTGGGCTCACCCCGGGGGTCCCAATGCCACCAGGTCCCCACACCCCGTGGTATGGGGGTTGTGGGGACAGGGTACCCCCATCCAGCTGAGGACTGGGGGGCTCGGGTGCTTCAGCTGCTGCCTGGGTCCCCGACTCACCTCCCGGTCGCAGAGCAGGAGCGGCTGGAGTGGCTTCAGCTGGAGCTGCCCCGGAACCGACGGGGCTCAGCCCAGCCCAGCGCCCGGTGCTGGCCCCGTCCGGCCCACGGAGGGGAGGGGGGGACCGCAAGGCCCTCCCCCAGAGCTCTCAGCTGGGGAAACTGAGGCACGAAGGAGTAACCAGCGGGGACCAACCCTAGGAGTGCTGCCGGCTGCAGCCCCAGCCCGCGGTCCCGGCTCAGCCTTCCCCACCCGGCAGCTCAGAGCAGGAACAAGCAGGGAAAATCCTGGAGCCGAGCAAACAAAGGGAGCTTCCTCTCCTGGGCTGCGGGAAACAGGGCTGGAGAACCAGGAGCAGCTGGGGCTGGAGACCCGGGAATGCTCAGGGCTGCTCCGAGGAGGACACCTGGCCCCAGGGAGGACACCTGGTCCTCAGGGAAGCACACCTGGCCCCAGCCCAACCAGGGAATGTCACCCAGGAGTTGTTGTGTCCCCACACACCATGCCCAGCAGAATGACCTCCCACGGGTGGCTGAGCCCTGGGGTGACAGCAGGACGAACAAATGAGGCTCAGCACCTAAAAAAGACATCTTTATTAAAAATATAATCAGTCATCCACCACACTGAGGGGGGGGGGTAAAGTAACAAGAGTTTGCTCACACCTGAGCAGGGAGGAAAGCACAGCAAGGGCTGGGGAGCACACCTGGGACAGGGACAGACCTGGGACTGGGACAAACTGATGGCAGAAGCTCCAGGTGAGGTAGGGGCTGGGCTGGGCATCCCCAGGGCAGCTGAGACACTGCGAGCAGGTGAGGGCAGCATTATTGCTTAGGAAGTTGCATAGACTGGGGTGTCCCCTCCAGCTCTGGGCTTTGGCAGAGCTCCCCAGAGTTCCCCACTGGAACAACAGTGGGGTCACCACCAGTCCCTGCCCACACCCACTGGGAGAGGAGTAACAGGAGCAGGGCAGTGAGGCAGGGAGGAAGAACATCCACGCTCATTCTCAGCTCTGGCACGGGCACAGGGGGCTGAGAACAGCTTCTACCCCAACACTACACCCAGGGGCAGCCAGCAGACCCTGAGGCTCCACAGCTCCATGGAGGAGTTTTTGGTATCCACACGGGATTGAAGCCAAGGCAGAGGTGTGGCCCGACCAGCTGGAGCCCTCTGACATATCTGTGCCAGGAGGAGGAGGAGGAGGAGGAGGAGCAGGACACTGGCAGCTCCCTCACCACGGCTCCAGGCAGGTGCTGAGCACGCAGGTACAGGTCCAAAGTTCCTCTCGTGTGTGTCACCCTCAGGCACCTGCAGATGGAGGGGAAGGTCCATCCCCACCCCAGGCTGCCCAGTGCCCAGCAAAGGGAAAGGGGCTCCTGTCTGCAGCCCACAGCTGTGACACTGGGGGAGGGAGCCAGAGAAGCACCCAGGTTTGGGAGGGGGTCCCTGCCCTGGGGGTGCCCCCCTGGGAGCTCACAAACATCCACTGCAAAAGTTGGGCTGGGTCCAGGTTGCATCCTGGTGACTCCCCAACCTGGGCTGGGGGCTTCTCATGTGTCCCACCCCCCCCAGCAGCCAGAGCTGTGCTGACAACGGCATTCACACCTCAGGTAGGAGCTGCAGGGAGGTCACACCCCTCTTCTCCCTGTCAGAGGGGGTCTATCCCCATGAGGACCATCCCCACAGGGCCCAACCCCATAGGGACCAACCCCACAGGGCCCAACCCCATAGGGACCAACTCCACAAGGTTCATCTCCATAAGCACCATCCCCACCGGGTCCAACCCCACAGGGACCCTCCCCACAGGGACCAACCCCACAAGGACCCTCCCCACAAGGACCATCCCCACAGGGACCAACCCCACAGGGACCAACCCCACAGGGACCATCCTCACAAGGATCCATCCCCAGAAGAACCAACCCCACAAGGACCATTCCACAGGGACCCTCCCCACAAGGACCATCCCACAGGGACCCTCCCCACAAGGATCAACCCCACAGGGTCCAACCCCACAAGGACCATCCCACAGGGACCATCCCCACCACTCCTGGAGCAGCCCAGCAATGGTTCTGCTCCTTGGCCAGGTCAGTGCAGCTGACCTCAGTGGACATCCACATGGTTGTGGAATAGGGAATCACTCTTGTGATTCCCATCAGAGGAGTCACTGACGTTTTCCTCCTCTTCATCATCATCATCATCTTCCTCGAAGAGCTCCTCATCAATGGAGAGACTTTCCAGGCCAAACTCCCGCTCATGGGCTGACACCTCGTTGGGGGTGACGTGGGAAGCACCACCCACAAAATCAGCAAACCTGGGAGAAACCATGGAGCAGCACGTTGGGCAGCTGTGTCCAGTACCTCTGGAGAGGCCCTGACACAGGCAAGTAAAGCATTTTGCAGCTGGGACCTGGTGTTATCCATCCTTTCCTCTTTTCCACCCCCTGGTGTTATCCATCCTTTCCACCCCCTGGTGTTATCCATCCTTTCCTCCTTTCCACCCCCTGGTGTTATCCATCCTTTCCTCATTCCCACCCCCGGTGTTATCCATCATTTCTTCCTTTCCACCCCCTGGTGTTATCCATCCTTTCCTCCTTTCCATCCCCTGGTGTTATCCATCCTTTCCACCCCTTTCCACCCCCTGGTGTTATCCATCCTTTCCCCCCACACACCACACATCTGTGTCTCTGTCTCCAAGGCCAGAGGTGACAGCACAGAGGGACACAGGGTGGCCACCCCGAGCTCAGTGTCAGGGGTGTTACCTTTTGGGAGACTGGATGCGGGACACCGTGCTCCAGGCAGAGAACTGGGGGCTCTGGCAGAAGCTCCGCAGCTCTGCCAGGGCCTTGCGGGTCTCCACCTCGCCCTGGAGCTGAAACTCCTCCTCTGTCAGCAGCCGAGGTAGGGCTGGGCTCAGCTTGTACCTCTGCAGCCTCCTGCCAGGGGGGAAACAGCAGTTAGTGCCTGCCTGGATGGGGTAGGAGCAGCTCCTGGGGCAGGATCCCAGGGCAGAACCCCTGGGACAGAACTCTCAGGTCAGAACCCCTGGGGCAGGAACTCTCAGGTCAGAACTCCTGGGGCAGGATCCCTCAGGACAGAACCTCTGGGACAGGAACCCTCAGGGCAGAACCCCTGGGGCAGGAACCCTCAGGACAGAACCCCTGGGGCAGGAACCCTCAGGGCAGAACCCCTGGGGCAGGAACCCTCAGGTCAGAACCCCTGGGGCAGGAACCCTCAGGGCAGAACCTCTGGGACAGGAACCCTCAGGGCAGAAACCCTGGGGCAGGAACCCTCAGGGCAGAACCCCTGGGCAGGAATGCTGGGGCAGAACCAGCTCCTGAGGCTGGACCAGCTTCAGGAACATGAATCCCTGGGGCATCCCAAGCTCCCAGCTCCTCACCTGTAGGCAGCAAAGGCCCACTGCAAGGGGTAATCCAGGTTCTTGGTGCAGACAGCCACCAGCACCAGGCCCAGGGCAATGGGGTGGATCTGGATGCCTGAGTAGATCAGCAGCAGCCCCAGGAGCTGCAGGGCCCAGGACAGGAGGTTGATGCTGCGCTGGTTCTCCAAGGGGCCGTACCTGTAGCACACGGCGAAGCTCAGGAGGCCCACAAAGAGCAGGTAACCTGTGGGGGAGCACAGGAGTGGGGCAGAAATTAGGGGCTCTGTGAGGATGAGGAGGAACCTGACAAGACCAGCAGGGTTCACTGCTGGACCCTCCTCCACAGGGTTCAGCAACTCTGCTCCACAAGGAGATGCTCACCTGGTGAACAGGTGAACCTCAGAGCTCCCACCTACCTAACAGGTACTGCCAGTAGGACTTGCAGATCTTGTGCAGGTTCTTGAAGATCAGCTGAAGCAGGTACAGAGAAAAGGACCAACCTCCAAACAGCAGTAAGTACACAGGGCTTTTCTGGGGGAACACAGGCAGGCTGTGGATACCTCCCCCAGGTGCTGAGGTGCTCAGTACCAAACCCAGTCCATCCCAGTACAGGTATGGAAAGGGTTCAAGATGTGACACCTACCTTGGGCATGACTTTGGACATCATGTAGACGAGGACAAGCAGAGAGGCCAACACGCCAACGCTGATCCCAGCTGAGTAGTAGAAGATTTGGCTCCTGCAGTGATCACAGAGGGAATCAATCACAGCAGGTGTTTTATGGGTACCTATGCACAAACACCCCCACCCAGGAGCCACCAGGGAAAGGAGAGATCTCACCTGCTCAGTGTGTCCCCACAGAAAAACAACAGCAGGCCCAGGAAGAAAACAAGGAACAGCTTAGGATCAAAACCTGGGAAAAAAATGGATCCCAGTGGAGAGGGGCAGGGCAGGAAGCTCCCACCTACCACAGGGTGACAGGACAGGCACTGCATCTCCAAGTGCCCCAAACTCCTTCTGCACACCAAATTCCCTTCCTGAGGAAGGCACAGGTCTGTGGATCATGAGCTGCCCTGTCCTGCTGTCCCCTGGGCAGCCCCAGGCCCCTTTCCCCCCGCGGGGAGGGGACGTACGTCGGAAGAGGACGACGTTGTAGGAGGTGCCAGGCTCCAGCAGCTCGACCTTGAGGCAGGTTTTGTTGCTGTAGAGATCCACATCGATGCTGGTGTTGTTGAGCTTGCCCCTCAGGAAGGAGAACACCACATTCCACACGCTGAACTTCTCCAGCTCCTCCTCGCTGTCCACCTGGGTGACGCGGATCGTGTGGCTGCTGGTGACGTGGATCTGGGGGCAGAGAGGGGGAATGGGGGGGCTTTAGCCTGGAGAAATCAGACTGGGTTCCTGCCCCAGCAGCTGGCTCTGTCCTGGCAGCTTGGTCTGTCCCAGGGATTCACGTTCCTGAAGTTGGTCCAGCCTCAGCAGCTGGTCCTGCCCCAGGGTTCATGCCCCAGGAGCTGGTTCTGCCCCAGGGATTCCTGCCTCAGCAGCTGGTTCTGCCCCAGGGATTTGTGTGCCAGGAGCTGGTCCAGCCTCAGGAACTGGTTCTGCTCCAGGGCTCCTGCCTCAGGAGCTGGTTCTGTCCTGGCAGCTTGGTCTGTCCCAGGGATTCATGTTCCTGAAGTCGGTCCAGCTTCAGGAGCTGCTTCTGCCCCAGGGATTTGTGTGCCAGGAGCTGGTCCAGCCTCAGGAGCTTGGGATGCCCCAGGGTTCATGCTCCAGGAGCTGGTTCTGCCCCAGAGATTTGTGTGCCAGGAGCTGATCCAGCCTCAGGAGCTTGGGATGCCCCAGGGTTCGTGCTCCAGGAGCTGGTTCTGCCCCAGAGATTTGTGTGCCAGGAGCTGAGCCTGCCTCAGGAGCTTGGGATGCCCCAGATATTCATATTCCTGAAACTGTTCCAGCCTCAGGAGCTGGTCCTGCCCCAGGAGCTGGTTCTGTCCTGGCAGCTTGGTCTGTCCCAGGGATTCACGTTCCTGAAGTTGGTCCAGCCTCTGGAACTGGTTCTGCCCCAGGGATTCATATTGCTGAAGCTGGTCCAGCCTCAGGAGCTGGTTCTGCCCCAGAGATTTGTGTGCCAGGAGCTGGTCCAGCTTCAGGAGTTTGGGATGTCCCAGGGATTCATATTGCTGAAGCTGGTCCAGCCTCAGGAGCTGGTTCTGCCCCAGTATTCCTGCCCCAGGAGCTGGTTCTGTTCTGGGAGCTTGGTCTGTCCCAGAAATTCCTGTCTTAGGAGCTGGTTCTGCCCCAGAGATTTGTGTGCCAGGAGCTGGTCCAGCCCCAGGAGCTGGTTCTGCCCCAGGGTTCATGCCCCAGGAGCTGGTCCAGCCCCAGAGATTTGTGTTCAGGGGTGCCCTCATCACTCTGCACCCCCTGAAAGGTGCCTGTGCTCAGCTGGGCTGGGCTCTGTCTGCAGCAGCACTGACACAACCAGAGCACACAGCCTCCAGCTGCACCAGGGGAAATTCAGGTTGGATAGCAGGGAAAAGTTTTTTATGGAAAGAGTGATAAATTCTGGAATGGCTGCCAGGGGAGGTGGTGGAGTCACCATCCCTGGGTGTGTTTAACAAAGCCTGGATGTGGCACTGGGGGACAGGGTTGAGTTGAGGGGTTGGGGCTGGGTTGGACTCGATGATGTTTAAGGTCTCTTCCAACCCACTGATTCTGGGGATGGATGGATGGAGGGATGGAGGGAGGGATGGAGGGAGGGATGGAGGGAGGATGATGGATGGAGGATGATGGATGGAGGATGATGGATGGAGGATGATGGATGGAGGGAGGATGATGGATGGAGGGAGGATGGTGGATGATGGATGGAGGGAGGGATGGATGAATGGAGGGATGGATGGATGGATGGATGGATGGATGATGGATGGATGGAGGGAAGGATGGATGGATGATGGATGGAGGGATGGATGGATGGATGGATGGATGGATGGATGATGGATGGAGGGAGGGATGGATGATGGATGGATGGATGAATGGAGGGATGGATGGATGGATGGATGGATGGATGGATGGAGGGATGGATGGATGGATGGAGGGAAGGATGGATGGAGGGAGGGATGGATGGATGGAGGGATGATGGATGATGGATGGATGAAAGGATGGATGGATGGATGGATGGAGGGATGGATGGAGGGGCTGGAGCAGGAAGGACCTGCTGCCTCCTCCTGCTGCTGCTGTCACCTGTGTCCTGGTCCAGACGTCGTTCCATCGCGGGGCACGGGTGTTGTTGTAGCAGAAGCGCCGGGATTCCCAGTACCGGCAGTTGTGCCCCTCCCGGAGGGGGATAACGGCATCCTTGGAGCCTGGGGAGCACACAGGGAGGGCGTCAGGCCCTGCTTCACCCACCCAGCCCTTTCCTCCCCGTCGATGCTCTCCTTCACCACATCCCCCACGCTCTCTCCGCTGTTTTCCTTGGAATTCACCCTCCGCGTCTTTCCCGGGATAACCCCGCTTGGCTCGACTCCTAGCTCCAAAATCCGACCTCAGCGAGCCAAACCCGACGGTGCCTCCGGCACGCACTGGGCTCCCGAGGTGAGGCGGCTCCCGAACGGCACCGAAGGCCCGGTCATACCGTGGGACCGGCACAGCGGGACGGGAAATCCCGGTCCCACCGAGCCCCACCGACCCTCTCAGCGTGGAGACGCTCAGAGGGTTCCCTGAGGGTGCAGGGGGTCTCTCAGCGGGCACCGGGCCGGTCCCGTTGTCCCGCCGTGCTGCCCCCAGGGGCTGCCGCCGCCCCGCTCCTCCCGGTCCCCACCCTTGGACGCCGGTGCGCCGCTCACCTGCAGCTCTCAGGAGCAGGAAGGGCAGGAACAGCAACAGCAGCACGGGCAATGCCAGGAGCCGCCGCCGCCGCCCCGGAGCCGGTTTCATCCCTCCCGCCGCGGCTGCGCCGGCCGCTTCCGCTTCCGCCGCCCGCCCGGCCCGGCCGCTTCCGCTTCCGCCGCCCGCCCGGCCCGGCCGCCGAGGAGCGACCACAGCCAATAGAAAAGGCGCTCGCAATGTTTTGCCGTCGATTGACAGCTGATATAACCTATCAAAGTTCAGCTCCGATCTCCCGCCCGCCCCTCTCCTCCTGCTGCCTTGATTGACAGAATTTTTAGCCTATCAGCAGTGTGCGTGCAGGAAACAGCCTTATTCTTGCCCTCGGTTACCACGGTGACCAACATGCCCGCCATTCACTGAACAGCCCCGCCCCGCTCTGGTAACGGCTCTGACAGACACGCCATTTAACCAATCAGAGCACAGACACCACAAGCCACGCCCACCACCCTCAGGTAGACTCCGTGTGATTGACAACCGCCTCCGCCTATCAGGGCGCGGCCTCGCGTTGTTTGTGTGAACGGGTCACGCGTGGGGGGCGCGCAGGTCCCGCCCCTCTCCCCCCGCCCCGCCCCCAGCAGCCGAGCCCGCTGTCCCGGGTCCCGCCGGCCCCACCGGCCCCGGTCCCGCCGGTCCCGCCGGCCCCACCGGCCCCAAGGCCCGGACGGGTCTCTGCCAGCGCGGACGTGGCACGGCGGTCACCGGTGACCCGCGGCGCGCAGGGGGTCCCGCATCCCACGGACCGGCTCGGGGGCTCCGGTTCGCCGCGCTGCCGGCACCGTCCGTCCCCCAGCCCCGGGAAGGGGGTGCCGCTCTCCGCACGGATCCGTCCCCCTCCACCCCGTGGGGCGGCGGCCGCCCGTGGGCGGGCAGCGGGGAGCGGGCTCGGGCGGCCCCCCCGCTCCCCCTCCGCGGGCCGTGGGCGGCGGAGCCGGGAAGCGGCGGGGCCGTGGGCGGAGGATGTGCGTCAGCCGGGGGCAGCGCCGGGGCTGGGAACGGCCCCGCCGCGCCGGACGCTTGGTCCTGGAAAAGAGGGGGGGGCGTGACCGGGGGGCGGTGGGGAGGGGGCGAACCGGGAGGGTTGGGGCAGGACCCCCGCCATGGGCACCGTGGCCGTGCGGGATGCCCCGGCTGCTCCCCCGGTAGCTCCGGGGATGTGCCCCGGGCACCGGCACGGCCCCCCCGGCCCGGCCAGGACCGCGCGGGGGCGGCTCTGGCCCCACGCCAGGCGCCGGCCGCGGTATAAATAGCACCGAGCCACGCCGGGCCGGAGCGGGGTGCGGGCCGTGACATCCCCCCGTCCTCCCTCCCGCGGGAGGGACCCGGGTGCTGCGGGCGAGGGGCTCCAGCATCCCCCCAGCCCACCCGAGAAACCTCCGTCGCTGCTCCGGGGCGCCGCTGGGCTGCTCAGCCCGGAGCCCATCGGTGGCAGCGTGTGCGTGCCCGTGACACCGAGTCCCAGCCCTCCGTTAAGAGCGCCGGCAGCGGGGGACGCTGCCGGGACAGCGGTGCCGGTACCCGGAGCATCCCCGCGCCCGCTCGGCTTGTCACCGAAACCGGGGATGCTGCGAGCGCTGCCCGCGGCCCTGCCGGGATTCAGGGCGTCCACGCCAGCACCGAGCACCGCGTCCCCTTCGGGGGCTTCTGCCTCTCCCACGGACCCCCCGTGCCACGCGTGTCCTGCCCGCTCCCTGCCGGGACCCCCGGTGCCGCCGTGCGGGGCGCCGCTCCCGCTCCCCTCCCGCTGCTCCGGTGCCGGGGGGAGGGGGAAGAAGGGGGCCCGGTGCTGCCGCCCCCGCCGCTGCCCCCCCGTTCCCCGCGCTCGGCGGGGGCGGCAGCCGCGGGATCCGCCCCCGGGGCCTCCCACGCGCGGCGCAGCCGGGGCCGCTGCTATTTCACGGTCCCGCCCGTGTGGGCGGCGCGCAGAGCGGCGCGGCGCGGCGGAGGGAGCGCGCCCGGCCCGGCCGCGGGACCCCCGAGCCCCGGCACCCCCCGGACCCCCGGCTAGAGCCGGCCCCGGAGCCCCCCCGCCCCTCCCCGGCCGCCCGGCGGGGCGGGCGGAGCGGACGGAGGCGGTTCCAGGCGGCGGTGAGCAAGCGGGGGACGGCGGGCGGGGATGGGGCACCGGGGGGCACCGGCCGGGGCGGGAGTCCCGGTGGCCATGGTGGGACTGGGGGGACCGCAGGGGGACGGAGCGGCGGGGGACACCGGGCAGGGCGGGGGGCCCGAGGGGTGTTGGCCACGGGGCTCCGGGCGGGTCCGGGATGCACGGGGAGAGGATGGCACCGGGGGCTCCGCGGCACCGGAGGGTACCGGCAGGGGCCGGGGGCTCGTGGGGGGATGGCCGCGGTGGGAGCACAGAGGGACGGTGGGGACGGCGGGGGGATGGGACACCGGAGGTCACCGGGCAGAGCAGAGAGCCCGGGGAAGGGGTGACCCCGGTGGTGCTGGCAGGAATGGGTGGGATGGGGCACAGGGTGGGCTCGGGGCACCGCAGGACACCGGGCAGGTGCGGGGACGCTGCGGGAGGATGGCCCAGGTGGGGCAGGGGTGGGGATGGGGGCACCGAGCGGGGCGGGGTCACCAAGGAAGGGTGGCCCTGGGGGCATCCAGGGGACCACAGGGGAACAGGGCACGGGCAGGGCAGGGGGCCTGGGGGATGTTGGGCACGGTGGGATCGGCAGTGGCACATCACCCACGGGGATGGGGGGCTGGGGGAAGCCCCCAGATGTGTGTCCTGCCCTGTGGGAGGACCTGGCATGGAGGGGCTGCTGGCTGGGGGTGGGCACAGACTGGGCACAGCCCAGGGTAGGGGCTGGGGTAAGGGTGACCCCACTCGTGTCTGTGCCGTGTCCAGGGGCTGTGGCTGCAGGGACTGTCCCAGTCTGGAGCACATGGGTGGGACTGGGCGCCCCGTGGGGATTGGGGACACTGGAACACCCATACACGAGAATGCTCCCTCTGCCCTTTACCCCCAGACCCAAGGGTGGGGAGGGGTTTCTCCTGCACATCTGTCCATCCCGGTGGTGAGTCCGTCTGTCCTCTGTCCACCACAGGCTCGTCATGGCCCTGCCCCGCACGCTGGGGGAGCTGCAGCTGTACCGGGTGCTGCAACGTGCCAACCTGCTGGGCTACTACGAGACCTTCATCCAGCAAGGGGGGGACGACGTGCAGCAGCTCTGCGAGGCGGGCGAGGAGGAGTTCCTGGAGATCATGGCGCTGGTGGGCATGGCCACCAAGCCCCTCCACGTCCGCCGCCTCCAGAAGGCCCTGCGTGAGTGGGCCTCCAACCCAGGGCTCTTCAGCCAGCCCGTCTCGGCTGTCCCGGTCAGCAGCATCCCACTCTTCAAGCTCTCCGAGGCCGGTGGGCGCAAGGCACTCAGCAACGGGCACGCCAGCCCCGGAGAGGCCGCGGGCAAGGGGGGCGGCAGCGCCGGGACGCCCCCAGCCCGCAGCCCCACGGAGCCAGGGGAGAAGCTGTCACCGTCAGCGGCTCCGCCGTGGCCGGGAAGGAGCACCCCCGAGTCGGAGGGTGGCGGGGATGAGGAGCCGGGGGGTCCCCCCTTCTCCCCGAGCGGGAGCAGCGGGGAGCAGGCGGTGGGCACGGAGCTGGAGCCGGAGTTGGCACGGACGGTGGTGGAGAGCGTGGAGAGGCTGCTGCAGAGCTGCCCCCGGAGTGGCGAGGCCGAGCTGAGGGCGCTGATGAAGCTCAACAAGAAGCTGGCCAAAGCTGTGGGGCACATCTTCCAGCTGGAGGACGGCGACCGGCAGAAGGAGGAGGAGATCCGGCGGCACAGCGCGATCTACGGCCGCGGCGAGGCCCGGCGCCGCGAGGGCAAGCAGCTCACCCTGCACGAGGTGCTTGGAATTCTCGGCTGTGCTGGTCTGGGACAGGGACTGGGGTGGCTCTGGAGGTGTGGTGAGTGGGTGGGATTTGAGGTCTCCTCCCCCGCGGGTTGCATCTGCCAGGCTGGAGCCGGTGCTGCCTTAGCTGAGGGTTGTGTGGGCGCTGCTGTCCCGTGGGTGCTGCCGTCCCTGTCCCCGCTCACGCATCATCTCTGCCCCCAGCTCATCATCAATGAGGCGGCCGCCCAGTTCTGCCTGCGGGACAACTCGCTGCTGCTGCGGCGCGTCGAGCTCTTCTCGCTGTCACGACAGGTGGCACGGGAAAGCACCTACCTGTCCTCGCTCAAGGTCGCCAGGTGAGCCCAGACCTGGGAAACCCCACCCTTGTAGGCCTGGGGCGGGGGGGGTCTGGCTGTCACCCCCTTGTTCCCTGGGGTTGATCCAGCACTTCGGGATGGGGCCAGGACCCTGCGACCCCCAGTTCCCCTTTGCCAGCGTGGGTGGTTTCTGCCTGACCTCGGAGCGTGGGACGCGGGGAGGATGGGAATGACGGGGATGCCAGGCGTGGGAAGGGATGCCAGGCAGCAAAGGGATGCCGCTGGGGATGCCCTATCTCTTGCCTCCATCCACAAAGTCCCCTGCCCACCATGCCAGGCCTGCCTTTTCTCTTTGCTCTCCAGCTGCTTCTCTCTTTTTCCACCCCCAATTCCATCCGTGCCAGAGCCCCACCTGCCTGGTGGCTCTGCTCACAGCGTGGGGCCTTGCTGTGGCCACCCCCACGCCTGACACAGCCCCTTTCCACCCCCAGGGCCCATCCCGAGGACAGCGGTGCCGTCGTGGCCAAGCGGCTCAAGCAGGAGGTGGGTGCAGGTGCAGGGGGAGCGTGTGCAGGTGTGCACACCTGTGAGCGTGGGTGTGACAGTGCAGCGTGCCTGGGGCTGCCCATGCCAGCTCGGGGTGATGGCCGTGGGTGTTCTGGGGTGGGTGGTGCAGGGGATCTGCTCACCTCTGTGCTCCTGGCAGGCGGGAGAGCAGAGCCGCCCTGAGCTCCTGGCGCTGCCGGTGGGGCTGGAGCCGCCCGGGGCCGGGTACCGAGCCAGCTTGGAGGAGGACACGGGCAGCCTCTCCGGGGAGAGCCTCGACGGCCACTTGCAGGGTGAGTGGGGGTCTCTCCCCTTCTCTCGTGGTGGTCGGCCCCCGCCTCCTCGCGCTGATTGTCGCCCCTCTCTCGGCAGCGGCGGGGGCTTGTCCCCGGCTGACCCCTCCGCCCGGTGCGGCCCCGGACGTGCCCCTCGGCCTCGCTCCCCACGGGCTCTGGAGCCGCCACATCCTCCAGCAGACGCTGATGGACGAGGGGCTGCGCCTGGCCCGGCTGGTCTCACACGAGCGCGTGGGGCGGCTCAGCCCCTGCCTGCCGGGGAAGCCCCCGGGACCAGGTGAGCCCCCCGCGGGGCCGGGGGGGCTCTGCCGCGGGCTGGGGTCCGGAGGGCACCGCTGCCTTGTGCTGTGGAATCGTGCCCTGACACCGTCTCCGTGTTCTCCCCACAGAGTTCGAGGACGGGCTGGCGGAACGGGGTCCTCCGGCCACCCCAGACCCCCCTCGGGGCACCATCAAGGTGGAGCAGGAGACCAGCAGGCAGTGAGGCCCCTGTAGCCCCCCCGCCACCATTAACGAAGCAATAACGTGCTGGGGGACGGGTGCGGCGGCGCTCCGGGCCCGGGGAGCTTGGGGAGGGGTGGGGTCTCAGCCACAACCCCCCCGGCCCCCTCCCGTCCCACACCGACGCTCTGGTTACCTCAGCCGCGGCGGGATGCGACTCCCCGCAGCAGCAATACCCTCATCCCGCCCGGCTCCGCTCCCCCGCCGCCCCCCAGGGCTGGGGAGCCCTCGATGGACTGGAGCCCACCCTGTACAGCCCCACCCCGGCCCCGTGCTGACCGTTTCCCCCCCCGGGCCCCATCACCGCGCGGGGACAGACGCGTCGTACTGTGCGCTCCCACGTCAGCGCTGCCGCCCACGCCGGGCACACGGTCCCCCCCCACCCGCAGCGCCCACGCACCAGCCGCCAGCCCCCTCCCCGCAGCACGTGCCAGCTCACTGTGCACCCCCCCACCCCACCCTGAGACCCCCCCCCAGCACCGCATCGGCTGTAAATACCCCCCCCACATACACACACCCCCCCTGCAGCCCCCGCACGCACCCCCCCCCGCACCCCGATACCTGCGTGTGCTTCAAGCATGGTCCCTGTGCCGGGGGGTGTCACACGTGCCGTGGGGTGTCACCCCCTCCCAGCACGACGCAGGCGGCGTTTGACGGGCACTGGGGAGGTGCTGTTCCCCCACCCCACCCCGACCCCACCCCAAAATCCCTCGGGGTTCCTCCTCCTTGCCCCCCCCCATCCCTACAAACCGTGCCCAGCCCCGGGGTTCCCACCCGCCCCCCCCACCCCGTTAGGACTGTGTGGTGTCTTTTTAGAGCATTAGCGACTCTTCCTTTGTACCGTGTACAGTAGATTATTTATTTTGTTATTTTGGAATAAAACTTTATTTTATGGCTTATCTTCCTAGCCCCCTGCTCCAGCCTGGAGGTGGGGGGGGAGAGGGGGTGAGGAACAGCTCAAAACCCCAAAGCAAGCGCTGACTGCGGGGGTGCGGGGGGGCCGTGTCCCCCCTCCATGGGGGTCCCGGTGTCCCCCCCTCGCCGGGGGCACCGGGCTGGCACCTCCGCCCCGGCGCCGTTCGCGCTGCCGCCTCCCGCCCCCGCGGTGACTCATCCCGGCGGGCGTGGGCTGGGGGCACCGCGTGCGGCTGCCGGTGCCCCCCACGCAGGACGGGGCCCCCTGCGCCCGCATCCCCTCACCCGCGGACCCCCGGCAGCGGCGGGGGGGGGGGGGGGCGGGGGTTACCCCAAATCCCCCCAACCCCGCCTTTCCCAGCTGGAGTTTCCACTCCTGCAGGAGTCGCAGCAAGTCCATGAACCCAGGCAAGGCTGGGAGGGAGTGGAGGGGGGGTCCCAGTCCGATGTCCCCCCCCCCTCCACCAGGAGTCCCCTCACGCGTGTCCCGGCCGGATGCTGTCATCCCACCGCGCGTCCCCCAGCCCCCAGGAGGACAGGCTGGAATTGGGGTACCCGCTGTGCTGCGGGAGGGGCGCGAAGGGGGGCAACAGGGGTACCTCCAGGAGCTGCTCCAACTCCGAGGCTGATGGCTGATCCATGCCGGGCGACATCCTGGGGACAGAAGCAGCAGGGTGACCGGGTGGCGACTGGGAGGGGCTTCCCCCAGCTGACCCCTCCCCGTGCTTACCACCGCGGAGGGCTCTGCAGCGACGCTTCCTCCACGGGCTGGAACGGGGGCAGCTCGGGCATTTCTTCGTCCTGCGGCTCCGCAGAGGGACCCGCGGGCAGCAGCTGCGAGACCTCCCCGGGCATGTACTGGTTGGGCATGAAGGGTCTGGGGTGGCAAAGAATGGTGTAGATCCTGTCCCCCAGGGCACTCACCAGCCCCACGGTATTGGGGGGGCACTGGTTTGTGGGGGGCTCCTCCTGGGAGCACTGGTCAGCTGGGGGGGCCACTCCAGCACTGCCAGCCTGGGATTGGGTGGGGGGAAGGAAAGGGGTGCAGGGCATGGTGCCCCCCTTGCACCTTTGTGCCAGATCTTACCCAGGGGTCCTGAAGGCAGGGTCCTGGCAGTGGGACAGCGAGGGAGGCGAGAGCATTGGTGATGGGCTGTGGGGAGCAGGAGCACTCAGAGAGGGGGGAACACCCCTGACCCTGCTGGGGGTGGAGGGGTGTCCACCCTGCCCCCCACCCTGCCCTGCTCCTACCTGTGGAAGGGGGGGGTGAGCCTGTCGGGCACCATCATGATGTTGCTCTCAACCGTGGGGTAGCCCCCGGGCATGGGCTGGGGGCAGAATGGAGTGGGGGGGCTGCAGTGCACACACAGAGAGGTTCAGATTGAGGGGGGGCACTGCCACAGCCCCCACCCCACGCCTCACAGCAGGGCACTCACCAGATGGGGGCCAGCAGTGGCTGTAGATTCTCAGGGTGCAGCTCGTGCTGCAGCATGGGCAGGTTGAACATTGGTGCCTGGGGAGCCTCAGGGGGGGCCCCCACGGTGTTTGGAAGCTGCTGGTCCCTGCAAAAGCACATGGAGCCCATCAGCACTGTCAGGTCCAGGTTTTGAAGTGGTACATGTGCCACTGGGTGCTCGAGGGGAGAGTGGGAGATGCACAGATGTGTCCCAGCTGCATGCTCACCAGCACAGCTCTGATTTTCCCAGTCAGGGATTTCCCTTCCCAGGGGGATGCTCAGGCTGGCCAGGGGTCTGTGCAAACCCTGGCCCACGTGCACACGCCTGCAGCACAGATATGGTCTCACACCCACCTTTCACTTTCCACAGTCATCTTGATGGCAGTGGAGACGTAGCCCCGGCCGTCCTTGCCTGTCTGCTCTTCTGCTCAGGGAGGAGAAACATCCATGAACCACCACCCTCACCATGCCCTGCCAACCATCTCTACCAGTCCCAGTTGCTCCTGAAAGCCCTGAGGCCACCTGGCTGAGACCCATAACCCCCCCTGCAGCATTTCTGGGGGGCAGAGGGGCAGCCCAGGGTCCATCCAGGCCCTCCCCACTCACTGTTGTAGTGACTCCCAAAGGCTTGGTCCATAACCCCCCTTGCAGCATTTCTGGGGTGCAGAGGGGCAGCCCAGGGCCCATCCAGGCCCTCCCCACTCACTGTTGTAGTGACTCCCAAAGGCCTGGTCCTTGGGGATGTTGGGGTACAGGTTACGGAGCTGCCCCAGGTCCCGGATGCGGTCGCCGAGGGAGCGGATGGACAGATCCTTGGCAGAGAAGGGCTGGATGTTTTCCACCTGGCTGGAGCCTGAGCGAGGGGAGACACGTCACTGCATTCCAGTGTTGGTTCTTGGAACTGCTCACACCCCCTGGCAGTGAGGACCCCCCTCCTGCACAGCACCTGACCCCGTCTCACCGTCCTTGCCCCGCATGACATAAGCGATGGTGACGCCCCCGATCTCGGAGTCGCTGAAGCGGAGCAGGAAGGTCCCATCTGGCTGCATGCTCAGCAGCTTGCACACATACTGCTTGCTGATGAAGCCCATGATGAGCCTGGAGAGGTGGCAAGGTGGGGAACAGGGATCAGGACCACCCATGGAAGTGGGGTGGGATCAGGACCCCCCAAAGCCCAGCCCTGGGGCACCCACCTGTCCGACCAGTAACTTTTGAGGCATCTCTTGGTGAGGTCCAGGACTCCATCAAACCACTGCCAGAAGGTGAATCCCCGGCCAGGGAGGATCTCCTGAGGCAGAGAGGTGCCATGAGGCTCCCCTTGGTCAGGCTGGCCCCTGCCCACCCTGGCCATCCCTCCCAGTCACCTTGTTGAACTGGGCCCAAGAGACGTGGCGGCTCTGGAAGTCCTCGGGGCTGGCGCTGTGGTCATTGAAGATCTTCTGGGCCAGGAAGAAGTAGTGCTCCTTGAGGAGCCCCTTAGTGGTCTGCACCTCTGCCATGAACTTCAGGTTCAGGGTGTCACACATCTTGTCCCAGGGTACCCGCTCAGCCACCACAAAGGGCACCCGGTCCTGTTGCCGGGCAGGGGCCATCAGGACAGGATGCCCACCATGTCCCACCCCTGGGCTCCTGCTCCCACCTGCACTGGTGGGAGTGCAAAGCCCAGTCAGCCCCAGGTTCCAGCTCCTTCCCTCCAGCTCGTGGCACTCACAATGTCAGAGAAGGCATTATCCCACAGCACAGTGGCTTTGGCATTGTTGTCCTGGTTCCCATGGACGATGACCACAATGGGCAGAGACAGGACCTGGGGGCACAGAGTGGCCCTGAGCCAGGCATGGTGGCTGCTCTGGGATTGTCCCAGTGCAGCACACACATCCCACAGGGGAAGGCTCAGCACATCCAGCCACATCCCATGGTACCTGGAGGTGGATGGAGACGTTGCTGGGGGTCAAGGTGACATTGGTGCTGAACAGGACGGCGCATTTCTCCTCTGTCACTGACTCGGAGCCCTTCCGCTCGCAGCGCTTGATCTTCTTCAGCAGCTGGGGAGGGAGAGCTGAGCATCCCCAGCCTTGGGACCCCCCAAAACCCAATGGAGCCCCCAGCCCAGCCCCTAGCTGGTGGCACTTACCACGTTTTTGAAGTTGGCACAGCAGTTCCCACTCGTGGGGTTGGTCTCCAGGGCCACCGTATTGTGCAAGATCTCCCCCGTGCTCTCACTGGGCAGAGGAGGGGGTCAGGGCGGGAATGGTGGTGGGGAAACCCCCTGCCCCCACACCCACTGCTCACCTGAGGGTGTTGCTGTAGTTGCTGAGCTCCAGCTCTCGTGCCTGCTTCTCTGTCACCATGTCAGCCCTCACCGTGTAGGGCTTGGGCGCTGCCTTCAGCAGCTGCGGGCCCAGCAGGAACCGGACGCTTGCCTGGAACTTGGTCTGGGTCTTCAGCACCTGTGGGGGCTGCTTCTCCACCAGGAAGGAGCTGAGGGACAAAGGGACACCGTGGCACTTGGCACAGCCACCAGCCCCTGCAGACCACCTCAACCCCTGGCCACCACAGCCCCCCAGCCTGTTACCTCTTGACCAGGCCGGACAACACCTCGTTGAAGCGCTCCAGGAGCCGGGGCAGCAGCTCAGGCCCCAGCTCTGTGCTTGCTGCCATCACCTGCTGCTGCAGCTGGAAGTAAACCTCGACCAGGTTCTCACACCTGGGGAAAGGGGGATCCTCAGCACCCTACCCTCACTCACCCAGAGCCCTTTGGGCTGGTTGAGGGAGTAGGAGGTTGCTCAGGATCCCCCAGCCCTGCCGTGTGCCCCCTCACCTCTTCTGCAGCGGTGCCAGATTCTCCTCAAAGATGGCCCCATTCCCTGCCAGCTGCTGTTGTCTCTTCCAAATCTGGATCCTCTTCAGGACCTGCTGTTTGGCCGCCTCCAGCTCCTTCACAGCCTCCAGGATGAGGGTGGGCAGTTCCCTGGGAGCCACGGGGCTCTGCACAGCCCCGTCCCGCCCCGGCCCCTCCTCCTGGAGCGCCTGGATCTCACGGACTCGGTGCTGCAGCCGCTGCAGCCCCAGGCTGAACTTCAGCTCCTCCTGCCGCCGGTGGAAGCTGAGGGGCAGGTGGTGGTCCTGGGGCAGAGCAGAGCGGGGTCAGCGGGGGTTGTGGCCGGGGCTGCACCTCGGGGTGCCCGGGAGGGGGGCAGGGGGCACCCACCCGTTTGAGCACGGCTGCCTTCTCGCCCTCCAGGACGGCTCTCACCACGGCCACCAGCCGCAGCGGGTCCCGGCGGAAGGTGCTCTGGGGGGACACAAATGGGGGGTGTCAGGGGGGACAGGACACGTGCACCCTGCTCCTGGCCCCCTCCCACCCCAGCCCCTTCCCACAACGCCTGGACAAGGTAATTCAGGGGTTCCACAACACCACAGAACTGATTTGCAGCTTTAAAACCACTTTGGAGTTGGAGGGAACGTCAGGATCATTGACTCCAACTCCAGATTTTTTTTGTATAAAAAGTAGAAGAATCAACTTCAAATAGAGGGAAAAAAAAAATCGAAACTGAAGGAATTCTCCATTCCTGTGAGCATTTCCTCCAGCCTCCAGCCTGACACCTGGGGGAGACTCTCCCAGCTGCCCTGGGTGGATCAATGCTTTCCACTGAAAAAACAGGGAGAGGAATTCCCCTGCTGGCTCTGCCTCCCGTGTCCTGTGCCAGCTCCTCCGGCCTTCACGCATTTCCCAAATTAGCTACTTCCCAAAACAGCAGCAGAAACACAAAGGGGGAATGGCTGATGACGTGCTTGGTGGGTTCCTGTGCCGGTGGGAGCTCCAATGTGGGGGTCTGGATGTAGCACTGGTAGCCCCGTGGGCTTTTCCAGGGAAAATGGGATTCAGGGGATGAGAGGCCCAGGTTTGGCTCCCACCTGCAACCCCCAGCCCTGGGGTTGCCCATCCTTGGGATCACCTGGTCACAGCAGCACCAAGAACAGGGAACAGCCTGGCTGGGCACGGAGGAATGAGGATTTTGTGTTCTGGGATGAGGGATGGAGGGAGGAGGGAACACAGGAGGGCTGCTCTGCGTCAGCATTTTAAATAATAAAAAATCCCTAAGCTGAAACATCTGCTTGTTTCCTACAGCAAAAAGCATCAAAGCAACAAAGTCTTGTTTTGAAAAGTCACCCTTCTCCCCAGAAGTTGTGACTAAAGCTGATCCCTTCCCAAATGCTGGATATTAAAAAGGTCTGTTACCAAAAAAGCAAAGTTTTCAACCAGAATGGGGCTTTGGGAGGGAGCCCTGCTCAGCCGTGGTGCTCTGAGCTCCACTGGCCAGAGGAGATAAATCAGAGGGCTGTGAAAGGGACAGAGCAATTCCAACAGCCTTGATAAGAGAAAGAGCCCTAAAAATGAAACTCGGAGCTCAGGGCAGGAGGAAATGCAGACCCACACAGCCTGGAGGAAGGAGAAATCAAACACTCAAGCAGAAAATGGGGAACAGCTGCTGAGACAGCCCCCAGGTACCAACAGCTGGGGTCAACTGGGGCTGTGGGGGCTGAGGGGCTCAGGAGGGTCCCCGCAGGACCCTTTCAGGGAAAATGTGGCAGCTCCCTGTGGGCCATTGGGCCACAGAACCTGGGACAGCAAAAAAAAAAACCAAACTCCGTCCTGTGGAACACCCCAAAAACCAAACTGCTGAGTCTGCTTATTGCTCACAAGCCTGGAAAAAGGTGTCCCAGGGACCATCCTTAGGCATTGAGACCTTGCAGCATAAAATAATCAAGATTCCTGGGAGCTGGCTGCAATCCCAGCATGACCCAGCCCCAGGGTCCCTGCACACCTCGATGGTGCTGACTTGCTGCAGGATCTGGCACTGCTGCCCATCGCTGCCGGCAGCGCTGCGGAGTTTCTCCAGCATGTCCGAGAGCATCCTGCTGGCCATGCTGGTGCAGAAGGCGTCTGAGCCATTGATGAACTCCCTGGAGAGGGGAAAAGTTGGGAGAATGGGCGTGGATCCCACACCTGCCCCTGTGTGACCCCCAGTGCCACGCTGCTGCGGGGAGGAAGGGTCCAGGGAGACTCACCAGGGCTGGTTCTCCAGCCACTCGGCCAGGAGGCAGCGCAGGCTCCGGGGAAACTCCGTGGAGAGGCTGCTGAACTCTTCTGGTGGCATGTGGGACACAAGGTTCCAGAGGGACATCTTGGAACAGTCACCTGAAGACAGGAGAGGGGATGGGGGTAGGACCATTTGAGCAGCCCCCAGCCAGCCCTTGAGGGCCAAGAGCCCCTCAGGGAGGGTGCGAGAGCTGCTGCTCGTCCCTCCACGTCTGAACCTGCTCCACTCTCCTGGGCTGGGGCTGCTGGGGAGGAGGAGAAGAAGGAGTGGGAAGGTTGATCCAGGATCAGCTTCTTGGGCAATCCTGGGCGGGCTGGCAGCCCACTTGTGCCTCAGTTTCCTGCATCTCTGGGGATTTCCTGCTCCTTCTGCCACAAGGACTTTCAAAGGGATGGGCAAACACTGCTGGACTTGGCATGGGAGAGCTGGAAGAGTGCGGAACTCCTGGGCAGTGGGAGAAGCGTGAACTCCCCCAAACTTGGTGAGGCCGTTCCACTGGGGTGACCCCAGTGAGGTGGCTTGGCTGCCCCCCAGAACTTCCTCAGCGGTCCCCCGCAAGGAGCCCCCCTTCCCCAACCACCCCTCACGCTCGGTGGGCTGCAGAGATCAGGAAAAGCAAGAACAGAACCGGAATGAGGTGCTACATAGGGAATTCCACCTGGAATGCCCGGGCTGGAGGCTCACAGCCCCACCGCACCCCAAGGTGGGCGTTGGAACCCCAACATTCCCAGCCCGTCCCCTCAGCACTGCCCGCGCCTCTTCCCGGCAGCTCCCGCCCTTCCTCCCGCCCCGGTCGCCCCCTCGGGCCCCGCCGCAGCCCCGCGGGCCCGGCCGGCCAGGGGGGTCTCCACGCCGACACACACACACACACCTCGCTGCCGGTTCCGCCGGCCCCGCCCGGGGCCAAGGCCCGATCCCGCGGCGGATCCCGCAGCGCCGGCGTCTCACGGCCCAGCCGAGGGGCCGGGCAGCGGCGGGACCCCCGGGCGGCGCGGGCCTGGCCCGCCGTGCCCTCAGGCGAACGGGCGAGCGCGGAGCCGCGGCCACGGCCCGAGCCCCCGCGGGCAGCGCGTTGTTCCCCACGGGCCTGGGCCGCGCGGAGCCGCCGAAGGCGCAGGGCGGAGGTGGAGCTGAGAGACTCCGAGAAGCCTGCGAGGGGAAGGAAGCCGGCGTCACTGGGCAACGTCGCGGCCGGAGCAAACAAACGCCTGCGGCCTGCCCCGAGCCCCGCGGCGGGAGCGCCCCGGGGTCGCCAGCCCTCACGGAGCACCGTGTGCCAGCCCAGGAGGGGACCGGTCATGGTGGCTGGAGGCTGACGCCTTCCAGAAATGCTTTTGCTTTCGACTCCACGCTGCCCGGAGTAAACCGTTCCCGAGGATTCACCGCGGGGCGTGAGGTTACTCCGAGGGGTCAATGCCCGGTGGGAAATGCACGCAGCAATTCTGGGAATGCTGCTGGGCTTTTCCCCACAGTCCCAGTGGGATTCTTGTCAGGAGGAGGAAAAACAGCCTCTCCTTTTGCCACCCTCGAGGTTAATCCCCATCCTCCTTCACCATTAAACCTGTATTTCTGCTCAGCCCTGGGAGGCAGCTGCTGGCTGGAAGCGCCAACCTAGAGCGTAAGCCTTAAGCCAGGCATGCCTGGATCTGCTGAGAGCCTGCAGGAGAAGCTGCTCTGCTCCTTCCTCCCACAGCCCAGGAGGAGCTCGAGGCGGGGGATCTGCCTGTCCCCTCCTGGCATCAATCACTGCAACTCCTTCAGCCCAGCCATACCCTGAATCCTTCCAATCCCACTTTCCAGATTTCCCTCTTCTGCTTTTCCCACTTCCCTCCTGGGGGCAACATCTCATGGGGACCCTCCTCCAGGTCACCCCGGGAAGCGGAGGTTGCAGCTGTGTTGTGGCCGGTGAAACCGGCTCGACACGGGGCAGGACACGGCACCCGGGGAGGGGAAGAAGCCGCCCCCCACCCGCTCCCCCTCCCCAAACGCCCTCCACGCAGCCACTTTCGCTTCCTCCTCCACCCGAACGGCTTTGCCTACCCGTGGGGCTGGGGGACTCCCAGGCGAGAAGGTGGCTCAGGAGGAGCCCAGGCACGGAGAGGGGGCGCAGGGACCCCCACAGTCTCAGTACGGGCTTTGTGCTCTGACTGCAACAGGAAACCCTGTTCCCAAGCTGGAACTGCCGTACACTCCCCGTCCCCTTCCCGGTCCCGAGGTGCTGCCGTACATCCCACGGATGTTACTCATTAACCACCCGCCCTTGCTGGCAGCCAACCGCAGCCCCCGACCCTCAGGCAGGCTGTGTCGGGGAGACGGGGATGGATCCCACCGCTGCCCACGACCCCTCTGCCATCTCCCAGCCTGGCTCTGAGATCTCCCTGCCTTCTGCACCCTCCTCACCCCGCGGGGCACTCAGAGCACGCTGCCTATCCTGCCCGCCCCGAGATTCCTCGGGGGTTTCGCACCGACAGATATTCCGAGGTTTTCCAAATGCTGTGAATACCCGGACATCTCTCTGACTCTGCCCTCGCCGGGAAGAGCCCGAGGAACATTTCTGCCCCTCAGCGTGCCTCAGTTTCCCCGGGGTGCTGAGGACGCCACCGCTGCCAGCCGAAGCCAGAACACAGGACACGGTGGGACACTGGTGACAGTGCCACGAGGAGGGGAGGACACCCACGTGTTGGAGGGGCTGACCGCTCGGGGCATGAAAGTTCCTCCGGTTCGTAGGAAGAGGAGCGGGGCCTTCCCAGCCGACCCAGCCCAGGATGACTCACAGCTCAGGGAGCCCGGCCTGGATTTGGTGCCGCTCCCGTCCCAGGAACTCGCTGTCGAGGTCCCCCGGTGGGACACGGGAAGGAAGGGGTCTTCCTTTGCCCCACGCACACCCTGTCCCCAAACAGCGTCCAGCCAGGAGAGCAGGGTGCCAGCAGAGCTGGGTGCGATCCTCTGCACACAACAGTGGCTGCTCCGGACTTCGGGCCGAGCTGGCCGGCCGATGCAGCCTCGGTGCCGCCGGTGCCGGAACCCCTTCCCCATCCCATCCCCAAACACCCCAGTGAGGGGCTGACAGGGGGGACCTCCCCCTCAGTCTGTCACACGTCGCACTGCCCACCCCCGGAGCAGGGAGGTGCCCCTGGACAGCCCCCCCAGCCCCGTGCAGCCCCCGCCCCTGGGATACCCCGCAGAGCTCCGTCCCCCCCCGGCTTCCAGCTCGGTGCCCCTGCACGAGTTCCGGGCCGCGGCGGGTTCCAAGCAGCGGCGGAGTCCTGCGTCCCGTTCGCCGTTACCTGGCGAGAGCAGCCGCGGGCGGGGGGCGGCCAGTGCGGCCGGTCCCCGCGGCCTCTCGTTCACTCCATAGCGGCGGCGGGCGCGGCCGGTCCCCGCGGCGGCCCCGCTCCGCCGGGAAGCGCCGAGCGCAGGAAGAGGGAGGAGACGCGTGAGCGGAGGGATGGGAGGGCACCGGGACCGGGACCAGTCTCGGCAAGACCTGGGATCCCCGGACGTCGCCACCGAGGGGCTGCGGCACCCGCCGGCTCCGCGTCCGTCCCGTATCAGCCCCCACGCAGTCGTGACCCCACTCTTAGCCCGTATCTCCCCATTCCTGTCCCCAGTCAGGACCACACTCTTACCCCAAATCCCACTCGTGACCCCCCTGCAGCCGCCACACACCCACTGCTCGCACCCGCGCGTGTCCCCCTGCCCCATCTGTGGCACCCACTCCTGACCCTACTCCTGCTCTAATCAGGTCCCTCTTTGCCGCCCTTCCAGGCCCGCCGCCCATCCCCGTGGGTGCCCCCCACCCATTCTCGTGGGGTGCCCTCGCACCGGGGCAGCCCCGGTTCCGTGGCACCATTGTTCCCGTGTGCACCGGGCCGTTGGTCCCGGGCTGCACCCTCCCCTCACGGTTTGAACCCCAGTCCCCGTCCTGGGGTCCTAGCCCGTGGCTGGTCCCGGGCTGTGCCCGCCGCTGCTGTGCCCTCCGGTACCGAACCGAACCCGGGAGCGGGGGCACTGAAAAGGAGTCCTCGTTCCTTGGGGGGACTTCGTTCTTCACGGGGGTACCGCCCCGCCCCGGGGCGTTCCTTCGGCCGCTCCGACCCCCGCGCCCACCGGAGCGGCGGGGCAGCACGGGGCACGGCCACCTCGGGGCCGCTAGGGGGCGCTGCCGCATCGCGGTGCCACCGGGGAGAACCGAGGGCGGCGGGGCCGGTGCTGCCGGGGCTGGGGATGCGGTACCGGGGCTGGGGTAGGGCCGCGGGATCCCCGCGTTCTCCCCGGTTTCTCCCGCCGTGGCACCAGTGAACTCTCCGTGCTGCCATTCCGAGCATCAAACGCGCCCGGGGGCCCCGTGAGCGCGGCTTGTCCACGGCGTACCGGGACATCCCGGGAGAGCGGACACCCGCCGCGGCTGTTCGGGACTGGGAAGGGGCTTCCCGGCCTCCCCACGCCGCTGTCCAGGATGGTCTCGAGTGGGGAAGGGGCTTGAAGCGCTGGCCGGGACCCACGCGTAGGAGGAATCAGTATCGCACCCGTTCCCCGGGTCCTGTGCGGCGTTCGGGGGCTCTGGGAGAAGGGGGAGTACAGAGCCGGCCCCCAAAACCCCTCCAACCCACCGGGTTACTCTGCGCTTTTTGCCACCCCGGGGCTTCTGCAGGGGCGGCGTCCCGGGAACATCTGGACCTTCTCCCGAACATCTGGCGCCGCAGCAGCCTGAATCACCCTCCCCCCCGCAGCTGCCTGACCGGGGTGGGGCGGAGCAGGCGTGTGACATAATTAAAAAAACATATGACATCACGCGGAGGGGTCGCATGGTGCCTGATGACGGCGCCGGCACCGCTGCCCATCTCCCTCCTCGGCCCCGGGCCCTGGCAGGCAACGGAGTGGCCGGTGGATGACGTCACGGCTCTGGCTCTGACGTCACGGTTCTCGGTCAAAGCCGGAGTTGGGTGAGTGATGGCGGGACCCCCGTGATGGGGCTCCGCTGTTCTGGCCCCCCGATCCTGAGTCCTGCTCCCGTAGCTCCCGCAGGAATGGCTGGGGCGACAGTGAGGGTCCTGGGGGGTGACAGCTCTGGGGGGTGACAGGGGACCCTCCCTCCCTGCCTTGGGGGGACAAGTGAGGGTCCCACTGCCCTCGGACATGGCGAGAGTCCTGTGCCCTGGGGGGTGACAGGAGACCCTCCCTGCCTTGGGGGGACCGTGAGGGTCCCACTTCCCTCGGACATGGTGAGGGTCCTGCAGCCCTGGGGGGACAGTCAGGGTCCCACCGCCCTTGGGGGTGCTGATGGTGTTGCTGTCCTGGGAGAATGGTGAAGCTCCCGATGCCTTTGGGGACGGTGAAGGGCCCAGCGCCATGGGGGACAGTGAAGGTCCTGCAGCCCTGAGAGGGTCCCGCTGCCCCTGGGGATGATGAGGTTCTGCTGCCTCGTCCGTTTCTGACCCGCAGCCGGTACCGTGTGCCGGTAGAGGGGAGATGGGCCTCCCCCGCACCTGGGGGCCACCACAGCAGGGACGGGCCAGGCGCTGGAGCGGCACCGCGGGCCGGTACCGCGTGTGAGCGCGGGACCCGCAGCGCTGTACCTGTACCACACCGGTCCTGGCCCCGGTCCCCTGCTCGTACCATACTGACACCGATACCGACACTGTCATCGGCACCGGACCCCTCCCGGACCATACTGACACCGACACTCCCACCGGATCTCTGCCCGTACCATACTGACACTGTTACCGGCACCGGACCCCTGACACCGATACCGACACCTTTGCCTGTATATTATTGACACCGACACCGGACCCCTGCCCGGACCATACCGCGGCCGATACCGGTACCGATACCGGACCCTTGCCCGGACCACACCGAGACCGATACCGGTACCGACACCAAACCCCTTCCCGGACCCTGTCCCTGCCCACACCCACCGGGGGGCGCAGCCCCGGCCCCGCATGCGCATGCGCGTAGGACCCCCCCCCCCCCAACGCCACGCGCGTGTCCCCCCCCCCCTCCCCGTTCCCGTCCGCGGCGGCGGCGGCTCGAGCCCGGTGACGTCAGGCGGGCGGCGGCGCGCGCTCCATCTCCCCCCCTCCCCAAAATCACCGCCCTCCCTCCCTCCCTCCCTCCGCCGCCGCGGCGGCGCGCGCAGACCCCCCCCCCTTTCCCCATCCCCCGCCGCCCCCCGGCCCCGCCGCCGCCGCCGCCCAGCCCGGAGGGTCCGCCCGCCCCCCGGCCCGGCCCGGCCCGGCCGCCGGCCCGCCCCCGCCCGCCCCCCGCGGATGTCGGTGCGCGGGCCCGGGACGCGCCGCCCCACGGGCAGCACGGCGTGAGGAGCCGCCGCCGCCGCCGCCGCCGCCGAGCCGCCGGCATGGGGCCGCTGCTGGCCCTCGCCGGGAGCCTCCTGGCCCTGCTGGCCGCGCCCGCCGCCCGCGCCCTCGAAGGTGAGTCGGGGGGCGGCGGGGCCGGACCCCCGCGGGGCGATACCGGCGGGGAGGGGGGGGACAGCGGCGGGGAGGGGGAGGCGCCGCAGCCGCGCGGCCCCGCAGCCGCTGTCGGGGGCGCGGGGCTCGGCCGGGCCGGGGAGGGGGCGGGGGGCGCCGCGCGTCCCCCCCCCCGCCACCGCCGCTGCCGCCGTGACAAAGCAGAGCGGGCGCAGCCCGGCCCCACCGCGCCGTGGGGACACCGGAGGGACCGGGGGGCAGCGGGGAGCTGCGGGCCGGACTGGGGAGGCGCGTCCTCCCCGCACCCCTCCGCAGCGCACGGTGTGCCCCGCGCCCCGTCCCCCGTCCGCGCTCCCCGTTTTCTCCTCTTTGCCCGTTCCCGTGGCTCCCTCCCGCCCTCCATCCCATTTTCCTTTGGAATCCAAAGTTTTCCCCGCAGCCAAGCAGGAAAGTTGGAGCTCAGCACCACTGCGGGAACCGGGACTGGTGGTCCTGCTGTCCCGGGGGTGACCGGGTCCGGGGTCCTACCGGTCCCAGGGGTGCCCGTGACAGCCCGGCCTCGCCCCACGCTCCCCCTCTTGCATAACCGGGGCTGCTTCTCCGCGACGCCCGGCTGCGGAGTTTGGCTGTGACCGGGCCTGGTGGCACTGGGAATGTGTTTATCCAGCCACCGGGGCTGTGCGTTCCCCCCATCCGTGTGTCCGTTTGTCCAGTCTCCCCCCCATCGGTCCATCCAGCTCCTTGCCAAGCCGCTCGTTCCCAAGCCGTGCACGTCGCGTTCCCGGCCCTTATTGATCTATTCAGTAAATACTTGAGCTCGTCAGCTCCATGGCCGGGCTGGGAATGTGCGAGGGGCCGCTCTTGGCAGCGCCCGTGCTCCGCGCTGGCAGCCGCTCCAGCCGGGAACCGGCGGCGGTGGCGAAGTTCTCGCAACGCTTGGACGCTCCGGGCTGTTTTTCCCTTCAAAAACAGCGAAATGGGGGAGTTTCGGCTTTCCTGTGACTGAGATTCCCCTCTGTCCTCACGGGAATGGCCTGGTGAAATGAGAGGCCAGAATGATGGATGAACGAGAGGGGGTTGTTTTTTGATTTAGGGAGAGGTTTTTCTGTCCCATTTCTTTGCCCACCTTGGAGCAAAGTGGGAGAAGGGATTTGGTGTCGTGGCAGTGGCAGCATCTGACCCGTCACCGGGTCTGAGGGATGGAGGAGGAGGAGGAGGTTTGGGCAAACGCCAGATTCCTGCCCCAGATTCATGTCTGGGGCTGCAGGAGGCCGGAGCCTGTGGTTTCCATCCTCCAGCCCCTCCTCACCCTACTGGGGGTGTGTGGACACTTGATCTGTGTCCCTTGGAGGGAGGTGACAGGAGCGGAGCGGCTCAGGGCACGCTGCAGCCCCCCCTCGGTGGCACCTGCAGGGCTGATTGAGCCGCTGGCACCCTCCCGGTGAGCCGGGCAGTGCAGGTGGTCAAGAGCTGAGCCCCGTGGGGTCACCCCTCCAGGGACACGAGGTGTCGGTGGCACTGTCCCCGCTCGGCTCGGAGGTGGCTCGGAGCAGCCGGCGGCTCCAGAAGTTGGTGGGGGCGGAAGGGAGGCATCGCTCATTGCATAAGCTGCGTTGCCTTTGGAAACGAGGCTGCGGAAAGATGATGAGCTGGAGGGAAGTTCTTCCATCCTCTTCTCCACACCCCAGGAGCTGGAGTGGGGCAGAGAGCACTCCTTCCTCCTGGTGCATGTCCCCCTCCTTAGGGGCTCCTTTTTGGGGACTGTGATGGGGATGAGGTGCTGTCCCACCACCTCGGGGTGCTGGGAGCTGTGTGAGGGCTGTGGGCGGGGAGGATGTGGAGGCATGTGGCGGATGTGGAGGCACCACAAGCACGTGGTTGGGTCGGTTAGGGGGCAGAATGTGCCACCAAGGTGCCACCTGAGCTGGTGCCTCAACCCTGGTGGTCCTGGCTGGGCTCTGGTTTCCCTGATGCAAGTGTCCCACTGGCCCAGCTGGGTACAGTGGGGCTCTGGGAGAGGCCAGGATGTCATTGGGAACAGGGTGCAGGTCCCCATCCTTGTCTGGGGAGCCAATTCCTCACACTCACAGCCTCTGATTGCAGCTCTGGAAGCTCTTTGCTTTTTCCTGGAGGAGAGGAGGACAAAGTCCAGCCAGGGGCGGGAGGAAGTTCTTCCGTGGGGAACAAAGGGCACCGGTGTGCAGCTCCTGCCTGCCCAGTCCTCTGCCCCTTGCTGGGGTGGTGTGGGGCATCCCTGCACCCTGTGGTGGTGGCAGAGCCCCAGGAGTGGAGTGAGGGCAGGCAGGGATCACCTTGTTCCTGCTTTGGAAATACCTGTGGTTGAGGGTGGCTGGGATGTTTTGGTGCAGCACTTCCCTCTTGCCACCTTGGTGGTCTGGCACGTCCCATCGTGTGTCCCTGTGTGCCCATGTGTGTTCCCAGGTGTCCCCACCTGTGTTCCCAGGTGTTTCCCTGTGTGTTTTTCCCTGTGTTCCCATGTGTGTGCACACGTGTGGGTGTGCACACGCTGCTTCCCTCAGCGTGCAGGGACACGCCCGGAGCTGCTCTGGGTTCAGTGGAGGTGAAGAGTGGAGCTTTGAGGTGCTGGGAGGAGAAGGAGCTGCTGGAGGGGCAGTGCTTGGGGGGTTCCTCTGGGCAGTGTCCAGAGGGGCATACACCATTCCTGTGTGGGGCATTGTAGCATCCCATTTTTTTATTTACAGCATCCCAGCAGGACAATTGGGCTTCCAGCAGCCCTGGGTCTCTGTCCTGGTGTGAGAGGTTCCTGGTGAGGACTGACCTCGGCTCCCTGTCCGTGATGGGGCAGCTCTGGAGCATCCCTGGCAGCGCTGCCAGCTTTGGGGTGAAGCCCAGGCGTTGCCTCCTCGCTGCTTCTGAAGCTCCTGAGGCTCAGTGGGCGCTGTGGGGGTGGGAGCAGCTGTGGCAGCCCCCTCTCCTTCGGTGTCTCAGCCCCACCACTCCCTCCTCGTGTTCTCTCCCTGCCGGTTCCATGTGCTCCGGGGGAGCCTGAGAACCGGGAAGGAGCGGGGGCTGCTCCAGCTGGTGATGCTTTTCCTCCAGTGTTCAGAACTGGTTGGGATGATGGGGAGCAAAACCATCCAGGTCCTCCCTGTGCCTGCAAGGCCCTGGTTTCTGTAGCATCTTCCTCTGGAGGAGCTGGCTCCAGAGGGTGTTCTGTGGTTCCTCTTTGCCCCCAGCCCCTGTGGTTGCCCAGTGGGGCTGTCCAGGCTCTGCTCTGCTGCATTCCCCTCTCCTCTCCTCACAGGATTGGAGTGGAAAATCAGAGACAAATTAAGGGAAAAGTTGTGTAAACCAGCTGCTGGGTGGGGTCCTGAAAACAGCCCTGGAGTCAGCTGAGGGGACGAGGTGGTGGCATGAGAAGCTTTGAGGAGAGAGATTTGGCTCCCAAAATCCATCCTCCCACTGCCTGGGATCAGGGTGTTTGGGCAAGGACCACGACTCCTTCCCCCTCCAGGAGGGCACGGGGGGACCTGGCTGCCCCTCAAGGTTGTGACAACATCCAGGTCACCTCCCAGTGCTCCCTGAGGTGGGGAGGGGGATGGAGGGTGGGCAGGGCGAGGGCCAGGAGCCCTTTGGGCAGCAACTGGGAGCACTGGTGGCATCTGTAGAGTGGCAGGGTGAGGACATTGGGCACTGGGGTCTGTGCCAGCACTCTCCTGCCCCGTGGCTGCCCCGTGCCTCCTGTGAAGCCCACCCCAGTGCAGCAGCACTGGTGAGGAGGGGTCTGTCAGGGGGATCCTGCTGCTGAGGCTTTGCCACTATCCCAGGAGCACAAGGAGGGGGACAGCTGGTGGGGATGGTGTCCACAGCGGGGTTTGGCTGCCCTGGGAGGCAGCAGGAGCTGTGCCCGTGTCTGTGACCCCCCCAGACCCCCCCAGGGGGCTTGGCTGTGCCTTTGGGGAGCTGTCCCAAGCCCTTGGCCGATCTTTTGGATGGTGCAGGGAGCACGTGGTGCTGCAAGCGTCCTTTGACCGGCAAGGGTTTGTATGGGACGTGCTTCCCGAAATCACAGCCAGGGCCGGGCCCTCGGGGGCCGCCGAGTGCCCGGGGAGAGGGGAGGACACACAGGATGTGCCACATCCTGCTGAGTCAGCACGGCCATCGGCCCGCGGCTTTGTCATGGGGCAGGAGGTTCCTCTTCCCGGCGTGGGGATGATTTCGGTTCCCAGATCCACTCCAAGCATTCTCCTGGAGCAGATAAATCCTGTCTGGTGCCCCCCCGGACCTCCCAGCCCTGATGGGGTCTGAACCTCTCTCTGTGATAGCTGCCTGCCAAGCCCAGAGTCCTCTCCCAGCTCGCCCCAACCAGCCATGGGGCTCCACTGGGATGAATCTGGTGGTCCCAGGGTTGGGAAGGGGCTCCTTGGAGTGGGTGCTGACCCCAGGAGTGGCAGCTGGCTTGGCCTGAGAGCAGCGGCTGCATCAGCCTCTGTCCTTCCCACAGTCCTGCCTTTGCCGGGCAGACAGGACTCTCCTTGTGCTTGGGATGGATTTTATCTCCATCACCTCCCAGAGAGAGTGTCCAGCTGTGTTCCCACGGACATCCCTCTCCAGAACTCGGGCTTGGCGGCCGATGGTGCCTCTCAGAGTGCCCGGGGACGTTTTTCATCCATCACTGCCATCCTCAAACGGAGCATCTCCCCCAGCTGCAGCTTGTTTTCCAGGGGATGCTTTTCCCCCTCTCCTTGGGATTTTGCAATCCACCTCGAGCTATTTACAGCCCAGGTTTTGCTGCTGACTGAACTTTCCAGCCCTTTCCACGTGCCCTTTCCTGGGCAGCCTGACCTGCCGGCTGCGGCCGCACCAAATATTTTGAGCATTTTCTAACTCGGCTCAAACTCATTGTTTTCTTTGCTGTGCCACTCTTTATTTTTGAAGGAAAAACACAGGGTGGGCCGTGTTCTGGATGTGATTCCATCGTGAGAGGTTGAGTTCCACAATGTGGTCCAGCCATTTCTAGGGCTAAATTTAGACTCCAGTGTCCTTCCTGAGCCAGGGAACGGAGCAGGCTGGAGCTGCAGTCATGCAGATGCTGTGCAGGATCACAGACAGTCCCAGCACCTCTCCTGGGGTTGGCAGCAGAATTCTTGGATAATGACCTTGCTGGCAGCTCTGAGCTTCTCCGGTGGGACTGTGCTTGCAGTGCCACCGAGGGGAGGGATGGGAAGAGCATCCCGGGCTCCAGGGAGTGTCAGGAAGGTGAGAGCAGCTCTGTGATGTCCAAAATGTGTGGATTGGGGCAGCAGAGGGAATTGTGGATGTCTGGGAGGGAGTCTAATTGAGTTGGAAGTTGCATCTTTAATTGAGTGGACTAATTAGCCTTTTGCCAGATGCTGTTTCTCCAAATGAGACCACGGTGAGGATGGGCAGGTGTTGGGGGGGTCACATCCTGGGGACAGGAAGGGATTGGGGGGGTCTCATCCTGAGGATGGGCAGATGTTGGGGGTCTCATCCTGAGGATGGGCAGATGTTGGGGGTCTCATCCTGAGGGTGGACAGATGTTGGGGGTCTCATCCTGAGGAGGGGCAGGTGTTGGGGGTCTCATCCTGAGGATGGGCAGATGTTGGGGGTCTCATCCTGAGGGTGGGCAGGCATTTGGGGTCTCATCCTGAGGGTGGGCAGGTGTTGGGGGTCTCATCCTGAGGATGGGCAGGTGTTGGGGGTCTCATCCTGAGGGTGGGCAGGCGTTGGGGGTCTCATCTTGGGGATAGGCAGGTGTTTGGGGTCTCATCCTGAGGGTGGGCAGGTGTTTGGGGTCTCATCCTGAGGGTGGGCAGGCATTTGGGGTCTCATCCTGAGGATGGACAGACATTGGGGGTCTCATCCTGGGTGTGCCAGAGCTGTGCAGGTGGGGGTTGAGTGCGGGGGTTGCTGCTGAATTGGGGGGGCTGCAGTGTCAGGAGATGGAGAGGAATCCCTGCTCTTGGACTCAGGGCTCTGCCATCCATCCATCCATCCCTTCTGACTGAGTCAGGGGGATTCCAGCTGGGGGAGGCTTTGGGAGCCATCCTGCTGCTGCCCCATGCCCCAGCCTCCCTGGGGATGTTTGCTGGGGGCTGCCAGGCAGAAACTGAAATGTGCTGAGGGCTTTGAATGGCATCAATCTCCCCCATTTACCTGCAGCTCTTTGTTTGTGGGCTCGTGCTCCAGGGTCACAGCTGGCCAACAGCGAGGCCACAGCTCTGTCTGCACCCCCTGGCCCTGCCCTGGGCTCCCCAGGACCGAGCCCCTCCTGGTGTCCCCTCCCTCTGCTTCCCTGTGCCCTGCCTGCTGGCACACAGTGATTTTCTCAGAACTGGAATGTGTGGCCTAAAGGGTGGCACAGGGACACTAATCCTCAGCCCTGGGGAGCAGCAGGATGCCCCTCTGCCCACCGTGCCTCTGCTAGTGTGTGCCTCTGCTGGAGTCTTGCCTGTCCCCTGCTGCCGGTGTCACCACCCCTGGGCTGTCCCTGGCTCTGTCCCTGCCGGGAGCGCAGCTCCAGATGATTTATGACACTTGTGGTGGGGCACAGACACCCCCAAACCGCTCTGCTTTCTGTGATCCCATCCTCTGCAGGCACCGGGAGCTGCTCCCAGCGCAGGGAAAGGCTGTGAAGGGTTTCCTCCCGGCGGGTATCGTGGTGCTTTTTTATTGTTTGGAAAAGGAAGCACTTGGCTTTAATACTTCCCGCTCCAGCCGCCTTCCCAGCGGCCGGGGCGGATGCTGCGGGGCACCGGGGCGAGCGCCGCGTGGAGCGGGGCGGTGCCGCCGCCTCCGCCCCGGCCCGGCCCCGCATCCTTGGGTCGGTGCCCGCGTCCGAGGCTCCGCTTCCTGCCGCAGCCCCCGGCCCTTCCAGATGGGTTTGCTCAGCCTCTCCTCCGCCGGCCTGCAGCGTGTTTTCCCCCGGGAAAAGTGGATTTGGAGCCTGGTTTAGTCACCAGTGCCGTGCTCTCCTCCCCAGCTGCTCTGATGCCCATCCCTACGCTCTTTCAGCTGCATAAAATCCTAAATTTTCTTTTCCTGCAACTACAGAGGTGAAAACCAGTGAAAGCAGGGTCCCTGAGCTGCAGGAACTCCCTGGGAGCATCCGGTGGAGATGCCAAAGGGTCAGGCAGCATTTGGGATGCAGCATCAGCTCAGGGCTGGCCGTGCCAATTCCCCTTTCACCATTTGTACCAGTTACAGACAGATGGGACATTTCACCGTGCCAGGGATGTTTTTCCAGTGGAGCAGCTGCCACCTGGAAGCCATGCAGGACCTGCTTTTCCAGGATGTGCTGTCAAGGAATCCCCAAAGCTTTGCCCTCACCCGGCTGCACGTGCTTGCTGTGCTGGGTGACGCTGGAGCCGTGTCCCCACGGGATGGTTGGGCTTGGTTTTGGGGGCTGGGATGGGAATTGGGATGGGAGTTTTGACAGCCAAAAGCTGTGGCAGGAGCAGGGCAGGGCCACGGTGCTGTCTGGGGTTGTTATCCCTGGAGAGACCTTGAGGTTGCAGGAGATTGTGCCGTGCCATGGTGGCTCTGTGACCTTGTGCTCCCCAGAGCTGGGAGATGCTGAGGTCCCCCCAGGAACCCACATCCCCAGGGGACCTCAGGAGGTGACCTGGAGGTTTGGAACAGATCTGGCTCTCCATGTCCTCATGCCTTGATGTTCTCCAGCCTCTTGGAGCATCCAGCATCTCCTGGGGGGTGACCCTGTCCTGGCTGGGGTGGGACCCCCGTATGCACTCCAGTGAGGACCCACAGGTGTGGCCACCCCAAAGGTCCCAAATCCCAGCTGGGTCATCCCTGGCTACGTTCACATGGGCAGGTGGAGCTGAATCCAGAGCAACTCCCCGCGCTGCTCGGGAATAAAAGTCCCTTTATGCCGGAATAATTAGTGTACTCAGAGCATGCTAATTATTCTGGGATAAAAGTGACTTTTATTCCAGCAGAGTGTCCTCTCAAAGGGCCCTTTCTGCCCGCTCCCAGGGCACAATAGCTGCTCTGCTCCGTTTCCCCATCCCAGACAAAGTCCTTATTTGCGGAGGCAGCGAAATTGAGTTGACTAATGAATTAAGGCCAATGGTTCTGGCCGTGCTCCAGCCCTTTGAAAGCCTTGGCGAGCTGATGCCCGGCCTGCTGGGAGGAAGCACAGACCCTCCTGCCCCACCAAGCCCCTGGCAGCCTCCTCTCCTCTCTCTCCTCTCCCCTCCCTCCCTTCCAGCTGCCGGGATGAAATGCCTATTAATCTATCCTGTGGAATTGCTTTATTCCCGGCGCAGGCAGGGCTCTGGAGGGAGCCTTATCAGCTCCAGCCACAGGCCATAAATAACCACAGCAGATCCTGTTTGGGTTCCCAACTGCCCAGGGTATAAACCTCCCACTCCTATTGCTGGGATAAATACAGGGAATAAAGGCTGGGCAGGTAGGGGTGGTGGGGGGGCTCTGCAGGCCCTGCTGCCCCCTCCCCATCCCTCCTCTGAGGAAGGAAAAAGGGGACACGGGGCAACCTGGCAGGGATTGCCACAGGCCAAGGCCGGCTGCAGCCCATCCAACTGCACCCAGAGGATTTAAGCCCCTTTCTCCTGGCTGCAAATGCTTTTTTCTTCCCCTTTTTTAACTCCCCCCACCCCACCTCGCATTTTTTTTTCCCCATTTAAATTGCAGATAAGCTGCAAAAAGAATAATACCCAAAAAACGGGATTCTCCCTTGAATTCCCCTTGGCTGTGGGGCTGGAGCTGCCCCTCCCCACCACAGTCTGGATGATCCAGCTCTCTTTTTTTTTTTTTTTTTTTTAATTTTATTGTTATGATCCCCAGTTCTGGCAACGCCGGAGCTTTCGTTTCATCTGGCTCCATCTCCTGCCATTTTTCAGCTCGTTCTGCTGCGGACTCTCGGTGGGGCTGGAGGCGGGAGGGGATCACGGCTCTCCCGGCTCCTGAATTTGGTTTAAAATGCAAATCTTTCCTTTATTCCTTTTTTTTTTTTAATGGATTTCATCTGAAGGCGGCGGAGCTGCTGGAGCCTGGGGAGCGGGAGGGGAAGGGGCTGGGCGGGGGGGGGGGGAGCGCATTCCTCGCAGATTTCCTGATGCGTGTTCGCATGGAAATCGCCTCCCCCCGGATGCGTTTGAAGTCAGGTGACGCCGAGCTGCGGGATGGACGCAGCCCCGGGAGCCGCAATGTGATTTTTATCTGATTTTTATCCCCCCTTCCCCCTCCTCGGGGATGCTGTGGGCAGCTCCTGCCTCCATCTCCTGCCTCCCTTGGGATGCGCTCGCCCGTCCTTCCTCCTCCTCCTCCTCCTCCCTCCTCGCTCTGCTCCTTTGTCTGGGTTTGGAGGCAGCGTTGGCAGGTCCTGGCTGCTGGGAATTCATCCCAGTGCCCCTGCTGGGGACATGGAGCTGTCACCTCTTGCTTGACCCCAAAGGGGGACATTGGGATGGCATTTCCATGGGGTGCCCAGTGCAGGATCCAGTGGCTCCCAATCCATGGGTGTCCCATGGGTGTCCCTTGCCATGGGAGTGTCCAAGTGGGCAAAAATGGGAGAATGTGGAACAGGACCAGTGGGAAAGAGCCAGGGATGTGCTGGTGGGATGTGGGGATGAGCAGAGGGTGCTGGACCCATCCTGCCTGTCCCTCTGGGGTGTGACAGGGGGGTGACAGCCCTGCCTGTCCCTCTGGGGTGTGACAGGGGGGTGACAGCCCTGCCTGTCCCTCTGGGGTGTGACAGGGAGGCTGGGGGGCTGCTGGGGACCCTGGAGCTGTCACCTCTTGGGATCAGAGCTTGACCCTAAAGAGGAACATTGGGATGGCATCTCCATGGGGTGCCCAGTGCAGGGATCCAGTGGCTCCCAATCCATCGGTGTCCCTTGCCATGGGGAGTGTCCAGGTGAGCAAAAATGGGGGAATGGGTGGAACAGGACCAGTGGGAAAGTCCAGGGATGTGCTGGTGGGATGTGGGGATGAGCAGAGGGTGCTGGACCCATCCTGCCTGTCCCTCTGGGGTGTGACAAGGGGGTGACAGCCCTGCCTGTCCCTCTGGGGTGTGACAGGGGGGTGACAGCCCTGCCTGTCCCTCTGGGGTGTGACAGGGAGGCTGGGGGGCTGCTGGGGACCCTGGAGCTGTCACCTCTTGGGATCAGGGCTTGACCCTAAAGAGGAACATTGGGATGGCATCTCCATGGGATGCCCAGTGCAGGATCCAGTGGCTCCCAGTCCGTGTCCCACGGGGGTCCCTTGCCATGGGGAATGTCCAGGTGGGCAAAAATGGGAGAATGTGGAACAGAACCAGTGGGAGAGGTCCAGGGATGTGCTGGTGGGATGTGGGGATGAGCAGAGGGTGTGCTGGGCACATCCTGCCTGTCCCTCTGGGGTGTGGCAGGGGCCCAGGGGGCTGCTGGGGACCCTGGAGCTGTCACCTCTTGGGATCAGGGCTTGACCCTAAAGAGCAACATGGGGATGGCATCTCCATGGGGTGCCCAGTGCAGGATCCAGTGGCTCCCAATCCATGGGTGTCCCATGGGTGTCCCTTGCCATGGGGAGGGTCCAGGTGGGCAAAAATGGGAGAATGGGTGGAACAGGACCAGTCCAGGGATGTGCTGGTGGGATGTGGGGATGAGCAGAGGGTGCTGGACCCATCCTGCCTGTCCCTCTGGGGTGTGACAGGGGGGTGACAGCCCTGCCTGTCCCTCTGGGGTGTGACAGGGGCTCAGGGGGCTGCTGGGGACCCTGGAGCTGTCACCTCTTGGGATCAGGGCTTGACCCTAAAGAGGAACATTGGGATGGCATCTCCATGGGGTGCCCAGTGCAGGATCCAGTGGCTCCCAATCCATAGGTGTCCCTTGCCATGGGAGCATCCAGGTGGGCAAAAATGGGAGAATGTGGAACAGGACCAGTGGGAAAGAGCCAGGGATGTGCTGGTGGGATGTGGGGATGAGCAGAGGGTGCTGGACCCATCCTGCCTGTCCCTCTGGGGTGTGACAGGGGGGTGACAGCCCTGCCTGTCCCTCTGAGGTGTGACAGGGGGGTGACAGCCCTGCCTGTCCCTCTGGGGTGTGACAGGGGGGTGACAGCCCTGCCTGTCCCTCTGGGGTGTGACAGGGGGGTGACAGCCCTGCCTGTACCCCAGGATGGGTCTGAGGGCAGGTGGGATCTTCCAGCTGCTTCCCACCAGCATCGTGCCTTGGTCAGGGCTGGGAACACGGGTGGAAACCAGGCATGGAAAAGCAGAGAAGCACGGGGATGGTGGGGCTCAGGTGATGGTGGGGTTTGGTTCTGCTTGGATTTGTTGTTGTCTCCCATCTGAGCACCCACACCCCGCCAGAGCTGCCATCCCAACACCTCTGGCCCTGCAGAGCCAGCCTTCCCTTCTCCAAATCATTTTTGTTGTTTGTTTGAGGAAGGTGAATGCCTCGTGATTCCATAGTCCGACTTGAAGGGGAAAAGGGGAGAAAAACGGTGTTTTAAAGTCAATATTTACTCAGCAATGGGCCGTCCCCCTCCCCCAGCCCCGCCGCATACCTGCGGGAATGGCCGGGAGCCCTGAGGTCCTGGAAGCTCTTGGAGCAGGGATCTGGTTTGAATCTTCCCCTTTCGGAGGGGGCCGGATGGAAGAATTGCAAAAATGCATTTGAACTGTTTTGGGATGGTGTGCTTAAATGCAAAACAAACAGCTGAGCCTTCCTTTTCCCTTTCCCCCCTGGAAAAATGTGCCTCAAACCTGAGGGTTTGGTATTTTAAATGTCTCTATTACTTAGTTCAGCTTTTGGGAGGTGGAAAATTTACTGGATTTGGGGGGTTTGAGGATCAACCTCGAGCTCCACCAGCCCAGGGAGGAGGGAGCAGGATGGGCTCCAGGCTTTGACCTTCCAGTGCCTGTCCTGAGGCTGCAGAGAAACTCCAGGATGCTGGAAGTTCTGAAAACACAAAAAAACGGAACAAATCCTGTTTTTATTCTGTAGTTTGGGTACAAAGGGTGGATGATGTGGGGGGGAGAAGTGAAGCCTCAAGTGGTTTTGGTGGATTTTGTGTGTTGGATGTGGTTGAGTTTATATCTTGGGTGACTCCAAGGCTCCGTGTCACAGATTCCAAGCTGGGAAGGTCCCAGCTCAGCTCTGGCTGGGAAGAGTGGCCATGAATTGATCCACAGGGAATGAGGAAGATGAGGAACATTGGGATGAAGACCTGGTGCTCATCTGCCTGATGGAGCAGGCTCTGCCAAAAAAAGGCCAAAATTGCCCCAAACACAACAACCTGCCCTGTTTTGGGGGTGCTCCATCCTGAGGTGGGCATGGAGACCTGGAGGAGCACAGAGTGGGAATATTTCCCTCTGGAGTGGGTTTGTTCCCTCCCTTTTGTGCTCCCTTTTCCCCCCAGAACATCTGGTTTGTGAATCCCAGCCTGTATTTATGGCCAGCACCATTTCCTGGCCGGACTCCTCCTCCGAGGAGAGGAGGAGGAGCTGGGCTGAGGAGGAAGCAGGGCAGGAGCTCCTTCATATTTTTGTGCTTTGCTTCCAGTCTGTCCAGGCTTTTTTGTCATCCTCATCCATGGACTGAATGGAGGAGCTGCTTCTCCACCTCTCCTACAGCCTCTTTTGGTGTCCATTTCTTATTTCAGGCAAAAAAATCTGGTGGTTTTTGGTGATTGTGTTTGCCAACCCCTTTCCCAACCCAGCACAGAGCCTCTGGGCATCCATGGAATTCTGGTGTCAGGCTCCTGGTCCCCTTCCCAGCTGGGGAAATTCTGCTGGGATGTTTGTTTGCACCCTATCCTGAAGAGCAATTCCATTTCTTGCACCCAAATGGATTTTTTTGGGACCACTTTGGTTCTGGACCTTTTTTTGTGTTCAGGCCTTTCTGTTTTTCTGGCCTTCTCGGGAGCCCTTTTTTTGTAGGGTCTTTTTTTGGCCTTTTTTATCCCATTTTTGAGAGGCCCTTTTTTTGGGCACCTCTTTTATTCTATGCCACTTTGGGGGCCCTTTTTTTGAGACCCTTTTATTTCTCCACTTATCATGTCCCTTTTTTGACCACATTTTAGTGCCATTCTTTCTCCTTTCAGACCCTCCTTTGGGTGCATTTATTTTCCCACCATCCCCCTCATCTTTTGGCCCTTTTTTTGGGCACCTCTTTGATTTTATGCCTCTTTGGAGGCCCTTTTTTTGGGGCAGGCCCTTTTTTGGAACCCCTTTTATTACTCCACTTTTCCTATGCCCTTTTTTCTGGGCAAATTTTAATGCCATTTCTTCTGCTTTTGAACCCTTCTTTGGGTTCTTTTATTTCCCCCCATCCCCATCATCTTTTGGCCCTTTTTTTGGGGTAGAGCCCTTTTTGAACCCCTTTTTATTTCTCCACTTTTCCAGTCCCTTTTTTTTTTTCTGACCACACTTTAGTGCCATTCTTTCTCCTTTCAGACCCTCCTTTGGGTGCTTTTATTTCCCCCTCATCCCCATCATCTTTTGGCCCTTTTTTGGGGGGTAGAGCCCTTTTTTGAAACCCTTTTTATTTCTCCACTTTTCCTTTTCTGACCACACTTTAGTGCCATTCTTTCTCCTTTTGAACCCTCCTTGGGTGTGTTTATTTCCCCTCATCCCCATCATCTTTTGGTCCTTTTTTTAGGGTAGAGCCCTTTTTGAAACCCTTTTAATTTCTCCACTTTTCCTTTTTTGACCACATTTTGGTGCCATTCTTTCTCCTTTTGGACCCTCCTTGGGTGCATTTATTTCCCCCCTGTCCCCATCATATTTTGGCCCTTTTTTTGGGGTAGGGCCTTTTTTGAAACCTTTTTTATTTCTCCACTTTTCCAGTCCCTTTGTTTTTTTTCTGACCACATTTTAGTGCCATTCTTTCTCCTTTCAGACCTCCTTGCGTGCATTTATTTCCCCCTCGTCCCCATCATCTTTTGGCCCTTTTTTTGGGGGGTAGAGCCCTTTTTGAAACCCTTTTTATTTCTCCACTTTTCCTTTTCTGACCACATTTTAGTGCCATTCTTTCTCCTTTCAGACCCTCCTTTGGGTGTGTTTATTTCCCCTCATCCCCATCATCTTTTGGCCCTTTTTTTGGGGGGTAGAGCCCTTTTTGAAACCCTTTTTATTTCTCCACTTTTCCTTTTCTGACCACACTTTAGTGCCATTCTTTCTCCTTTCAAACCCTCCTCGGGCGTGTTTATTTTCCCTCATCTCTCAGCTGTTTTGACGAACTTCTGCCGCGTTTTTAGCGCGGTTTTGTCCCCTCTGAGTCCCCTTTTGAGCCGGGGTCTCTCTCCTCTGGCTGCCAAGGCAGGGACGTGTCCCTGCAGCTGCCCCAGCCCCGCTCTGAGCCGCCCATTGTGCCGGGATGAAGGCGCCTTTATTCCCCATCCCGGAGCCGCAGCTCCGCTGCCACCGCCGCTGCTGGCGGCTCGGGGAGGGAATTTTGGCTCTGTGAGAGGGATGCATGAACAGAGACACCTTCTCTGATTGTCCACCTGGCACTGAGGGGGTTCAGCCTGCTGGGAACACGCTGTGCCAGGACGGGGAATGAGCGGGGAATGCCGAGGAGCCTCGGGAGTAATCGCCTTCCGTCCTCTCCCTGCCCTGAGCCGTGCTGCCTGTGGTTCTTCCCGGGGTTGGGAATGGTGGAAGGGATGGGTTTGGGTGGGTTTGGGTGACCTGGGGTGGTGAGGAGCTCTCTGAGGTCATCCTGCATGGATCAGCTCCTGTCTGGAAGGGCAGGTGTCCTCAGGGTGGTGTCAGAGCTTGGAAGGAATCCCACGTGTTCGTGCTCTGGTCCTGGAGCTGGGAATGCTCAGCAGGAGATGCTGGTGCTGAGGGATGGCTCCTTCCAGCATCCCTGCCCAGGAGTGCTGTGGCCAGCAGGAGCAGGGAGGGCATGGAGCCATCCTGGCCCTGAGCTCAGCTCTGCTGAGGGCACACCTCGAGTGCTGTGTCCAGTTCTGGCCCCTCAGTTTGGGAAGGACGTTGAGACGGTGGCTTGTGCAGTTTGGTGTTCTGCTCGTGTTCACTGATACATTAACTCCATTTTTAAATTAATTTAAACCCCTCACTGAGTTGGGTTTAGTGCAATCAGGAGGTTGGATTGGCTTTCCCCCTCCTCACACATGTCCATCCTCCAGTTTTGCCTAACACCCAAGAAGTTGTGCTCTCTCCATCCCAGATTCAGTGCTGGGAACTTTGTGCTCTCTCCATCCCAGATTCAGTGCTGGGAACTTTGTGCTCTCTCCATCCCAGATTCAGTGCTGGGAACTTTGTGCTCTCTCCATCCCAGATTCAGTGCTGGGAACTGGTTTTTATTGGGATTGAGGTGTGGTTGTTGTACTTTGGGATCTCAGGATCTCTCTTGAGTGTGTCCAGAGGAGGCAGCGAGGCTGGAGAGGGGCTGGGAGCACAAACCCTGTGAGGAGCCCTGAGGGAGCTGGGGGTGCTCAGCCTGGAGGAAAGGAGGCTCAGGGGTGCCCTCATCACTCTGCACCCCCTGAAAGGTGCCTGTGCTCAGCTGGGCTGGGCTCTGTCTGCAGCAGCACTGACACAAGCAGAGCACACAGCCTCCAGCTGCACCAGGGGAAATTCAGGTTGGATAGCAGGAAAAAGTTTTTTATGGAAAGAGTGATAAATTCTGGAATGGCTGCCAGGGGAGGTGGTGGAGTCACCATCCCTGGGTGTGTTTAACAAAGCCTGGATGTGGCACTGGGTGCCAGGGTTGAGTTGAGGGGTTGGGGCTGGGTTGGACTCAATGACCTTTAGGGTCTCTTCCAACCTGGTCATTCTGTGAATTCTGTGAATTTTGGGAATTCCCAGGGCAGAGGGAGGTGGTGGAGTCACATCCCTGGGTGTGTTTAACAAAGCCTGGATGTGGCACTGGGGGACAGGGTTGAGTTGAGGTGTTGGGGCTGGGTTGGACTCGATAATCTTTAAGATCTCTTCCAACCCAGTGGTTCTGTGATTCTGTGATTGGTGTCTCCTGGTTTCCCAGCCCACAAACAGCCTCTTGGCAGTGGGTTCCCAGGGATTTGCCCTCCTGTAGCTCTGCCTGCTCCTTTGGGAAGTGAAACCTGTGGGTTGGAGTTGCTGCTGCAGCCACAGGTCACGCTGTGGCTGCTGGAGACCTGGGAGGATGAGGAGGAGCAGGAAATCCAAGAGAGTGTCAGCTCTTTGCTGTGGTTTTCTTAATGAATCCTGCCTTGGATGTGCCTGTGGCTGGGAGATGGAGGCGTCAGATGAGCTCCACCGGGGAGAGGGGGTGGAAGGGCTGGATTTGGAGCAGAGGATCCTGTCCCTGAGCCTGGTGGGAGGGAGGGGAAAGGGGACAGGCTCAGGCTGTGCCTCTGGCCTAGGGAAGGTGGAGGGGAAGGCCAGGGATGCTCCATCCATTTTGATCCGTCCAGTCTCCATCTTGGCAGCGCCGAGCAGCAGCTCCCACGCCGCCGGTGAGCAGGGGAGGAAGGCAGGCAGGGAAGCAGGTTGGCAGGAGGAGCCACACTCCCATCGCAGCAAACAGCATCAGGCAAAGCCCTGTGAGGCTCTGAGGAGCAATCAGGGTTGTGGCAGGGTGGGAAGTGACCTCCCACCCTTCAGGGATGGGGTTGGGATTTGGGACAGCATCATCCTCATCCTCTCCCCTCGCAGCCTCCCGTGCTGTGCAGCAGCCCCGTGGCAGGAGGAGGATGCAGGCACAGATCCCCCCCTTTCCCGGGCTGAGCAGGAAGTGAAGTGGATCCTGGGAGAGGGGAATTTGGCAGGAGAGCAGGGATGCCACGAGATGAATGTTTTGGAAATTGCGTCTGTGGCTGCCTTTGCTTGAACAAGGGCTCACAGTTGCCTTGGGTTTGCAACAGCTCTGGCCACCCCCAGGGCTGGGCTGAACAGTGACCCCCCCATTTCAGTGACCCCCATGTCTGTGATCCCCCCATGGCAGTGAGCCCTTCATGACTGTGACACTCCCCCCCTCCATGGCAGTGACTCCCCCCTCCCCATTCCAGTGACTTCCCCCCATGGCAGTGACCCCCCATTTCAGTGACCCCCCATTTCAGTGACCCCCTGTTTCAGTGACCCCCTGTTTCAGTGACCCCCATTGCAGCCCATGTTTGGTGGGTGCAGTGACCCCCCCATTTCATTGCTCCCCCTTTCTGTGACCCCCATTTCTGTGCCCCCCCTTTCAGTGACCCCCATTGCAGCCTCTCCTTTTGGGAGGGTGCAATGTCCCCTCCCATTTCAGTGACCCCCATTTAATTGCCCCCCATTTCAGTGACCCCCATTTCAGCCCATGTTTGGTGGGTGCAGTAACCCCCATTTCATTGCCCCCCATTTCATTGCCCCCCATTTCATTGCCCCCCATTTTATTGCCCCCCATTTCAGTGCCCCCCCTTTCAGTGACCCCCATTGCAGCCTCTCCTTTTGGGAGGGTGCAATGTCCCCTCCCATTTCAGTGACCCCCATTTAATTGCCCCCCATTTCAGTGACCCCCATTTCAGCCCATGTTTGGTGGGTGCAGTAACCCCCATTTCATTGCCCCCCATTTCATTGCCCCCCATTTTATTGCCCCCCATTTCAGTGCCCCCCCTTTCAGTGACCCCCATTGCAGCCTCTCCTTTTGGGAGGGTGCAATGTCCCCTCCCATTTCAGTGACCCCCATTTAATTGCCCCCCATTTCAGTGACCCCCATTTCAGCCCATGTTTGGTGGGCGCAGTAACCCCCCCCATTTCATTGTCCCCATTTCATTGTCCCCATTTCATTGCCCCCCATTTCAGTGCCCCCCATTTCAGTGCCCCCCATCACAGCCTCTCCTTTTGGGAGGGTGCAATGTCCCCCCCCATTTCATTGCCCCCCATTTCAGTGCCCCCCATCACAGCCTCTCCTTTTGGGAGGGTGCAATGTCCCCCCCCATTTCAGTGACCCCCCCAAGGCATGGGCAGGAGGCTCTTCCCAGCCTTTCTCCCTCCCCAGACTCAGGATTTTGGCTTTTCCTGCTGGTTTTCCCTCTGTCCCTTTTCCCTCCCATGAGGGATGTGGGGTCAGCCTTCCCCAGGGTCCTGGACATGGGATGGATGGATCCCCATCCCGCTGTTGTCCTCATGATTTAAAAAAGCATTACTTTTTAATTTGTTCTCATTTGGCTTTTCTTGTTTTTGCCCTGTTTTTCTCTTGCCTAGCACAGAAAACGAAGCGCCTCTGGCTCCCAGGAGCTAATTCATCCAAGTTAAATGATCTTTAAAATCTGCGAGCGCATCACAGTGCTCGACTCCTGTTTTCTCCCGGTGTAATTAATGCTCCAGCTTAAATTTCCTCCTTTCCTCAGGGGCAAGCTTGATGGATCTGGTGCCGGGCTCCAACTTCTGCCAAGCCATAGGAAAGAAATCATCCCCCCCAAAAAAGAAAAAACCAAACCAAAAAACCCCAAACCAATCTTGGCCTTTAATTGAATTTTGATTTTTCTTTTGAAACAACTTGTCCTTGGGAAGAAACTGATGTTGTTTATTATCGTTATTTCTTTTTTCATCCAGCACCGAAGACTTGTAGCCCCAAACAGTTTGCATGCAAAGATCAGATTACGTGCATATCTAAGGGCTGGCGCTGTGACGGGGAGAAGGATTGTCCCGATGGCTCGGATGAATCTCCCGACATATGTATGTATGCCTTTCCTTCCTCTTCCTCTTCCTCTTCCTCTTCCTCTTCCTCTTCCTCTTCCTCTTCCTCTTCCTCTTCCTCTTCCTCTTCCTCTTCCTCTTCCTCTTCCTCTTCCTCTGGGTTTGCTCCATCTCTCCACGGGTGTTACAGGACCCCAGGCAGCCGTCGCACAATGTTCTACCTCAGCTCGCCTTGCAGCCCCTCAGGGTGGGGGATGTCCATTCCGTCCATCTGTCCATTCTGTCCATCCGTCCGTCCATCCGTCCATCCATGCATCCATGCATCCATCCATCCGTCATCCATCCCCCATCCATCCATCCATCCATGCATCCATGCATCCATCCATCCATCCATTCATCCATGCATGCATGCATGCATCCATCCATCCATCCATGCATCCATCCATCATCCATGCATCCATCCATGCATCCATGCATCCATCCATCATCCATGCATCCATCCATGCATCCATCCATGCATCCATCCATCCATCCATCCATCCATCCATCCATCCATCCATCCATCATCCATCCATCCATCCATCATCCATCCATCCATCCATCATCCATCCATCCATCCATGCATCCATCCATCCATGCATCCATCCATCATCCATCCATCCATCCATCCATCCATCCATCCATCCATCCATCCATCCATCCATCATCCATCCATCCATCCATCCATCCATCATCCATCCATCCATCCATCCATCCATCCATCCATCCATCATCCAACCATCCATCCCCATCCATCCATCCATCCATCCATCCATCCATCCATCCATCCATCCATCCATCCATCATCCATCCATCCATCCATGATCCATCCATGATCCATCCATCCATGATCCATCCATCCATGATCCATCCATCCATCCATCCATCCATCCATCCATCCATCCATCCATCCATCATGCATCCATCCATCATCCATCCATCCATCCCTCATCCATCCATCCATCCATCCATCCATCCATCCATCCATCCATCCATCCGTCCGTCCGTCCGTCCATTTTTCCAAACCAGCCTCCTGGGAACAGGGGATCACTCATTATTTTTGGTTCTAAGGAAGGAAGAGTCAGCAGCAGTGTCAGCCCATCCTCAGCACCTCGGCATTCCTGGGCACGGGGAGTGAGGGAAGGAGATGTCTGGGAGTCCCAGGGAGCAGCTGGCCAGGGGACATCGCTGTCCCAGCTGGGGTTTGGGATTGGGATGCTGGGCTGGGCTCCCTGGTGGGCGCAGCTCTGGAGGTCCTCCCTCTGAGGGGGTGGTGGAGTTTTTCTGGGGGGAAGCAGAGAACTGGCATGGGTTAGGTGAGCTCTGGGGGAGGGAATTGGGAATTGGGGGGTGTCTGCAGAGGGGTCACAGCTGTGGTGACACCAGGGATGGTGACTGTGCCAGTCCTGCTGTGCTGGGAGCTCTGCTCTGGCCAGGCTGGAGCAAAGAACCACCTGTCCCCATGTCCTACATGGCCACAGGACAGCCACCACGGGGCCCAGCAGAATCTCCTTGTCCCCTGTCCCAGCTCTCCCACCCAGATTCCCACTTCACGCCGTGCTTGGCAGAACCGTCTCCTCCAGAGCAGTTCCTGGTTCGGCTCCGGGTTTGTTTATTCCTTAAGGCAAAAATGATGCAACGGCCCCTCCGTGGGAGGGTGGGGGGCTGGGATGGGCTGGCTGCCTCCAGTCAATCAGCAGCCCTGGAAAATTACAGCAGGAGGACTGGGAGGCTGGAAGAAATCCGTCTGATTGGCATGTTCTGCTCGCTGCGTGCATCTGTGCTCCCTCCACGGGGACAGGTGACCGCAGCACCGACTCCCTGCATGCTCTTCCCTCTCCATCTTCTTCCTCTCTCTCCCCTGGTGCTGGTGCCAGGAGCAGCCTCTGGTGCTGTGGATGCACCTCATGTCCCTCTGTGGGGAGGTCATGGGTGTTGGAGGACTCTTGGGTTTGGTTCAAGCCCCCTGAGGGCTCATCCCTGGAGGACACGGGACCCCTGATGCCCCTTGGAACATGCTTGGCACTTCCAGGACAGGGAAGTGGGAGAATCTGTGAGACACAGACCACAGCCTGGCATCTCCTCTCTCCTCACCACCATGTGTGGGACTGAGTCTGTGTGTTTCCATCACCAACTCAGACCCCAAACCTCAGAATCTCTCAGTTCTTCAGGAGCAGTTCCCTTCCCATCTGATCTCTGGGGACCTGGAGGGGCTGCACCTTCCTCAGTGGCTCTGCCCACCTCCCTCAATTCCCACTTTGCCCCCCTAGACACTGAAAGGGAGTCAGGGCGATGCTGTGCCCCCCAGGACATGGAGATTGGGGTGCCAGGGCACATCTGTGTGCCCAGGGGATGAGTGGAGCCTCCCTGCTCCTGCCCAGGCTCATTCCCAACCTGTCGGCGCGGCCCCCGCTATCTCCGGGATTGCCAGGCCGGCTTTTCTCACACCACTCTGCCACTGGAGCTTCCAGCAGCCTCTCATCCCCCTTATCTCCCTGGCAGGGAGGGAGAGAATTTTTTGACTTTTATTACTCTCATTTTTGACTTTTATTACTCTCATTTAATCCGTGTTTGAGCCGGGCTGCGAGCGCCGCTCCTGCCGCGGCTGCGGTGTTTGCGTGGCACTGTCGGAGCTCCTGAAATGCTGTCAGGCACGTGCCAGCTCTTCCTCCCTGGGGAATCTTTCAAGTGTTCCCTGCCTTTGCTCAGGTCCCTTCCTTTGAAGTGTTCTCTGGTTTTGCTCAGGTCCCTTTTCCTGTCCCCAGTGCTGCTTGTTTGGTGCGAGTGGCTCGAGTGCGGTTCTTGCACCGTCAGTTTTTTGCTCCACGGAGCTTTCCTGAGAGGAAAACACTTGGAGAGGAGCCTCCATCCTGTTGGAGATCAAAGATGAGGGGCTCTGAGGAACGAATTTGCTGTGGCTCAGCTCTGCCTGGTTGGTCCAGGTTCAGGAGACCTTGAGTCCCTCATCTTGCCCTGCTGGATCTGCTCTTGGCGGGGTCCTGATGAGCTCTGAAGTGACCCAGAGGCAGCACCAGGACCCTCCGTGCTGCCATCCGTGTCCATCCTGCTGGCACAAGTGGGACCATCCCACCCCTGCCCCTCCAGCTCTTCCCTCATTGTGTTCCCCACCCCATCTGCATCTCCCTGGGCTGTTGCCAAATCAGCTGCAGGAAGAAGAATTGCTTTTTTTCTATCCTTTTTTTTTTTTTCCTGAGTGGTTTTTTGAGGTTAAACATTCCTATCTAATTCTGCTCCTTGGGGTGTACCACAAGCTTGTCACATGTAATAAATTGGCTCATTTATTAGCGCCAACACGGTCAAAAGCAAACAAAGTGGCTTGTGGATTAATCCTGCCCTGTTTGGGATAAGTGGTTTGATCCAGGCTCTTTGCAGGGAATAATGGACACGGCAGAGCAGTTCTGACTGATGGATTGGGTGCTTCACTCCAGCCCCTCCATTCTCCTGGTCCATATATCGACATTACTTAATTAACCCATAATTTGCAATTACTGCTGGCCCACCCTCTGCAAAAAATAAATCTGTGCAGTGGCACCCGCTAAGAAATTCTCCCAGGAATCATCTGCTGGGTGCCCTGGCAGTGGGAAAGAGGGGGAGCTGAAATCCCTGCTGGCTGTGACAGAGCCTGAGCATCCTGGAGGATCCCCTCGCCCCAGTGCCAGGCCAGTCTGCTCACTGGGAGCACACTGGGATGTGTTTGAGGCTCAGGGCAGAGATCTGGCAACTGGAGCTTGGTAAATTCCCATTTTCCAGGCATCCCTTGAGCTGGAATGGGGGTCACTGCCCAGGATGGATGGAGGGAAGTTTTGGCTGGGATGGATTGAGGGTCCTGCTCGGCGTGGAGGGGAAGGTGTCACAAACCCTGGGCTTTGTGGTCCCCTTCCCACAGCCCTGTGTGCTTCCAAGGGCTTTTATCCCCTCATTTAGCCCAGGGGTTGTGGTGGGATCACAGCCAGAGCCCTCAGAGGTGTGGGATGGGGATGTACCAGCACACAGAGCTCTGTGTGTGATGTATCACTCCTCTCCAAGGAGAGCTGGAGCTTATTTAGGGCAAACTCTGCTGTTGGAGCTTCTGGTGAAGGTGACTGGGCTAAAATGGGACCGTGCCTGGACACGGTGTATGCTGTGCCCTTCTCACTGCTCGTGGGGGCCCGGGGGGATCCACAGAGCTATTTCTGCCAGCCCTGCTGAGGGGAGGCTGAGGCACAAACAGCCCCTGGAAAATGGGATTTCAGTGTTTTGGCTGGGCAGAGTGTGTTGAACACGCTGTGTGTTCAGCCCTGAAATGTGGATTGGGGCAGGGAGAGGAGGATACCCCATGGAGGGGGTCAGGATTTGCAGGGGCTGTGCCAGGGCTCATTGTCACCCCTGCAGCCACCTCCAGCCTGGGGTGAAGCCGTGCTGGACGTTGCAGGAGATTTTCCTGGGGTTTCAGGCCGTTTTATGGTGTGTTTGTTGTTTGTCTCCATGCCTTGCTTCTTTTCAGAGGAGCTTAAAAATAAAGCCTCCCTTGCTTTGTAATTTTTCCAGTTAATAATGGAGATTAAGTCTCCTTGTGCTGGGCTCACAGGGGCCCCCACGTGCCACGGCCTCGGGACAAAGAGAGTGCTAGCACCCAGAGCCACGGTCAATGTGCTGACCCTTGTGCCCTTTGGTGCCCTGCAGGTCCCCAGAGCAAAGTGTCCCGCTGCCAACCCAACGAGCACAACTGCCTGGGCACCGAGCTCTGCATCCACATGAGCAAACTCTGCAACGGGCTCCACGACTGCTTCGACGGCTCCGACGAGGGCCCGCACTGCCGGGGTAGGTCTGGGGGTCCCAGGAAAGGGGGGGATGCCCCAAGGGGTAGAGGTGATGAGGTCCCTGGTATCTCCTGTTGAGTGTAAGCCCCACCACTCAGCTCAGCAGTCTGTCGTGGTTTGATGCTGGCACAATACAAATGCACCCAAGAAAATATATTTTTCTCAAGTGAGTGCTGTGAGATAACCCTAACCCCTAACCCGAACCCAAACCTAACCCTAACCCTAACCCCAAACCTAACCCTAACCCCTGAACCTAACCCTAACCCCTAACCCTAACCCTAACCCTAACCCTAACCCTAACCCTAACCCTAACCCTAACCCAACCACAAGCAGAGGTTTGGGGGACACACAGTCCCAGGAAAGGGGGGCTGCCCCAAAGGGGTAGGGATGATGAGGTTCCTGGTTTCTCCTCTTGAGTGTGAGCCCCACCACACTCAGCTCAGCACAGTCTGTCATGGTTTGATGCTGGCACAATACCAATGCACCCATGAAAATATATTTTTCCTAAATTAGTGCTGCGAGATATGACCAGAACCAGAGGTTTAGGGGACACACTCTCCCAGGAATGGGGGCTGCCCCATGGGGTACTCCTCAACAAGTTAGGAGTGAGGGGGTTCCTGGTTTCTCCTCTTGAGTGTGAGCCCCACCACACTCAGCTCAGCACAGTCTGTCATGATTTGATGCTGGCACAATACCAGTACACCCATGAAAAAATATTTTTCTCAATTAGATGACCCTAACCCTAACCCTAACCCCAAACCTAACCCTAACCCCTAACCCCAACCCCAACCCTAACCCTAACCCCAAACCCTAACCCTAACCCTAACCCTAACCCCAACCCTAACCCTAACCCTACCCCTAAACCCAACCCTAACCCTAACCCTAACCCTAACCCTAATCCTAACCCTAGCCCAACCAGAAGCAGATTTTTGGGGGTCCCAGGAAAGGGGGGCTGCCCCATGGGGTAGGAGTGATGAGGTCCCTGTTTTCTCCCCTCAAGTGTGAGCCCCACCACACTCAGCTCAGCACAGTCACAGATCCAGAGATTATCCAGAGCCGCTTGGAAGTGGAATGCCCATCATTCCTGAGCCTGCAGCCATGAAATAGCTGCATTGTCTCCTGGGCTTAAAAGCTCCAGGCCTGGGGTTCTGGTCCAGATAAGAGATACCACTGCGGTTTTTTCCTAATTTCCAGGAGCTTTGTCCCCTGCTCCTGGCCTGTCCCCGTGGCTAATCCTGCTGGAAAACTCCCCAAACCAGCGTGCTGCTGCGCAGATTAACCGCTCAGAAATGTGTGTCCTGGGCTGACCTTGTGTTCCTGAGCCTCTCTGCTCCCCAACCCTTCCCTGCCCGGCCTGGGGGGCCCTGTCCTGCTCCCCCTGGCCCCACAGGGCTCCCTGCTGGGACCCAGCTCCTCTCCACTGCCTGGATCCCATGGGAGCAGCCCGGGGCAGCTCCTGCAGCTGTGCCTGAGCTGAGAATGAATATTTCAGGAAGAGCTCTCGTTACTTAAGTGGGATCTGATTTTTCACGGCCGGGCAGCGCGTGAGCCACGTGAGCTGTGCTGGGGCAGCTGCTCAGGGCTTTGGGCACCTGGTGCTCACAGGTTTGGGCACGCTGGAGCTGCCAGGCCTCGGTGGTGCTTGAGCTGGGTGCTGAGTCCCCCCTGCCCGCGGCAGGTGCCACCCCAGGGAGGCATTTCCTCCATCTCCTCACAGCTGCTTGCGAGTCCCAGCCTGCCACTGCCCCAGGCGTGGGCAGGTGAGCTGTCACCTGGAGCTGTCACCTTGAGCTGTCACCCCAAGCAATCACCTCGAACTGTCACCCCAAGTGATCACCCCAAGCAATCACCTCGAGCTGCCACCCCAAGTGATCACCCCAAGCCATCACCCCGAGCTGTCACCCTGAGACATCACCCCAAGTCATCACCTCGATCTGTCACCTTGAGCTGTCACCGCAAGCCATCACCCCAAGCTGTCACCCCAAGTGATCACCCCAAGCCATCACCCCGAGCTGTCACCCTGAAACATCACCCCAAGTCATCACCTCAAGCTGTCACCCCAAGTGATCACCCCAAGCCATCACCTCGAGCTGTCACCTTGAGCTGTCACCTTGAGCTGTCACCCCAAGCCATCACCTCGAACTGCCACCCCAAGACGTGACCTCGAGCCATCACCCCAAGCTGTCATCCTGAGCCATGAGCCCAAATTGTCACCCCACCCCCTGTTCCTGCTCCTGCTGCTGGACCAGTGCTCCCCCATCCTGCTCCCCATCTCTGCTGCCCTTGCAGACATCCTGGGGGTGGCAGTGCCAATGTGAACCCCCACATTGTCCCCTCTGAGCACTCCAGGGTTGGAAAGGGGGGGAATTCTGGGCTCTCTGGTGCATCCACGTCCCTCGGGATGCCCTGGACCTGCATCCCACGCCACTCCCCTGCACGAGGGGTGCCAGGCCTTGGCCACCCCTGGAATTGGCACAGAGTCAGCAGCACTGGGGCTGGCAGGGGCTGCTCAGACCCCCCTCCATGTATCCCTCATTGCCTCCCTCCCTCCCTCCCCTCCCTCCCTCCCTCTGCTGAGGGGCTCAGCCCTTCTCTCCTCTCTGAGGAGGTGGGAGAAATGTGAAATATCCCAGCAAATCCTGATGGGGTTAGGTGATCCTAATGGGGTCTGGTGATCCTGCTCACCCAACCCTTGCTCCTCGGTGTCCATCCTGGGTGACATCCTCCCTCTTCCGTCCTCCCTGTCCCCACAGAACAACTGGCCAACTGCTCGGCTCTGGACTGCCAGCACCACTGTGCCCCCACGCTGGCCGGCCCCGTGTGCTACTGCAACCACTCCTTCCAGCTGGCCGAGGACAGGAGGAGCTGCAGAGGTGGGGCTGGGCTGGGCAGAGCCCCCACTGCCTGCTGGGGACAGGGGCTCCTCGGGGATGGGGACAGGGGCTCCAAGGGGATGGGGACAGTGGCTCCAAGGGGATGGGGACAGTGGCTCCAAGGGGATGGGGACAGGGGCTCCTCGGGGATGGGGACAGGGGCTCCTTAGGGATGGGGACAGGGGATCCTCGGGGATGGGGACAGGGGCTCCTCGGGGATGGGGACAGGGGCTCCTCGGGGATGGGGACAGGGGCTCCTCGGGGATGGGGACAGGGGATCCTTGGGGATGGGGACAGGGGCTCCTTAGGGATGGGGACAGGGGATCCTCGGGGATGGGGACAGGGGCTCCTCGGGGATGGGGACAGGGGCTCCTCGGGGATGGGGACAGTGGCACTGCTGGTGGCAGCGCCGGGGCTTGGCCGTGGGGGGAAAGGGGATGGGGAGAGCTGGGGTCAGCACAGGGCAGTGGGGTGGGGTGGGATCCATGGGATGGGATGGATGGGATGGGATGGGATGGGATGGGATGGGATGGGATGGGATGGGATGGGATGGGATGGGATGGGATGGGATGGGATGGATAGGATGGGATGGATAGGATAGGATGGGATGGGATCCATGGGATGGGATGGGATGGGATGGGATGGGATGGGATGGGATGGGATGGGATGGGATGGGATGGGATGGGATGGGATGGGATGGGATGGGATGGGGTGGGATGGGATTGATGGGATGGGATGGGATTAGTGGGATGGGATGGATAGGATGGGATGGATAGGATGGGATGGGATTAGATTGGATGGGATTAGATTGGATGGGATGGATAGGATGGATGGGATGGGATTGATGGGATGGGATTTATGGGATGGATGGGATGGATGGGATGGGATGGGGTGGGATGGGATTAGTGGGATGGGATGGATGGGATGGATGGGATGGGGTGGGATCCATGGGGTGGGATGGGATGGGATGGGGTGGAATGGGATCCATGGGATGGATCCATGGGATGGATCCATGGGATGGATCCATGGGATGGGATGGGATGGGATGGGATGGGATGGGATGGGATGGGATGGGATGGGATGGGATGGATGGTCTGGGATTAGATTGGATGGGATGGATAGGATGGATGGGATGGGATGGGATTTATGGGATGGGATCCATGGGATGGGATCCATGGGATGGGATTTATGGGATGGGATGGGATGGGATCCATGGGATGGGATTTATGGGATGGGATTGATGAGATTTACGGGATGGCATAGGATTGATGGGATTTATGGGATTAATGGCATGGCATAGGATTGATGGGATTTATGAGATTAATGGGATTGATGGGATTCAATTGATGGGATGGGATTTGTGGGATTGGATTTATGGGTGGGATTTGTGGGATGAGATCCATGAGATGGGATCCACGGGATGGGATGGGATTTATGGGACGGGATTTGTGGGGTTGGATTTATGGGATGGGGTGGGATGGGATGGGATGGGATGGGATGGGATGGGATGGGATGGAATGGATGGGATGGGATGGAATGGATGGGATGGGATTGATGGGATGGGATCCATGGGATGGGATGGGATGGGATGGGATCCATGGGATGGGATGGGATGGGATGGGATGGGATGGGATGGGATCCATGGGATGATATTTGTGGGGTTGGATTTATGGGATGGGTTGGGCTGGGATCCATGGGATGGGATCTGTGGGATGGGATTTATGGGATGGGATCCATGGGATGGGATTCCCTGGCAGGCTGCTGTGAGGGTCCCTTTGGCTCAGGGATCATCCCCTCCTCTCCAGCTCCACCTTGGATAAACTGTGGGGCTGCATTTCCTCTTCAAGCAGCAAAGGAGGGTTTTTCCTGGTCCAAACCTTGGGATTTTTTCCTGTTTTTCCCAGACTTTGATGAATGCACCGTGTATGGCACCTGCAGCCAGACATGCACCAACACAGAGGGCTCCTACACGTGCAGCTGTGTCGAGGGGTATCTCCTGCAGCCAGACAACAGATCCTGCAAAGCCAAGAATGGTGAGAGCCTCAGCAGGGGCATCTTCTGCTGGTGCTTCAGGGCAGCTCTGCAGACCATGACCCCCACATTGGGCTCTTCCCTGGGGTTACAGCCACAGGACTGAGCTGTGCCCTGACCCTGCTGTCCCCTCCTTGCCCCCAGAGCCTGTGGATCGCCCTCCTGTGCTGCTCATTGCCAACTCCCAGAACATCCTGGCCACGTACCTGAGCGGGGCCCCCGTGCCCAACATCACCCCCACCAGCGCCAAGCAGACCACGGCCATGGACTTCAACTACGTGGAGGACACGGTCTGCTGGGTCCACGTGGGTGACAGTGCCTCCCAGACCATCCTCAAGTGTGCCAAGATCCCCAACCTGAAGGGTTTTGTGGAGGAAAGGTCCATCAACATCTCCCTGAGCCTGCACCGTGAGTGCCCACCCCCCATCCTGCTCCCCCATCCCCAGTTCCCAGGCCATGGTGGGTGAAACTGGGAAGGAGGCAGCTTCCCACAGGTCATTCCCTTTTCTTTTTTTGTTATTTTTATCCGGTTTAGTAATTTCTTGGTGTGCAGATATGAGGAGAAATGATACAGGGAGGAGTGGAGCAGGTTTTGGGATGGCAGTTCTTGCTTCCTTTGGTCCCACCCCAAACAAGTGACCGAGTCCCACCCCAAAAAATGACCAAGTGCCACCCCAAAAAGTGACCAAGAACAAACTCCCAAGCCAAGGTGCCTCTGTGGGTGCCACTGAGCCATGGTGTGAGTGGCTGGTGGCAGTTTCCTTCTGCTGGTGGCTCTGTGGCCAGAATGAGTGTGGTCACAGCTCCGTGCCCTGCTTGGGCTTGCTGCTCCCAGCTCTGCAGTCTGGATGGGAGGGAGAGTTACTGGCTGGGATTTTGGTGCTCCCTGAGGTGTCCTTGTGGGCTTCCAGCACCTTCCCTGCCTGCACAGAGCAGTGAGTGCCACATCTGGGGACAGCTGGGATGTGGGACACCATTGCTGTCACTGCTTTTATCCTTTGCCCAAGTCAGTCAGGGTGGAATTGGAGGGTCTGGGGCTTGCAGTGGGTCTCTGTCAGGTTTTTGCCTCCCCTGGGTGTGTCTTTTGCCTCCTGAAACTGGGGAGGCTTCCAGGGGGAAGAGGGATCCCCTTACCCCACCCACTGTGCTGTTGGGGGAGCAATGGCTCATCCAGCAAATTGGGATGGACAGATTTCTGCAAAGGAGTGAAGGTCCTGGGTGGATCTTGGAGCTGAGAGGGATTCTCTGCTGAGGGCAGTGGGGTTTGAGCTGGGATCCTGGGGATCCTGGGGATCCTGGGGGTCCTGGAGGTCCTGGGGGTCCTGGGGGTCCTGGGGATCCTGGGGGTTCTGGGCGTCCTGGGGATCCTGGGGTCCTGGGGGTTCTGGGGGTCCTGGGAGTCCTGGGGGTCCTGGGAGTCTCAGGGGTCCTGGGGATCCTGGGGGTTCTGGGGATCTTGGGAATCCTGGGGATCCGAGGGGTTCTGGGGATCCTGGGGATCCTGGGGGTTCTGGGGATCCTGGGGATCCTCGAAGTCCTGGGGATTCTGGGGATCCCAGGGGTCCTGGGGATCCTGGGGGTCCTGGGGATCCTGGGGCTCCTGGGGGTCCTGGGGATCCTGGGGATCCTGGGTGTTCTGGGGGTCCTGGGGATCCTGGGGATCCTGGGAGTCCTGGGGGTCCTGGGGATCCTGGGGATCCTCGAAGTCCTGGAGATTCTGGGGATCCCAGGGGTCCTGGGGGTGCTGGGGGTGCTGGGGTCTGTGTGTGGCTGGGCTGGGCAGGCTGTGGGCCCTGCTGAGGGTGTGTGCACAGTTAATTTAAGCTCACCCTGTGTATTTTTAGGGCAGGGTGTATTTTTAGGGAGAGGCCTCGCCCTTTGCTCTCCCAGGCGATAGCGTGGAGCTGAGCAGGACAGGGCTCGGCTTCCTGCTCCCCTCCTGGGATTTTGGGGTGTCCCTGCGATTTTGGGGTGTCCCTGGGATTTAGGGGCTCTCTTGAGGTGCCCCTCTCCCTCAGAGTGAGGCTGGTTCATCACAAAGGAAGTGGAGGAGTGAATTCCCCCGGCGCTGGGGGAGCTGGGGTGGGGATGAGGAGATAATGTCACTCTCCTGCAGGACGCTGTGAATCCAATTAGTGGTTTCCCTCTTTATTTCCTTCTTTATGGCATGATCTGCTCCCAGCAGGGATGGGGCCTCCCTGTGCCTGCTGCTAATGGGGCTTGAGCTGGCATCTGATGGGGAAAGATTGATGCCGAGGGGCTGGAGAGGAGAGGAGAGGAGAGGAGAGGAGAGGAGAGGAGAGGAGAGGAGAGGAGAGGAGAGGAGAGGAGAGGAGAGGAGAGGAGAGGAGAGGAGAGGAGAGGAGAGGAGAGGAGAGGAGAGGAGAGGAGAGGAGAGGAGAGGAGAGGAGAGGAGAGGAGAGGAGAGGAGAGGAGAGGAGAGGAGAGGAGAGGAGAGGAGAGGAGAGGAGAGGAGAGGAAAGCAGAGGAAAGGAAAGCAGAGGAAAGCAGAGGAAAGCAGAGGAGAGGAAAGCAGAGGAAAGCAGAGGAGAGGAAAGCAGAGGAAAGCAGAGGAAAGCAGAGGAAAGCAGAGCAGAGCAGCGGCTGCAGCTGCAGCTGCAGGGGGAGACCCTGGGATGAGCCCGGCTCTGATGGCTCCCCTGCCTCCCTGTCCTGCTCGGCTCCTGCGGAGATCCCTGTCACTTGTGCTGTGGGAGATGTGTTAAATGAGGGCTGTTAACAGCCCTTGGCACGACCCGATGTCCTCAGAGCTTTATTGTTCCCCTGGTCCTTACACTCCCCAAGCTTTTTGCTCTCCGCAGGCTCGGCAGCCTCAGGGCTTCCTGCAGCGCCTCCCCCTCGGCTCCCACCTCGCTGCCCGTGGATATTTGTCACAGGCACTGATTTTCTCACTTGATCTGAGCTGGCTGGTTCCCTACCCCCAGGTCTTTTTTCTGGGGATGCACTAAAAATCAGAGGCTGGTGAAGCTTTCCATCCATTTCTCTTACAAAAATTCCTGCTCTGTGTGGGAATTGGATAATTTCTCTCCACCATGGGTCTGAGTGGGCTGGGGGGGCTCTGGCCTCCCTCGGGGCACAGGTGGGATGATGTGGGGAGGGGTCCAGCCTGTCCCCATCTCCACAGGGACCTTGGAAGTGGCACTGTCACCCCCATGATGAGGATGAGGCACGGGAAGGGCTTGTCCTTCCTGCCAGCACTGAATTGTAACAAGAGGAACTCCTCTTATCCTTCCTCCCATCCTGCTGTCCCTCTCCTCCTCTCCGTGTGACAATCCTGCAGTGTTCCTGGCAGGGAGGATCCTGGCAGGCTCAAGGACAGAGGATCAGGCTGCCCTGACCCCTTGGAGCATCAGGATGGCACAGGGGGGTTCACTCTGAACCCCCTGTCAGCCCTGAGCCCCTCTGGAGCGGGGCAGGGGACAGCTGGGGACCTGTCACAGCTCCCCTTGGACCCTCTGTGCTCCGTGGCAGATCCTTGACCTGCGGGGACTTTGTGATCCCGTGGGTTTTCTCAAGCAGATTCCAGCCTCCACGTGCTTCCCCAGACAATGTCCTTGTTTGTTTGGACTTGGGCTTCCAAGGAATTTCTGAGCCAAACAGAGCACTAAAAAATAATAATTAAAATCTGTTGCTGGGCTCTTGTGCTGCTGCTTCCCGTGTCATGGCCAGAACTCTCTGCTCCCCCAGCTCCCCCAGCTCTCCAAGTTTATCCTGCTGGCCTTGTCCCCCCATCCTGGGGCCATTTCTCAGGGATCACATCCTTGAGCAATCCTTGACCAGGGAGGGAAGCAGCTGTGCTGGGGGATTTGTGCCTCCTTCCATCAGATTCATGTCCCTGTCCCCTAGAGGTGACACCAGGAGGTGAGAACACCTCTCTGGAGGCCAGGGCTGTCCTTAGGGAGGCCACCTTGAGCTGGCAGCAGGCCAGGGCTGTGCTGGTCACCTCTGGGTGCCCAGGCTGGCGTTGACAGAGGTGTTAAATCCCCATCTCCGGTGCTCTGTGATCGGGTGACACTCTGCTCTAGGGCAAGGCAGGAGCCCTTTGCTTGCACTGTGGAAAAATACTGGGGAGCACGTGTCAGGAGCCAGAGCACTGGGCTTCTCCTAGCTCTTGGGGTGGCTCCCCTCTCCCTGCCCTCCCCTCCCCCTCTGGTGCTCTTTCAGTTTCTTTTCCCCCTTTTTCTTTTTCCCCTTTTCTGTGTTTTTTTTTGCGTGGTCAGAAGCGGGAGGGTCTGATCAGCAGCTGAGCTGGGTGATGCCAGGGGATGCTTTGATTGTGCTGGCAGGTGCCTGGAGCTGGCACTGCCTCATCCCAGCTCTGCTGCTGCTCCTTCCCAGTCCCAGTGCCACTCTCCCAGTCCCAGCATTGCTCCTTCCCAGTCCCAGTGCCACTCTCCCAGTCCCGGCTCTGCTCTCCCAGTCCCAGCATTGCTCCTTCCCAGTCCCAGCTCTGCTCCTTCCCAGTCCCAGCTCTGCTCCTTCCCAGTCCCAGTGCCACTCTCCCAGTCCCGGCTCTGCTCTCCCAGTCCCAGCTCTGCTCTCCCAGTCCAGCTCTGCTCCTTCCCAGTCCCAGCACTGCTCCTTCCCAGTCCAGCTCTGCTCCTTCCCAGTCCCAGTGCCACTCTCCCAGTCCCAGTGCCACTCTCCCAGTCCCAGTGCCACTCTCCCAGTCCCAGCTCTGCTCTCCCACTCCCAGCACTGCTCTCTCCCAGTCTCAGCACTGCTCTCCCAGTCCAGCTCTGCTCCTTCCCAGTCCCAGCACTGCTCTCCCAGTCCAGGACTGCTCCTTCCCAGTCCCAGCTCTGCTCTCCCAGTCCCAGCATTGCTCCCTCCCAGTCCAGCTCTGCTCCTTCCCAATCCCAGCTCTGCTCCTTCCCAGTCCCAGCTCTGCTCCCTCCCAGTCCAGCTCTGCTCCTTCCCAGTCCAGCTCTGCTCCTTCCCAGTCCAGCTCTGCTCCTTCCCAGTCCAGCTCTGCTCCTTCCCAGTCCAGCTCTGCTCCTTCCCAGTCCCAGCACTGCTCTCCCAGTCCCAGCTCTGCTCCTTCCCAGTCCAGCTCTGCTCTCCCAATTCCAGCTCTGCTGTCCCAGTCCATCTCTGCTCTCCCAGTCCCAGCTCTGCTCCCTCCCAGTCCAGCTCTGCTCCTTCCCAGTCCAGCTCTGCTCTCCCAGTCCCAGTTCTGCTCTCCCAGTCCAGCTCTGCTCTTCCAGTCCCAGCATTGTTCCTTCCCAGTCCCAGCTCTGCTCCTTCCCACTTCCCAGTCCAGCTCTGCTCCCTCCCAGTCCAGCTCTGCTCTCCCAGTCCAGCTCTGCTCTTCCAGTCCCAGCATTGTTCCTTCCCAGTCCCAGCTCTGCTCCTTCCCATTTCCCAGTCCAGCTCTGCTCCTTCCCAGGAGGAGCAGGCAGGAATCCTGCAGCTCAGCAGGCTCCATGCAGGGTTGCTGGGGAAAGGCTGCAGAGGTGCCATGATTTATTATTTCTCAGCTTAAGGTTTGTTGTGTTCCTTTCTAAAACAAGCCCCCGGGAAGGGGTTTGAAATATCAGGACATTTGATCCTGAGTGCATTATAAACCCTAAACACCAGCAATCTGGCCACCATTAAAATCCCTTCCTGGGCAGCATCAATCCCAGGCTGCCCAGCTCGGGGGTGTTTTCGTTGACTCCATTTCGCTGTCACTTGGAATGGCCTGTCCCCGTGCCAGCAGGCAGAGAGAGGAGCTGTGGCTGCTGGGACAGATTGATTTCAGGGCTGTGTTGCTCTGCAGAGGAATCCAAGTACATTTCTTCCCTCACTTTGCATGGAAAGCTATTTTTCTTCCTTGCTGCCTCATCCTGGCCAAGAAAGAGGCTCCGACGTGAACTCACTTGGCAGGAGAGGGGGATGATTGGTAACTTCATCTCGTGGTTCCTTTCTGTTGGGTTTTTTTTTTTCCTTTTTAACTGTTTATGGCTGTTCTTGTAGCAGTGAGGGAGGAAAGTGGGAGCTGGGGAAGAGAAGGGGATGGGGAGGACAGGGGATGAATGGGAGCAGGGGATAAATGGGAGTGAGGAATAAATGGGAGCGAGGAATAAATGGGAGCAAGGGATAAATGGGAGCAGGACATGGAGGGGAGCAGGGGATAAATGGAATCAGGGGATAAATGGGAGCAAGGAATAAATGGGAGCAAGGAATAAATGGGAGCAAGGGATAAATGGGGGCAGGACATTGAGGGGAGCAGGGGATGGGGGAAATCAGGGGATAGGGGAGAGCAGAGGATGAATGGGAGCAGGGGATAAATGGAATCAGGGGATAAATGGAATCAGGGGATAAATGGAATCAGGAGATAAATGGAATCAGAGGATAAATGGGAGCAGGACATGGAGGGGAGCAGGGGATAAATGGAATCAGGGGATAAATGGAATCAGGGGATAAATGGGAGCAGGGGATAAATGGGAGCAGGGGATAAATGGGAGCAGGGGACAGGGGAGAGCAGGGACCAGAATGGTTGGGAGCTGGGAATGGGCTGGGTGGGAGAAGGGAATAGAGGAGAGCAGCGACCACATGGGATTGGGTGGGAGCAGGGGATGAAGGGAAGCAGGAGCTGGAGGGAGCAGGGGTTGGGGGAACAGGGAATGGAGGGCACAGGGACTGTCTGGAGCTGTGCATTCACACCAGCTCATTGTGTGGCAGGGGACAACATCATGGTGGTGATTTTAATCAGTCTGTTAACGAAGATCTGATACTCAGGACCCTGCTGTGGCTCTGCCCAGCACCTCTGACTCCCCTTATTGAGGAAACAGAAATAAATCTCCCAAGGGCACTGAGACCCCCTGCAACCCCCCCAGGCTGTGGTGGCACGGGTGAGCTGCATTCCTGGAGACAAAAGGGTGACACGAATGTCCTGAGTCATCAGTGCCCAGGGATGGGTTTGATTTCACATGGACAGGAGCGTGTCTGTCCCAGCACACATCTGTCTGTCCCAGCACACATCTGTGTGTCCATCCTGCACTGCCTCGTGCCAGGCTCACTGCAGGAGCCCCTTGGGACCCTTCCTGCCCACGCTGGCCCCATTTCTGCTTTCTCCTCCCCCCAGATCACCCCAGTGACGGGTTCCCATCGAGCCTGTGTCTCTCTCCTCTCACCCAGAAGGAAGCCAAGTGCCCCGGCCCTCCCTCAGCCTCTGTGGAATATTTGTGCCCATGGAATGGTCTCATTAAGGCAGAGTAATTAGCAGTCCCTTGGCTGCCCTCCACAGCTCATTCCATCCCTGTTCCTGCTCTTCCCACCTCCTGTGCCTCAGCCAGGCTCTGCAGGGATGCTGCGGGGTTGAGCCAGGACATGGGGAGGAGTGAAAGTTTGGGGTGTCCCCAGCTTGGGGAGCTGGAGGTGGTGTCAGAGAGGGGCTGGAGAGGTGCCAGTGACTGCTTGGACATGGCTCCCCTGCAGATACAGCCGTGGTGCTGCACCAGAATAGAGGAGAGGAGGCAGTTTTGGGGTGTCCCCACCCTGGGGAGCTGGAAGTGGTGCCAGTGACTGCTTGGACATGGTTCCCCTGCAGATACAGCCATGGTGCTGCACCAGAGTAGAGGAGAGGGGGCAGTTTTGGGGTGTCCCCTCTCTGGGGAGCTGGAGATGGTGCCAGTGACTGCTTGGACATGGCTCCCCTTCAGATACAGCCATGGTGCTGCACTGGAGGAGAACATGGCATGAAGAGGGGGCAGTTTTGGGGTGTCCCCACTCTGGGGAGCTGGAGATGGTGTCAGTGACTGCTTGGACATGGCTCCCCTGCAGATGCAGCCATGGTGCTGCACCAGAATAGAGAAGAGGGGGCAGTTTTGGGGTGTTCCCACTCTGGGGAGCTGGAAGTGGTGTCAGTGCTTGGACATGGTTCCCCTGCAGATACAACCGTGGTGCTGCACTGGAGGAGAACATGGCCTGAAGAGGAGGCAGGTTTGGGGTGTCCCCACCCTGGGGAGGTGGAGATGGTGTCAGAGAGGGGCTGGAGAGGCGCTGGTGATGCCTTGGTCACGGTTCCCCTTCAGTGGTGCTGCACTGGGGGTCCAGGGCACAGACAGCACATGGACTGGGGGTCCCAGGGCTCCCTGCAGAAGGGCAGTGCTCCAGCCTGTCCCCAGGCTGGGATGTCCCTCTGTGTGTGGGGGCTGTGTCACCCCCCGAGGAACGTTTGGCTGGCGCAGGGCGGCCGTGAGTGCGCGCAGAGCCCCAGGGATCCATCCCAGAGCCGAGTCAGACGTCCTGGCCGAGGGCCACCGACTTCCACCCAGCGGTTCCTCCTCGCAGAGAAACATCTCAGCAGAGAGGGGGGTGAATTTATTTATTTTTGAGCCTGCTTTGCTGAGGCAACGAGGCTGACGCGACGGCTGTGGCCGTGCGCGGCGGTGGCAGCCGTCCCCCTCCTGCCCTGCTCGGACACAAGGACTTGGCTGTTCCTGGGAGCAGGGGGGCAGTGCTGGACCCTCGGGGTGTCTGTCCGTCCGTCCGGCGCCCTTGGGGGCGGGAGTTTGTCTTTGTGCTCGTCCTGTTAACATACTTCTAATTAAGGAAAATTGTCCCCAGGAGCAGTGTTTATCCAGGGAGCGCGGTGCCGTCACAGAGACGGTCTTGTTCTCCCGCCGAGAGGATGTCTGTGGAGGGGAAAGAGACAGAAATTCCTCCAGATTATGGCATTATGTAAATGTATCAAACGGATCATTCCCTATAAAAAAAAAGGAAAGTAGGAAACCGATGTATTTCAGGAGCCCTGGGGATTGCATTCCTGACGAGCCTCCGTTCCTGCGCCGCCGCCGGCGTTTCAGAGCCGAAATATTCAGCGACTTTTCCAAGATGTTTTTCCTCCCAGGCCGCGTGCCTCGGGCGCCTGGGGGGCTCGTGGGGCCACCCCCCCCAGCCCTCCCAGGCTTCTTTTCTTGCTGGGTGGCAAATTGGCCACGGCTCCTGCTCGCCCTGCAGGGTGGGTCGTGCCCGGAGCAGGGCACGCGGTGTCCGCTGCTCTCCGTGGGATGTGGTGTGGAGGGGCAGCTCTGATGTGAGCCGTGGATTCTGTGGTTTGTGTCAAGGCTGGCTGACCCTAGGGAAGCAAGAACCAGCTGTTTATAGGACTTGAATATTCTTTATTTCTTTATTATTCTTTATTTCTTTATTATTCTTTATTTATTATTCGTTATTCAAAGCCAGATGTTGGCAGCGGTGGTCGGTCCAGCTCTGTTCTCTGTCCCTTGTGCTGGGGCAAGGGGGAAAATGCTCCTCAGCAGAATGGGGACAAGGATTTGGTGTCACAGCTCCGTGCCCAGGGAGGTTTCTGTCTGCTTCAAGCAGAGCTGGGACCTCTCCTGCCCACCATCCTTGTCCTCCTCTCCTGGGAATGGAAAAGCCCTCTGAGTCTAAACCATTAACCCAGCACTGCCAGATTGTCACTGAAATGTGTCCCCAAGTGTCACATCCACACGATGTTTCTGGCTGCTTCGAGCAGAGCTGGGACCTCTCCTGCCCACCATCCCTGTCCTGCTCTCCTGGAAATGCTCCCTTGAGGGGTAGCTGGGAAGTGAAGGTTCTCCCAGACTTGGAATCATGGAATTATTAAAGTTGGACCCTCGAGTCCAACCACTAACCCAGCCCTGCCAGGTCACTGCTGAAATCTGTCCCCAAGTGCCACATCCACACATTTCAGGAGGAATTTCTTCATGGAAAAGGTTGTCAGGCACTGGAAGGGGCTGCTCAGGGAGGTGGTGGAGTGCCCATCCCTGGAGGTGTCTGAGGGACATCTGGATGTGGCACTCAGGGCTCTGGCAGGGATCGGTCACAGCGTGGACTCGATGGTCCTGGAGGGGTTTTCCAGCCTCAGGGATTCTGGAATTCAGGGATTTTTTGCTGTGTTGGTTCCTGAGCTTGTTGAACCTCTGTGGATACAAGGGGTTTCTCCTTGCTCAGTGGTTCAGGAGGCTGGAGGAGCTGCTGGGTGGCTGAGTCCCCTCGCAGCTGTTTTGAGGACTGTCGAAATCCCTGGTTTAATCCGAGGGAAGATTGTGTGTTTCCTTCCTCCTCCTGTCAGGCCACAATTGATGTGTTTGCAGACTGCACAGCAACTGATTCATGCAGAGCAAAGTTATGTGCTGGGTCAGCAAAGCTCCTTCCCCAAAAAACCCACAGCCCTGCAGTGCCTCACTGGGAGTGGGGTAAATTGGGTTAAGGGAGGGAGAACCTCGGGCTGCAGCTCCAGTGGGGAAATGTGGAGCCTGTGACCCACTTGTGTCAGGGAGTTCTTTGAGTGGGATTGTCCCACCTGGAGCTCTGGGATCCCAGCAGAAGTGCTCTGAGGGTTGGAGCCTGGCTGGTGCTCACCTGGAGCTGAGAAGGCTCCAGGGAGAGCTCAGAGCCTCTTCCAGTGCCTGAAGAGGCTTCAGGAGAGCTGGAGAGGGACTTGGGACAGGGGTCTGGAGTGACAGGACACAGGGAATGGCTTCCCACTGACACAGAGCGGGGTTAGGTGGGATTTTGGGAAGAAATTCCTCCCTGTGTGAGTGGGGATGCCCCTGGATCCCTGGAAGTGTCCAAGGCCAGGTTGGATGGATCTCAGAACAACCTGGGATAGTGGAAGATGTCTCAGGTGGGACTGAGATGATCTTTAAGATCCCTTTTGACCCAAACCATTCTGTGAAAAGGGAAAATCCAAGCCCAGTGTGACAGAGTTTTGTGGCAGGGACCTCAGGAACAGCTCGGCGGGGATCACTCGGGCCCTGGCGGGTGTGAAACCAGGAAACATCTGTGAGGGTGGCTTTTGGGGTTTGCTGAAGTTGCCAACCCGCCCTTGTTGAGCAATTTTAATGAAGTTCCCTCATCCTCCATCCTCCCTCCATCTGCTGGCAAGGCCACCTCCCCCCGCCGAGTAGGGCTGCTGGCCTGGACCCCGTCCCTGTCCCCATCCCTGTGAGGTTTTTTTGGCTGCCTGTCCCAGGAAGAGCCTTGGAAAGCCGACATTCCCTGCCCTCTGCCCCCACCAGCTCCCTTCCAAAGGCTCTCAAATAAATAAATCTTGGGAAATGAGCTCGGCGTGTCGCAATCGCCGAGGTTGAGCAAGGAGGAGGATTCATTCCAGGATGGGAATTTTGGTGGGGAGAGGCACCCGAGGGGGGCTGTGGGAGGGAAGGGGGGGTGGTCTCTGCCCCTGGGATTCTCTGTGGAAATCACCTATGACCCCTCCAGGGGACAGGGTCAGCCCTGCTGGTCCCCTCAGATGGGTACAAAGGGTGTTTTATGGTCATGGGTGGTCGTGGCACCATCCCTGGGCACCCATTTTTGGGAGGGGGAGACTCCCCCCCTCTCCAAAAATTGAGAAGGAAGGGAGTTAAAGTGTCTGCAGGCCAATGCCAGGGGTTAAAAATAGCTGTTTTCTAAATTAGCTTCCACCAGAAGTTCAAGAGGAAATCCAGGTTTAGCTGAGGCTACAAGAAAGAGCTGAAAATAATAGTAATAGTAATAATAATAATAATAATAATAATAATAATAATAATAATAATAATAATAATAATAATGGTGATAATAACAACCAGTGGTAATAATAAAGAAATTAAAAGTGATTCCTGTGAAGGAGAGGGGAGGATGGTGAGCAGGGAGAGAAGGAGCAAAGCTGGAAAACAAAAGCCTTTGAGGAGGGTAATGCTTTCCAGCTGCAAAAATAAAGCCTGGGAGAGGAGCAAGTGCTTGCGTCACCCCCAGCCCCCCGGCCCTGAGCTGCCCTGCTCGGAGCTGGGGCCTGTCCAGAGACCCCCAGGTGGACCAGGACCCTCGTTTCCCCCAGGCTGGGGCAGGATGGGGGCGAGGGGAGCGTGGGGCTGGAATTCTGTGCCTTGCTTTGGCCGTTTTCCCTTTGGATTCCTCTCTGAGTGTTGGGCTGGACACAGGAGAGGTGGGAAAGGGGCTCTGGTGATGGCATAGAGATGGTTGGACCCCTCTAGGAGGAAAATCTGGGGGTCTGAGGGCCCCCTGAGCCGCTCTGCCAACGCTCCCCATCCGCCCCTGCTTGGATCTCTCCCCCGGTCCTGTGACTCTGACTCAGCCACGCAGGCGCCAGCCAAGACCTGCTTTTTTTGGGGAATTCTTGCACATCCCTTTGCTCGAGCGTTTCTCGCCCCAGCAGGGCCCTGCCGCCCCCTCCCCACGTCACAGGGGGGTTTGGGGAGCAGGGGAGGGCTCTGGGTGACAGCAGGACTCTGTCTCGGGGGCAGAAAGTGGCCCTTGGCACCCCTGTGTGCATTTTTAGGTGGTTTTCACCCCAAATCCCTCTTCCCCCAGGAGCTGGGGGGTCCTGGCTGGAGCAGGAGCCCTGTGCCAGCCCTGGCACGTTGGGCAGCGTGTTGGGAGCCCTGTTTGGGGTTGGTTCCTTGGCCTGATTGAGGTTGTTTCCTCCTTGTTTGGGGTTGATTCCTTGGTTTGGGCTGTTTCCACTTGTTTTTTACATCCCTTTCCTGAAGTGTTTCTCACCCCAGCAGGGCCCTGCTACCCCCTCCCTACGTCACAGGGGGGTTTGGGGAGCAGGGGAGGGCAGTGGGTGCTGCTGGTGACAGCAGGACTCTGTCTTGGGGGCAGAACGTGGCCCTTGGCACCCCTGTGTGCATTTTTAGGTGGTTTTCACCCCAAACCCCTCTTGCCCCAGGAGCTGGGGGGTCCTGGCTGGAGCAGGAGCCCTGTGCCAGGTCTGGCACGTTGGGAGCCCTGTTTGGGGTTGGTTCCTTGGCCTGATTGAGGTTATTTCCTCCTTGTTTGAGGTTGATTCCTTGGTTTGGGCTGTTTCCACTTGTTTTTTACATCCCTTTCCTGAAGTGTTTCTCACCCCAGCAGGGCCCTGCCGCCCCCTCCCCACGTCACAGGGGGGTTTGGGGAGCAGGGCAGGGCAGTGGGTGCTGCTGGTGACAGCAGAGCTCTGTCTCAGGGGCAGAATGTGGCTCTTGGCACCCCAGTGTACATTTTTAGGTGGTTTTCACCCCAAACCCCTCTTCCCCCAGGAGCTGGGGGGTCCTGGCTGGAGCAGGAGCCCTGTGCCAGGCCTGGCACGTTGGGAGCCCTGTTTGGGGTTGATGCTCATTCCTTGGCTCGGGCTGTTTCCTCTTGTTTTTTACATCCCTTTGCTCAAGTGTTTTTTGCCCTGGCAAGACCCTGCCACCCCCTCCCCACGTCACAGGGGGGTTTGGGGAGCAGGGGAGGGCAGTGGGTGACAGCAGAGCTCTGTCTCGGGGGCTCTTGGCACCCATCCCTGTCCCAAGGGCCACAAAATGAGCTGGGTGAGCTGGCCTGGGTAACTCGGGGATGGGATTGGGGTTTGTGCACCCCAAACTCTCTCTGTGCATTTTTAGGCTGATTTCATCCCAAACCCCTCTTGCCCCAGGACCTGGGGGGTCCTGGCCTGGGTAACTCAGGGATGGGATTGGGGTTTGTGCACCCCAAACTCTCTGTGTACATTTTTAGGTGGATTTCATCCCAAACCCCTCTTGCCCCAGGAGCTGGGGGGTCCTGGCCTGGGTAACTCAGGGATGGGATTGGGGTTTGTGCACCCCAAACTCTCTGTGTGCATTTTTAGGTGGATTTCACCCCAAACCCCTCTTGCCCCAGGAGCTGGGGGGTCCTGGCTGGAGCAGGAGCCCTGTGCCAGCCCTGGCACGCTGGGCAGTGCATGGGGAGCCCTGTTTGGGGTTGATGCTCATTCCTTGGCTCGGGCTGTTTCCACTTGTTTTTACGAGCTGCCTCTCGCCGGGTGGTGGCTGCGGGCGCTGCAGCCTCGCCCTTCCGGGGGTGGGGGGGGTCAGTGTCGGCACCACTGTCCCCATCCCTGTCCCCAGCAGGGCCACAGCGTGAGCTGGGTGAGCTGGCCTGGGTAACTCGGGGATGGGGATTGGGGTTTGTGCACCCCAAGCTCTCTGTGTGCTCATCCCAGCACACGACATCCCGGTGCGGATGGAGAAGCTCTGGGCCAGGCTGGGTGGGGGCATTGCAAAACCTCCTGGCTTGATTCATGTTTTCCCTCCTGTGTTGGTTAATAATTCAGTGCTGTCTGGCCCTGCTCCACCAGGGCTGTCTGGGTCTCACTGACCTTGGGGTCCTGGAGCTGGGGGGTTGATGTGCCCCATCCTTGCTCCTCCAGGGCTGTCCAGATCCTGCTGGCCTTGGGGTGCTGGGACTGGGGTTGCTGTGCCCCATTCTTGCTCCTCCAGGGCTGTCTGGGTCCTGCTGGCCTTGGGGTCCTGGGCTGGGGGATCACTGTGCCCCATCCCTGCTCCTCCAGAGCTGTCTGGGTCCTGCTGACCTTGGGGTCCTGGATTGGGGGATCACTGTGCCCCATCCCTGCTCCTTCCTCCAGGGCTCTCTGGCTCCCTCTGATCTCTGGGTCCATCTGACCAGGGCTGCCGTGCCCCTGTCCCTGCTCTGCCCTGGCTGTGCTGCTGCACTGGTGGGGATGCAGGGTCTGGGGGAGCACAATCCAAAGGACAGCTCTCCAAAACCCTTGGGATCTCAGGGAGCTGCAGCCCCTCAGCCTGGCCTCTGGCCTGGCAGGCTCAGGAAGGGCTGAGCAGCTGAGCACTGCCCCGGTGGCCAGGCAGGAATTCAGGCACGTTGGGTTGATAGGATTTAACTGGTTTAATTAAATACTCACTGGCTTTCACTGGTTTGATTAAATCCTCACATGCTGCCTGCCAGGTGCTGTCTCTCACCTGCTCCAGGCCCCAGGGTGTCCCTGCAGCTTGGGATTAGCTCTGCTCCCACCTTGCCCAGCAGGATCTGCCCTCGTCACCCCCTCTCTGCCACGTGTCCCCTCCCCTGGGGCTGTTGGAGCCCCTTCCCTGCTGCCCACTCCCCTGCAGAGCTTCCCCCTGCCCCACTGGTGCTCCTGTGGGATGAATTCCCAGAGTTCCTGCAGGGTGAATTCCCAATATTCCTGCAGGATGAATTCCCAGTGTTCCTGCAGGGGGAATTCCCAGTGTTCCTGCAGGGTGAATTCCCAATATTCCTCCAGGGTGAATTCCCAGTGTTCCTGCAGGGTGCGTGCCCTGTGTGCCACGTGTGCCATGTGTGCTGTGGGTGCCATGGGTGCCGTGGGTGCTGTGGGTGCCCTGTGGGTGCTGTGGTTGCCCTCTGGGTGCTCTGGGCGCCCTTTGAGTGTTCTGGGTGCCCTCTGGGTGCCATGGGTGCTCTGGGTGCCCTCTGGGTGCTCTAGGTGCCCTTTGAATGTTCTGGGTGCCCTGTGGGTGCCCTCTGGGTGCTCTGGGTGTCCTCTGGGTGCCCTGTGGGTGCTCTGGGTGCCCTGTGGGTGCCCTGTGGGTGCCCTGTGGCTCCAGGCAGGGTGACCAGGGCAGATCCTTGGTGGGGGTGCAGGTCCCAGTGCGTTCATGGCTCCCATGGGCTCATTCCCTGGCTGTGCTGATGTCTGTGACCCTGGGGGGCTCCTGGCTCTGTCCCCCCTTGCCTCACCCCCTTCCCTCCCTCTCCTGGCCCAGATGTGGAGCAGATGGCCATCGACTGGCTCACGGGCAACTTCTACTTCGTGGATGACATCGATGACAGGATCTTTGTCTGCAACAAGAACGGGGACACCTGTGTCACACTGCTGGACCTGGAGCTCTACAACCCCAAGGGAATTGCTCTGGACCCAGCCATGGGGTGAGTCCTGGCAATTCACCACCCTTGGGGACAGCTGGCAAGGGTGGCCTGTCCCTCTGGGCTGGGGGGTTTCCTGTACCTTGCTGAGCCCTCTCTGCAGGGACACGTCCCAGCCAGCCTGGCCTGGCAGCAGCCGTGCAGGGCTCAGTCCTGTGGGACACATCTGGCCCAGCTCAGGATAAGTGCTGCTTCCAGCTCATTCCACACAGCCTGGGCACAGCTTTGCCCCAGTTTTGGGGGAGCTGGAGTGGGTTTTAGGGGCTGGAGTGGCTCTGTGCAGAGCCAGAGCAGCTCCCTGGTGCCCGTGTGCCCAGCCACTGCCTCCTGCACAGCCCTGAGGATGGGGATGCCAGGATGCTGAATCACGGAGCAGCTCAGGGCACCCCTGGCAGCTGCCAGCCCCTGGGAGCTGCTGTGGCTGAGGCCACGGCTGCCAGAGCAGAGTAAAGAGGAAAATTCCTCTCCTTACCAGCTGCTTTCCTGATGGGCACTTCCCTCCTGGCTCGGGTGGCAAATGCTGGTGTTATTGAGCAGAAAATCAGGAGTATTTCATATAAACAAACAAATATCTCAGAGAATCCTGGAGAGAGGCTCCAGGCTCCAGCAGGGCTGGTGCAGACAAGCCCCACAGGTTGAGGGGACACAAGGGACTGAGTTAAGTCCCTTGGGCTCTGTGGTGGCACTGCTGGTCCCTGGCTCTGCTCTGCTGTGTTGGGAGCTCCCACCACAGGCAGGACAACTCTGGGATGCACAGGCAGCTGCCTCAGGTTGTGTTTCCACATGTACAAACCCACATGTGCATGTGGGGCCTCTTCCAGTGACACCAACACATCTGAAGCTCCTGGGGGCTCTGTGCCAGACCCCAGCCATCCCTGTGGGCATCTCTTGGAACCCAGGAAATTCCTCTGGCTGCCCCAGAGGGCTCGAACCCCTGCCCAGGGAGGCACAGAGCCCAAGACCCCAGTGCCTTTGATTTAGCCCTTGGAAAAAACAATTACCAACCTTGATATGAAGAATTACAAGTCAAGAAAGTTTAAGTAGAATGATGGTTAGTTTGTCACGGGGTGAGAAATCAGTTTTTGAGTGTTTTTAGAACAGAGGTTCAGGAGGCAAGATGGAAGAATCTAAGTGTGTCCAGTCTTTTTCCTTCTTCTTCTTGGCCTCCATCTTCTGGGTGATGGTGGCACTTTTGGATTGATTTAGAGTAGAGACAGGCTAATGTAGGTGATAGGATTGGAAAATTATTGTAAATAGTGTACACATATTTTTTAGTATAAAAAATAACATCAGTGTGCCTCAACCCAACCTGCCAGACAGACCTCGGTGAGTTGGAGAAAGAATTTTCTAGATAACAATAAACAATCTTGAGAACAAGAATAGGAGAGTTCTGACACCTTTTTCACCTACTGGGTTAAGAAAAGAGACTTTCTAACGTATCTCAGAGATTCCCAGAGGCATCCTCACATCCATATCTCCCTGTCCCAAAGCTCACCTGGCCCTGAGCTCCCTGCCCTGCTCTTCTCCCACAGCAAGGTGTTCTTCACTGACTACGGGCAGATCCCCAAGGTGGAGCGCTGCGACATGGACGGGCAGAACCGCACCAAGCTGGTGGACAGCAAGATTGTCTTCCCCCACGGCATCACCCTGGACCTGGTGAACCGCCTGGTCTACTGGGCTGATGCCTACCTGGACTACATCGAGGTGGTGGACTATGAGGGCAAGAACAGGCACACCATCATCCAGGGCATCCTGGTGAGTGGCTCTGCTCGCTGTCCTGCGTGCTGCTGGTCCGCAGTTGTGACTTTAGGGGTCCAGCAGAGAATGTGCTGGGCACTGAGCAGGGTCCTGCTGCCAGGGATGGTCTTGATGGGCAAGACCATGCTGATGGTTTGGTCAGTGATGGACAGGAGCCATCAGGTGGGATGGCCAACCCTGATGGTCAGTGATGCACAAGAGCCATGAGGTGGGATTGGGGACTTTGCATGTCCTGGAGCCCAGCTCTCACAACTCCTCAGTCCCCTGTGGCTTTCACAGCTCCTAAATCCCCTGTGGCTCTCACAACTTGTAAATCCGTTGTGGCTCTCACAACTCCTCAATCCCTTGTAGCTCTCACAACTCCTCAATCCCCTGTGGCTCCCACAACTCCTAAATCTGTTGTGGCTCTTAAAACTCCTAAATCACTTGTGGCTCTCGCTACCTGTATGCCACCAACTCCTCAATCCCTTGTGGCTCTCACAATTCCTGAATCCTTTGTGGCTCTCACAGCTCCTAAATCCCTTGTGGCTCTCACAACTCCTGAATCCTTTGTGGCTCTCACTACCTATATGCCACCAACTCCTCAATCCCCTGAGAGCCACTCCTGAATCCCCTGTGGCTCTCACAACTCCTAAATCACTTGTGGCTCTTGCTACCTGTATGCCACCAACTCCTCAATCCCCTGTGGCTCTCACAATTCCTGAATCCCCTGTGGCTCTCACAACTCCTAAATCACTTGTGGCTCTCACAACTCTTAAATCACTTGTGGCTCCCACAACTCCTAAATCTGTTGTGGCTCTCACAACTCCTAAATCCCTTGTGGGTCTCACAACTCCTTAAGCACTTGTGGCTCTCACTACCTGTATGCTACCATCTCCTCAATCCGTTGTGGGTCTCACAACTCCTGAATCCTTTGTGGCTCTCACAGCTCCTAAATCCCCTGTGGCTCTCACCACTCCTAAATCCCTTGTGGCTCCCACAACTCCTAAATCTGTTGTGGCTCTTAAAACTCCTAAATCACTTGTGGCTCTTGCTACCTGTATGCCACCAACTCCTCAATCCCTTGTGGCTCTCACAATTCCTGAATCCTTTGTGGCTCTCACAGCTCCTAAATCCCCTGTGGCTCTCACAACTCCTAAATCACTTGTGGCTCTCGCTACCTGTATGCCACCAACTCCTCAATCCCTTGTGGCTCTCACAATTCCTGAATCCTTTGTGGCTCTCACAACTCCTAAATCACTTGTGGCTCTCACAACTCTTAAATCACTTGTGGCTCTTGCTACCTGTATGCCACCAACTCCTCAATCCCCTGAGAGCCACTCCTGAATCCCCTGTGGCTCTCACAACTCCTAAATCACTTGTGGCTCTTGCTACCTGTATGCCACCAACTCCTCAATCCCCTGTGGCTCTCACAATTCCTGAATCCCCTGTGGCTCTCACAACTCCTAAATCACTTGTGGCTCTCACAACTCTTAAATCACTTGTGGCTCCCACAACTCCTAAATCTGTTGTGGCTCTCACAACTCCTAAATCCCTTGTGGGTCTCACAACTCCTTAAGCACTTGTGGCTCTCACTACCTGTATGCTACCATCTCCTCAATCCGTTGTGGGTCTCACAACTCCTGAATCCTTTGTGGCTCTCACAGCTCCTAAATCCCCTGTGGCTCTCACCACTCCTAAATCCCTTGTGGCTCTCACAACTCCTGAATCCCTTGTGGCTCTCACAACTCCTAAATCACTTGTGGCTCTCACTACCTGTACACCACCAACTCCTAAATCATTTGTGGCTCTCACAACTCCTAAATCCCCAGTGGCTCTCACAACTCCTAAATCACTTGTGGCTCTCACTACCTGTACACCACCAACTCCTAAATCATTTGTGGCTCTCACAACTCCTCAATCTCTTGTGGCTCTCACAATTCCTGAATCCTTTGTGGCTCTCATAGCTCCTAAATCCCTTGTGGCTCTCACAACTCCTCAATCCCCAGTGGCTCTCACAACTCCTAAATCACTTGTGGCTCTCACTACCTGTACACCACCAACTCCTCAATCCCCTGTGGCTCTCACAACTCCTGAATCCCTTATGGCCCCACCTGCTCCCTTCCAGATCGAGCACCTGTACGGGCTGACTGTCTTTGAGAACTACCTGTACGCCACCAACTCGGACAACGCCAACGCCCAGCAGAAAACCAGTGTCATCCGCGTCAACCGCTTCAACAGCACCGAGTACCAGGTGGTGACACGGGTGGACAAGGGTGGAGCGCTGCACATCTACCACCAGCGGCGCCAGCCCACAGGTGGGACCCTCCCTTAGGAGTGGCAGCTCCCTGGGTGCTCTGCCAGGGCCTTGGGTGGGGTTTCAGGAGGAATTTTTCCATGGGAAGGGTGGTCAGGCGTTGGGAGTCCGCGTCTCTGGGGGTGTGCAAGGATTGAGGGGATGTGGGACTCAGTGCTCTGGTTGGGTTGATGAGGTGGGGATTGGTCACAGGTTGGACTCAGTGATCCTCAGGGATTCTGGGATTCCTGCTCCCCAGCGTCCTGGGGGCTGCTGAACATTCTGAGGTGCCCCCTTTTCTAGCACAGTGTCTCTGCCTGTGAGAGCTGCTCCACGTGGTTGGTGGATCATGGAGAGTACAGAGATGGTGGGAGCAAATGTGGCATCTTAAAATATTGATGGTCCCTCTTACTCTCTGTCCTCACTGCCAGCACGTTCACTCTGGTGCTCCCAAGCACTGAGGGAATTCCAAGGAGTTGAAAGGCTCCAGTGCTGCACCAACCCCTCCCTGCATCCATCCCTGCCTGCTCCACCCCCAGCACCTTCCTGCAGTTAATCAATTTACTCCTTATAAATCCTCTTAGTGTCTGCAGCCCGCTCGGCATTTTCCAGAATATAAAATTAATCAGGAGATTTCTGAGCAGAGAAGGAGAGTGATTAAGGGGCAGTCCAGGTGGTGCTGGCTGTCCCCACTCCCAGAGCTTGTCCCACCGGTGCAGCAGGACGGAGCAGTGTGGCCATGTGGCTGTGGTGGTGTGCTGGGAGATGCTGGCTTCTCCCCAGGGATCCTTCCCATGGGAAAGGCCTTTCCCATCTCTGTATTTCCCTGACTGGCTGGCAGCTCCTGGGAGGAATGAGTTCCCCTAGAGCCCAGGGAAGACCCCAGGGAGCATCCCCATGTCCCTGTGGTTGCAGCCCTGTGCTCCCTGTCCCCGCTGTGCCCCCTGTCCCCCCAGTGTCCCCAGCAGCTGCAGCCCCTCTCTGTGTTGCAGTGAGGAGCCACGCCTGCGAGCCAGATCAGTTTGGGAAGCCAGGAGGCTGCTCAGACATCTGCCTGCTGGGGAACAGCCACAAGAGCCGGACCTGCCGCTGCCGCTCCGGGTTCAGCCTGGGCAGCGACGGCAAATCCTGCAAAAGTGAGTGCTGGCTTTCCTGGGGGAATCTTTGGGGTGAGGGGCTGGAACCACGGGCTCTGCATTCTCTGCTGTGACCCCACAACAGCCCCAGTGCCACGTGCCACCCCCCTGGCGCTGCTGGTGGCCATGGATGTCCCCGTCTCTCCACAGAGCCCGAGCACGAGCTGTTCCTGGTGTACGGGAAGGGCCGTCCCGGCATCATCCGTGGGATGGACATGGGTGCCAAGGTGCCAGATGAGCACATGATCCCCATCGAGAACCTGATGAACCCCCGGGCCCTGGACTTCCATGCTGAGACTGGCTTCATCTACTTTGCTGACACCACCAGTTACCTCATAGGGCGCCAGAAGATCGATGGCACGGAGAGAGAGACCATCCTGAAGGATGGTGAGTGGCCAAGGGGCCTGGCCTTGCAGGAGGGATGGCACAATTACACCTGACTGAGGGACAAGGAGCTTAATGCTCAGAATATTCAAACATCTCTTAGCTCAGAGGGATCCCACTTGACACGTCTATGGTCCAAATTTTCAGTATATTCAGCATTTCATGAAGTTTTCTCTGTTCAAAGAACAGCAGCTCCAGCAGACTTTCCTGTGGGGCTGGCTGTCCATCATCCACCTCAGTTTGGGTCAGGAACCTTTGGGGCTGTTGCTTCCACTTTTCACCTCCTGGCTGGTGACAAACCCACTCTGCTTTTCCCCCAGAGGCATCCATAATGTGGAGGGGATCACTGTGGACTGTCCAAATGTTCAGTATATTTAGCATTTCATAAAGTTTTCTCTGTTCAAAGAGCAGCAGCTCCAGCACCGTTTCCCATGGGGCTGGCTGTCCATCACCCCCCTCAGTTTGGGTTAGGATCAGGCACTTTTGGGGATGTTGCTTCCACTTTTCGCCTCCTGGCTGGTGACAAACCCACTCTGCTTTTCCCCCAAAGGCATCCACAATGTGGAGGGGATCACTGTGGACTGTCCAAATTTTCAGTATATTTAGCATTTCATGAAGTTTTCTCTGTTCAAAGAGCAGCAGCTCCAGTAGACTTTCCCATGGGGCTAGGTATCCATCATCCCCCTCAGTTTGGGTCAGGATCAGGCACTTTTGGGGATGTTGCTCCCACTTTTCACCTCCTGGCTGGTGACAAACCCACTCTGCTTTTCCCCCAAAGGCATCCACAATGTGGAGGGGATCGCTGTGGACTGTCCAAATTTTTTGTATATTTAGCATTTAATGAAGTTTTCTCTGTTCAAAGAGCAGCAGCTCCAACAGACTTTCCTGTGGGGCTGGCTCTCCATCATCCCCCTCAGTTTGGGTCAGGATTGGGTACTTTTGGGGCTGTTGCTTCCATTTTTCACCTCTTGGCTGGTGACAAACCCACTCTGCTTTTCCGCCAAAGGCATCCACAATGTGGAGGGGATCGCTGTGGACTGGATGGGGAACAACCTGTACTGGACAGATGATGGCCCCAAGAAGACCATCAGTGTGGCACGGCTGGAAAAGGCCGCCCAGACGAGGAAGACTCTGATCGAGGGGAAGATGACGCACCCCCGTGCCATTGTGGTGGACCCCCTGAACGGGTGAGGGTGCCTGGGTGGGCAGGGCTGTCTGGTGGGGTCACAGGGACGTGGTTGGGTCTTGTCACCAGCTGTGGTGGCCAGGCCAGGGCTCAGCTTGATGTCCGTGGCAGGTGGATGTACTGGACAGATTGGGAGGAGGATCCCAAGGACAGCAAGAGGGGCAAGATCGAGAGGGCTTGGATGGATGGCTCCAACCGGAACATCTTCATCACCTCCAAGACCGTCCTGTGGCCCAACGGGCTGAGCCTGGACATCCCAGCCAAGATCCTCTACTGGGTGGATGCGTTCTACGACCGCATCGAGATGGTTTATCTCAATGGCACTGAGAGGAAGGCGAGTGGGCTCTGGGACACTGAGCACCCACAGCACTGGGGCAGCTGAGCTGGGACCTCTCTGCTCTCCCCTCCCATCACCCTGTCCCTGTCCCTGTCCCTGTCCCTGTCCCTGTCCCTGTCCCTGAGTGCCCATCCCAGCTGAGGGAGCCTCTCTGCTCTCCCCTCTCATCACCCTCACTCTGTCCCTGTCCCTGCCCCTGTCCCTGTCCTGTCCCTATCCCTGTCCCATCACCCTGTCCCTGTCCCTGTCCTGCCCCTGTCCTGTCCCTGTCCCTGTCCCTGTCCCTGTCCCTGTCCCTGCCCCTGTCCTGCCCCTGTCCTGTCCCTGTCCCTGTCCCTGTCCCTGTCCCTGTCCCTGTCCCTGTCCCTGAGTGCCCATCCCAGCTGAGGGAGCCTCTCTGCTCTCCCTTCCCCTCACCCTGTCCCTGTCCCTGTCCCTGTCCCTGTCCTGTCCCTGTCCCTGTCCCTGAGTGCCCATCCCAGCTGAGCTGTGACCTCTATGCTCTCCCCTCCCATCACCCTGTCCCTGTCCCTGTCCGTGTCCCTGAGTGACCATCCCAGCGGAGAGAGCCTCTCTGCTCTCCCATCACCCTGTCCTGTCCTGTCCCTGTCCCTCTCCCTGTCCCTCAGTGCCCATCCCAGCTGAGGGAGCTTCTCTGCTCTCCCCTCCTCTCCCCTCCCCTCACCCTGTCCCTGTCCCTGAGTGCCCATCCCAGCTGAGGGAGCCTCTCTGCTCTTCCCTCCCCTCGCCCTGTCCCTGTCCTGTCCCTGTCCCTGCTGTCCCCCCAGCAGCACTGACCTGTCCCTATCCCTGTCCCTGTGCCATCCATGCCCTCTTTTGGGGCAGTGCTGACCCTGTCCCTGTCCCTGTCCCTGCTGTCCCCCCAGCAGCTCTGACCTGTCCCTGTCCCTGTCCCTGTCCCTGTCCCTGTCCCTGTCCCTGAGTGCCCATCCCGGCTGAGGGAGCCTCTCTGCTCTCCCCTCTCATTACCCTGTCCCTGTCCCTGTCCCTGTCCCTGTTCCTATCCCTGTCCCATCACCCTGTCCCTGTCCTGTCCCTGTGCCTGTCCCTGTTCCTGTCCCTGTCCCTATCCCTGTCCCATCACCCTGTCCCTATCCCTGTCCCTGTCCCTGTTCCTGTCCCTGTCCCTGTCCTGTCCCTGCTGTCCCCCCAGCAGCTCTGACCTGTCCCTGTCCCTGTCCCATCCCTGTCCCTGTCCTGTCCCTGTCCCTGTCGCTGTCCCTGTCCCGTCTCTGTCCCTGTCCCATCACCCTGTCCCTGTCCTGTCCCTGTCCCTGTCCCTCAGTGCCCATCCCACCTAACACACCCTCTCCTCCTCCCCGCACCCACAGATCGTGTACGAGGGCCCGGAGCTGAACCACGCCTTCGGGCTGTGCCACTACAGCAATTTCCTGTTCTGGACCGAGTACCGCAGCGGCAGCATCTACCGCCTGGACCAGGCCTCCAAGGCCGTCAGCCTGCTGCGCAACGAGCGCCCGCCCATCTTCGAGATCCGCATGTACGACGCGCAGCAGCAGCAAGGTGCGAGCCACGGGGGCTGGGGGGCGAGCCTCAGCTTCCTCAGCAGCCCCCCACCTCTTTTTGTTTCCTTTTAGCCATCCCCATGCTCCTTGTTTTTCTTTCCTGTTGTTCATACCCTGCCCTTCCAGCCTTCAGTCTTTTTCCCGACCCTAATTCCATCAGGCTCTGTGTCCCCGTGTCTGCTGTTGAGGGAGTCCAGGGGCTGGGGGTCGAGTCTGAGCTTCCCTCCACCTCTTTTTGTTTCCTTTTAGCCATCCCCATGCTCCTTGTTTTTCTTTCTTGTTGTTCATGCCCTGCCCTTCCAGCCTTCCCTCTTTTTCCCCAGCCTAATTCCATCAGGCTCTGTGTCCCCGTGTCTGCTGTTGAGGGAGTCCAGGGGCTGGGGGTCGAGTCTGAGCTTCCCCCCACCTCTTTTTGTTTCCTTTTAGCCATCCCCATGCTCCTTATTTTTCTTTCCTGTTGTTCATGCCCTGCCCTTCCAGCCTCCCCTCTTCCCCAGCCTAATTCCATCAGGCTCCGTGTCCCTGTGGCCTTACCTGGGGTTTCCAGCTGGCTTCCAGCTGTGACTGCCCCCAGGGGCTGGGGGCTCCCAGCCCCCCAGTGGGTGTGCAGGGGTCCCTGGGCACTGAGGTGCCATCTCCTCACCCCTTTGTCTCCGCAGTGGGCTCCAACAAATGCCGTGTCAACAACGGGGGCTGCAGCAGCCTGTGCCTGGCCACCCCCCGGGGCCGTCAGTGCGCCTGCGCCGAGGACCAGGTCCTGGGCTCGGACTCTGTCACCTGCCAGGGTAGGCTGGGACCCTTGTGGGGGCTCTCCCCACGGGAAGCTGCGTTGATCACTTGGTTAAAATCCCTCCTGTGCTTTCCCCTTGGCAGCCAATCCGTCCTACATCCCCCCGCCGCAGTGCCAGCCCGGGGAGTTCGCCTGCAAGAACAACCGCTGCATCCAGGAGCGCTGGAAATGCGACGGCGACAACGACTGCCTGGACAACAGCGACGAGGCCCCCGAGCTCTGCCGTGCGTGACCGCTCCTGGCTCGGGGTGTTTGGGCTCCTCCTGATGTGGGGGCAGTGGTTGGGGCAGGGTCAGGTAGCCAGGACCTCTGTTTCCTCCCCAACTCGAGGAGAGGGGGAGGTGTAGGAGGAAAATGTTGGTTGAGATTCTGATGCTGAGTTTGAGGCTCCAGCCGTTTTCTGTCCCAGTTTTTGTCTTTGTTGGAGGGATGGGGTGGGATGAGGGGCAGGTCCTGAGTGTGGTTTCCCCCCACAGACCAGCACACCTGCCCTTCAGACCGCTTCAAGTGCAAGAACAACCGCTGCATCCCCAACCGCTGGCTCTGCGACGGTGACAATGACTGTGGCAACAACGAGGACGAGTCCAACTCCACCTGCTCAGGTGAGAACCCTGCCTTGCCCTCAGGGAGTCTCAGGAGAGCCCTTGCTGAGCCATAGCCTGAGGTTTTGCAGTCTCACACCTTGGCTTTGCACCTGGGCCTCGCAGGAGCCCAGGGGGTTGTTCCCCACCTTCCCCTGGCAAAACAAGGTAAAATGGACCATTAACACTCCATCTGTCCCTCCTGGCCAGCCCGGACCTGCTCCCCCAACCAGTTCTCCTGTGCCAGTGGCCGCTGCATCCCCATCTCCTGGACGTGTGACCTGGATGATGACTGCGGGGACCGCTCCGACGAGTCTGCCTCGTGTGGTGAGCTGGCCCTGGGAGCACTGGGAGCTGGGAGGGTTGGGGTGCACGTGAGGTGTCCCCTGAGGTGTGCTGAGGTGTGCTGATGGTGCCTCTCCCTCCCCTGCAGCCTACCCGACCTGCTTCCCCCTGACACAGTTCACCTGCAACAACGGGCGCTGCATCAACATCAACTGGCGCTGTGACAACGGTGAGGATCCGGCCCCGGGCTGCTCCCGAGGGGACGGCAAGACCTGAGGCAGGGGTGCAGCCTGGCAGGGACCCCATTTGGGCAGTTTGGGCCAGTTCTCAGCATGTGCTGAAGGGCAGAGCGCAGGCCCCGAGGGGAGCAGGCGTGAGCCAAAGCTGAGCCCATCCTGCAGCCCCCAGCCCCATATTTGCCTTGGCTGTGCTGGGGCAGGGAGAGCTGCAGGAATAACCTGGCAGGGATTGTTCCAGACCTTGGCATCCTTTGCAAGGTTTCCAAAACCCTGCCCTGCTGCTGGAACAAAGTGTGGCATGGCCAGAGCTGCTGGTGGGGCTGAGCCAGGTCCTGCAGCCTCGGGGAAGGCAGGAGAGCTCTCCCAGCCAGCTCCATCTGCCCTTGGATCTTTCCAGGGCCAGGCCTGGGACAGAGGCTTTGCCCCAAGCTTGCTTTCCTTTCCCACAAGTTTACATCAATCTTTGAGCTGCTGTGCCTTGTTGGGAATAATTAACATCCTCAGAGCAGGCGAGACGCTGGTGCCTGGCTGAGCAGAGCTGTGGGTGCAGCACTCTCCCTGGATCTTCCTGAGCTCCTTTGGAGCTGGCCCTGCCAAGGGATGGTCCCTTCTCCTGGGATCCCCCCACTGTGGCAGCCAGGCTGTCACCTGGAGCCCCTCGTGCTGCCCTGAGCCTCACCAGGTGCCCAGGGCAGGAGCTGCAGCACCATGAGGGTACCCCCACCCTGGCTGCCCCCCACTCCCCCAGCACCCTCTGCTGCCTCTGGTCTCGCCTCCCAGGCTGCCCGGTGCCTCTGTGTGTCCGTGTCCGTGTGTCCGTGTCCCGGTGTCTCTGTGCCACCCGCTGTGTTTGTCACTTGTGCTGTGTTGTGTTTGTCACCGTGCCCACGCTCCTGTCTGGTGGTTCTGTGTTTCAGAAAAAGATTGTGGGGATGGCTCTGACGAAAAGAACTGTCCAAAGCCTACCGGTTAGTGCATAGATCAACATGCACCAGACCCCCACCTGGCCCCCCTGAGCCCCCAGACCTGCCCCCTCCAGGGGGCTGTGAGCCCTGGGGGCTGCTGCTGGACACTGGCAATGCCCCCTGTGCCTCTGGCAATACCCCCTGGCAATGCCCCCTGTGCCTCTGGCAATGCCCCCTGTGCCTCTGGTGATGCCCCCTGTGCCTCTGGTGATGCCCCCTGTGCTCTGGTGATGCCCCCCTCCTCTCCAGCAATGCCCCCCGTGCCTCTGGCAATGTCCCCCAGCTCTCCAGAAATGTCCCCCATGCTCCCCAGCAGCAGGAGGGACATGCCAGGTACGAGGGAGCCGCTGTTCCTCCCAGCTCACTGGGCAGAGCCGCTTGGGAAGCTCCTCTTGGTTGGGAGGCTGGAGAGGTCAAGGGCTGCAGGTGCAGGAGCTGAGCTGCTGGCGAGGCCATGTGGCAGCTGGCAGTGCCATCTTCCCAACAGTGCCATTGTCCCTATCAATGTAATTGTCCCTATTAGTGCCATCATCCCCATCAGTGCCATCATCCCCATCAGTGCCATTGTCCCCATCAGTGCCAATGTCCCCATCAGTGCCATTGTCCCCATCAGTGCCATCATCCCCATCAGTGCCATCATCCCCATCAGTGCCACTGTTCCCATCAAGCCCATCATCCCCATCAGTGCCATTGTCCCCATCAGTGCCATTGTCCCTATCAGTGCCATCGTCTCCATCAGTGCCGTTGTCTCCATCAGTGCCAATATCTCCATCAGTGCTGTTGTCCTTATCAATGCCATTGTCCCTATTAGTGCCATCATCCCCATCAGTGCCACTGTCCCCACAGTGCCACTGTGCCCATCAGTGCCATCTTCCCCATCAGCGCCATCGTCCCCATCAGTGCCATCGTCCCCATCAGTGCCATCATCCCCATTAGTGCCATCATCCCCCTCAGTGCCATCTTCCCCCTCAGTGCCATCGTCCCCATCAGTGCCATCATTCTCATCAGTGCCACTGTCACCATCAGTGCCAATGTCCCCATCAATGCCACTGTCCCCAACAGTGCCATCATGCCCATCAGTGCCACCGTCCCCATCAGTGCCATTGTCCCCATCAGTGCCATCATCCCCATCGGTGCCATCATCTTTGTGCCCATCCTGAGGCACCAGGAAGCAAATCCCCTCGACCAGTCTCAGCTGGGGCATCCACACTGGAGCCCTGTGGTGGTCCCCAGGCCGGGCCCCCCGTGCCAGGCAGGCAGAGGGGCTGCATTGCCAGTGTCCAGGTGCCCTCAGACCAAACCTCCCCCTGCCCACAGCGGGTATGGGGGTTTCCTCCAGGCAATCCAACCCCCTCAATTGGCCCTCCTCCCTGTGGGCGCACCCCCAAAGGAGCGCCCGTCCCCCAGAGTGGAGCCCAGGGCTCTCCCAGGTTCATGGCTGATCTATGCAGTTTCTGTGTTTCATTTTTTCTCTGTGTGCTGCTGGTGCTGTGGGGTGGGAGGGCTGGGGGTCTCCAGCCCATGGTGGGGGTCCCACCACCAGCGCTGAGGGGCTGCTGTCACCCCACGTCCCGTCTGTGGCGTGGTCTGTCCTGTCCCCGTCGTTCCGAGGGGTCTCTGCTGTCCTCCCTCCTGCCAGCCCCCTCCTGGCCGGGCTCCTGCTGACCCCCTGCCCGCCCCCCTTCCCTCTGCAGACAATGACTGTGGGGACAATAGTGACGAGGCTGGCTGCAGCCACTCCTGCTCCAGCAACCAGTTCAAATGCAACAGCGGGCGCTGCATCCCCGTGCACTGGACCTGCGACGGGGACAACGACTGCGGTGACTACAGCGATGAGACCCACGCCAACTGCACCAACCAGGGTGAGCCCCAGCACGCAGGAGGGACCCCCAACCACGGCCATTGCCCAAAATGCAGGGAATTCTGCAGCTTTCTCTGGCCACACTCAGTGCCCAGATCCCTCTCCTGCTTCTAGGCAGGGAATTCTGCAGCTTTCTCTGGCCACACTCAGTGCCCAGATCTCCCTCCCGTGGCTCTGGGTGCATCCAGCTGTTTCCCTGCTGGCTGAGTGCCTGTCCTTGCCCAGTCCTGGAACCCCAGATCCCTATCTCATGGCTCTGGGTGCATCCAGCTGTTTCCCTGCTGTCTGAGTGCCTGGTCCTTGCCCAGTCCTAGAGCCCCAGATCCCCCTCCCATGGCTCTGGGTGCTTCCAGCTGTTTCCCTGCTGGCTGAGTGCCTGTCCTTGCCCAGTCCTAGAGCCCCAGATCCCTATCCTGTGGCTCTGGGTGCATCCAGCTGTTTCCCTGCTGGCTGAGTGCCTGGTTCTTGCCCAATCCTGGAGTCCCAGATCCCTATCTCATGGCTCTAGGTGTATCCAGCTCTTTCCCTGCTGTCTGAGTGCCTGGTCCTTGCCCAGTCCTGGAGCCCCAGATCCCCATCCCGTGGCTCTGGGTGCATCCAGCTGTTTTCCTGCTGTCTGAGTGCCTGGTCCTTGCCCAGTCCTGGAGCCCCAGATCCTCATCCTGTGGCTCTGGGTGCATCCAGCTGTTTCCCTTCTGTCTGAGTGCCTGGTCCTTGCCCAGTCCTGGAGCCCCAGATCCCCATCCTGTGGCTCTGGGTGCATCCAGCTGTTTCCCTGCTGTCTGAGTGCCTGGTCCTTGCCCAGTCCTGGAGCCCCAGATCCCTATCTCATGACTCTGGGTGCATCCAGCTGTTTCCCTGCTGTCTGAGTGCCTGCCCTTGCCCAGTCCTGGAGCCCCAGATCCCTATCTCATGGCTCTGGGTGTATCCAGCTCTTTTCCTGCTGTCTGAGTGCCTGGTCCTTGCCCAGTCCTGGAGCCCCAGATCCCCCTCCCGTGGCTCTGGGTGCTTCCAGCTGTTTCCCTGCTGGCTCAGTGCCTGGTCCTTGCCCAGTCCTGGAGTCTCAGATCCCCATCCTGTGGCTCTGGGTGCATCCAGCTGTTTCCCTGCTGGCTCAGTGCCTGTCCTTGCCCAGTCCTGGAGCCCCAGATCCCCCTCCCATGGCTTTGGGTGCATCCAGCTGTTTCCCTTCTGGCTCAGTGCCTGGTCCTTGCCCAGTCCTGGAGCCCCCCAGCTCCACGGGGTGCAGGCAGTGAGCAGTGCCCTCCCCACAGCCACACGCCCACCTGGGGGCTGCCACACGGACGAGTTCCAGTGCAGGCTGGACGGGCTGTGCATCCCCATGCGCTGGCGCTGTGACGGTGACACGGACTGCATGGACTCCAGCGACGAGAAAAACTGCGAGGGGGTCACCCACGTCTGCGACCCCAACGTCAAATTTGGCTGCAAGGATTCAGGTGAGAGCAGGGGGTCCCAGATGGGGGTGCTGGGCTGTCCTCGGTGCTGGGATAATGGGGAAACACAAGCAGCCAGCCTGTGAACCATGATCCTGATGGATGGTGTCATGCTCGGATCCCTTCTGCTCTTCTCTGAGGAATGGGACACACTTTGGGGGACTGGGGACAAAGGTGGAGGGACACCAGTTCTGGGGCTGACCTTCTGAGCCCCCAGGCCCTCCCTGACCTGTCCCATCCAACTTGTGGGGAGCCCTGAGCTACTCAAACACCCCCCATGCCCCCCGTGTGTGGGATAACCTCTGGAAATGCCTGGAATAACGTCCCCCTTCCCACGCCTTCCCCGCCAGCCCGGTGCATCAGCAAGGCCTGGGTCTGTGACGGGGACAGCGACTGCGAGGACAACTCTGACGAGGAGAACTGCGAGTCCCTGGTGTGCAAACCCCCCTCTCACACCTGTGCCAACAACACCTCCATCTGCCTGCCCCCCGAGAAGCTCTGCGACGGCTCCGACGACTGCGGCGACGGCTCCGACGAGGGCGAGCTCTGCGGTGAGCGCGGGGCCGGGCCTGGGGACACGGGGTGACCCGGGAGTGGCACCAGGAGGTGACAACCGTGTCCTGTCCCCACAGACCAGTGCTCCCTCAACAACGGCGGCTGCAGCCACAACTGCACGGTGGCCCCTGGCGAGGGCATCGTGTGCTCCTGTCCCCTGGGCATGGAGCTGGGTGCTGACAACAAGACCTGCCAGATCCAGAGCTACTGTGCCAAGCACCTCAAGTGCAGCCAGAAGTGCGAGCAGGACAAGTACAATGTCAAGTGCTCCTGCTACGAGGGCTGGATGCTGGAGCCCGATGGAGAGAGCTGCCGCAGCCTGGGCAAGTTCTCAGCATGTGCTGAAGGGCAGAGCGCAGGCCCCGAGGGGAGCAGGCGTGAGCCAAAGCTGAGCCCATCCTGCAGCCCCCAGCCCCATATTTGCCTTGGCTGTGCTGGGGCAGGGAGAGCTGCAGGAATAACCTGGCAGGGATTGTTCCAGACCTTGGCATCCTTTGCAAGGTTTCCAAAACCCTGGGTGTGTTTTGGGGGGCACCAGGGACTGGTAGCAGCCCCCCAGCTGCCTCGGGGAGTTTGTCTTCTTGGGGAGCTGGGGGTTGTGCTGATGGACATGGCTGGGTGATGGTGGGATTTGTGCTGACAGGGGCTGAGTGCACTGTCCCCTGCCTTGTTGCTGACCCTGCCCTGCTTCCCCCAGACCCTTTTAAGCCGTTCATCATCTTCTCCAACCGCCACGAGATCCGGCGCATCGACCTGCACCGAGGGGACTACAGCGTGCTGGTGCCCGGGCTGCGCAACACCATTGCCCTGGACTTCCACCTCAACCAGAGCTCCCTGTACTGGACTGATGTGGTGGAGGACAAGATCTACAGGGGAAAGCTGCTGGAGAATGGGGGTGAGGAGCCTTGGGCTGGGGGAGCTGGGGGTTGGAGGGAAAGCAGGGGTGCAGGTCTGGGGGCAGTGATTCGGTGGCACGCCACGGGGATGCAGCAGCTGAAGCCCATGGCCCTGATAGTGATCCTGTTCTGCTCTCATTATGCAGTAGTTAATTAGCATTCCCAGCACTTCCCTGCTGGTAATTGCAGCCCAGCAGCTGGGCACAGAGAGGACACCCTCCCCATCAGTGCTGCTCCCACAGGAGCCCAGCAGCTGGACTAGGGATGGGGGGCTGAACCCTTTGGGACATGGATAGGGGGCTGAGCTCTTTGGGGTCTGGGACATGGATAGGGGGCTGAGCTCTTTGGGATTTGGGACATAGATGGGGGCTGAGCTCTTTAGGGTCTGACCATGGACAGATGCTGAGCCCTTTGGGGGCCTTTGAGGTCTGGACTGTGGATGGGGGCTGAGCCCTTTGGGGCCTGGGACATAGATGGGGGCTGAGCTCTTTAGGGTATGGACAATGAATGGATGCTGAGCCCTTTAGGTTCTGGACTATGGATGGGAGACTGAGCCCTTTGGGATCTGAACTATGAATGGATGCTGAGCCCTTTGGGATCTGGACTATGGACTGGGGGTGCTGAGCTCTTTAGGATCAGGATTATAGATAGGGGGTGCTGAGCTCTTTAGGGTCTGACCATGCATAGGGGGTGCTGAGCTCTTTAGGGTCTGACCATGGATAGAGGGTGCTGAGCTTTTTAAGGTCTGACCATGGATAGGGGGTGCTGAGCTCTTTGGTGTCTGACCATGCATAGGGGGTGCTGAGCTCTTTGGGGTTTGATCATGGACAGGAGTGATTCAGGCCCTGTTTGGGGAGGACACATCCCCTCACAATCAACCCCAGCTGAGCTGGGTGGAGCTGTTGGGGATGCGGGGAGGGGGGTGGTTCTGGGTGGGCTGGGGAAGGGGCACCACCCTGAGCCCTCACCTCGTGCCCCACAGCTCTGACCAGCTTTGAGGTGGTGATCCAGTACGGCCTGGCCACCCCTGAGGGACTGGCCGTGGACTGGATCGCTGGCAACATCTACTGGGTGGAGAGCAACCTGGACCAGATCGAGGTGGCCAAGCTGGATGGCACCATGAGGACCACGCTGCTGGCCGGGGACATCGAGCACCCCCGCGCCATCGCCCTGGACCCTCGCTATGGGTGAGCCAGGAGGGGACAGCGCTCACCAGGACGCGCTGGCACCTGTGGCATCGTGTGGGGAGACGAGGCCACGGGCTCCTGACCTTGCTCACAGCCCCTTCTCCTGGCAGGATCCTGTTCTGGACGGACTGGGACGCCAGCCTGCCCCGCATCGAGGCCGCCTCCATGAGCGGCGAGGGCAGACGCACCATCCACAAAGAGACGGGCTCGGGGGGGTGGCCCAACGGGCTCACTGTGGACTACCTGGAGAAGAGGATCCTCTGGATCGATGCCAGGTAGGGCCAGGACACCTCTCTGTGTCCCTCCCCGTGTGGATCTTCCCCTGGTTCCAGCGCTGTGCTGGGCTGGAAGCAAGAAGCCTTCGCCCTGTGGGCTCTCTTTGTGTCTCCAACACGTGCCAGCCCTGGCTCTGGGTGTTCTCCTCTGTGGGTCCTGGTGTAAATCAGCAGGATAAGACCTTAGACCCTGCTGGTTGTTGCTGTTGGGTTGAAGACCCCGTGGTGCCCCCTCCTCACCTCCCTCACCCTCATCTCCCCCTGGCACAGGTCGGACGCCATCTACTCAGCCCTGTATGATGGGACGGGGCACATCGAGGTGCTGAGGGGACATGAGTACCTGTCCCACCCCTTTGCTGTCACCCTCTACGGGGGGGAGGTCTACTGGACCGACTGGCGCACCAACACCTTGGCCAAGGCCAACAAATGGACGGGGCACAACGTGACCGTGGTGCAGAGGACCAACACTCAGCCCTTTGACCTGCAGGTGTATCACCCCTCCCGGCAGCCCCTGGGTGAGGCTGGGGGAATGTGGGGGGGGATGGGGTGGTGGGACAACAGGGGGTGGCACTGGCACTTGGTCTATGCCCACACCCCCTTGGAGCAGCGGGTGGATGCTGCTCTCATCCCTGCAGCTGCCCCTTTGCCCCATCAGGTGATGCTTGATGGGGCAGGCAGGGTCTGGGGGGCTGCAGCTCTTGGGGCTTCCTGGGTGGGTGTCCCCAAGGCTGGGATGTCGCTGAGTCCTGTCCCCTTTGCAGCTCCTAATCCCTGCGAAGCCAACGGGGGCAAAGGGCCGTGTTCCCACCTCTGCCTCATCAACTACAACCGCACCCTGTCCTGTGCCTGCCCCCACCTCATGAAGCTGGACAAGGACAACACCACCTGCTATGGTAGGGGTCTGCTGGGGGGCTGGCAGGGGGGATGAGGGGGTGCTCTGGAGCTGAGATCCCACCTCTGCCCTTTTCTCCCCGCAGAGTTTAAGAAGTTCCTGCTGTACGCGCGGCAGATGGAGATCCGGGGCGTGGACATTGACAACCCCTACTACAACTACATCATCTCCTTCACCGTGCCCGACATCGACAACGTCACCGTGGTGGACTACGACGCCCTGGAGCAGCGAATTTACTGGTCAGATGTCCGCACCCAGACCATCAAGAGAGCCTTCATCAACGGCACCGGCGTGGAGACCGTCGTGTCTGCAGGTTGGCGCTGGGGGAGCTGGGACCCTCCAAAACCTTCAGCTCCTTGGGATTTGTCTTTCTTCTTCATCTGAGCATCATCCCAGCCCCGTCCTCACAGCTGACGAGCTCCCATCTTCATTCCCTTGCAGACCTGCCCAACGCTCACGGCCTCTCCGTGGATTGGGTTTCCAGAAATCTCTTCTGGACCAGCTACGATGCCAACAAGAAGCAGATCAACGTGGCCAGGCTGGATGGCTCCTTCAAGAATGCCGTGATCCAGGGGCTGGACAAGCCTCACTGCCTGGTGGTGCATCCACTCCGGGGGTGAGTCTGGTGGGAGGGTGCTGATGGGAGAGGTGTGTGTGCAGGCACAGGTGTGTGTGTGGTGGTGCACACCTGTGATGGGGGAGAGAATGGGGCTGTCCCTGTGTGTCAGCGTGTAGGAGCAGTGTCACAGGGTGTGGGGGGTGTGCTGTGTGTCTGTACATCTGCAAAGGGGAGCAGGCTGTGATAAGTGTGCACCCACCAGTGTGTGCCAATCCAGGTGTGCACAGGGCTGTGGCAGCCCCCAAGCTCCCTCCTGGGTGGGGACAAGGTGCTGTGGGGCTGCCCAGGCTGTGCCATGAGCAGGTGAGGGGCTCTGCAAGGCTGGGAGGGTGCAGGGGGCTGCTGGCACCATGGCCCCTCGCCCATTGTCCCCTCACCTTGCAGGAAGCTGTACTGGACAGATGGGGACAACATCAGTGTGGCCAACATGGATGGCAGCAACCGCACACTCCTCTTCACCAACCAGAAGGGACCTGTTGGTACGGACCCCCCCATGGCCCCCAGGATCCCCCACCTTGCCTTGCTGTCCTGCAGAGCCTCAACTCCCCACTCTGGCTCCTTGGGGGGGTGGCAGCTGTCCTGTGCTGGGTCACCATGACCTTACCTGCCTGCTTGCTCCATCCCATCCCATCCCATCCCATCCCATCCCATCCCATCCCATCCCATCCCATCCCATCCCATCCCATCCCATCCCATCCCATCCCATCCCATCCCATATCCCATCACATGGATCCCATCCCATCCCTTCCCATCTCATGGGTCCCATCCCATCCCATAAATCCCATCTCATGGATCCCATGCCATACCATCCCATCCCATCCCATGAATCCCATCCCATCTCATGGATTCCATCCCATCCCATCCCATAAATCCCATCTCATGGATCCCAGGCCATGCCATGCCATGCCATGCCATGCCATGCCATCCCATCCCATCCCATCCCATGGATCCCATTCCATTCCATCCCATCCCATTAATCCCATCCTATCCCATCCCATCCCATAAATCCCATCTCATGGATCCCATGCCATGCCATGCCATGCCATGCCATGGATCCCATCCCATCCCATCCCATGCCATCCCATAGATCCCATCCCATCCCATGCCATCCCATCCCACCTCCCGATCTGTGATGGTCCCTGCGTGCCACCAGCCTGGTGACATTCCCATCCTTTCCAGGCCTGGCCATCGACTACCCAGAGAGCAAGCTGTACTGGATCAGCTCTGGCAATGGCACCATCAACAGGTGTGACCTGGATGGCAGCAACCTGGAGGTGATCGAGTCCGTGAGGAGCCAGCTGAGCAAGGCCACCGCCCTGGCCATCATGGGTGAGGGCTGCAAACAGGGACACCATTCCCTGTCTCCTGCCCCTTCCCAAACCCTCCTGCCCGCCTCAGGTGATCAGGAATGCTGCCACACGCTCCTGCTTTCTCCCCACCGCAGGGGACAAGCTGTGGTGGGCTGACCAGGCCTCCGAGAGGATGGGCACCTGCAACAAGAAGGACGGGACGGAGGTGACGGTGCTGCGCAACAGCACCACGCTGGTGATGCACATGAAGGTGTACGATGAGAGCATCCAGCAAGGTCAGTGTGGGCTCCTGGGGCAGAGGCCCCGTGGGGCTGGGGGGCTGCTCAGCCCCTCCGTGGTGGCTCCGTCCTTTGGAGCCTCTTGGAGCCCTTGGCAGCTGGCCCAAGCCTTGCCCTTGTGCCAAGCCTGTGCTGGTTGGTGCAGGGCACTCACCCCTTGTGTGGGTGCTGCCCCAGCTCTCCCAGCCCTGGTGGGTGCACTTTTGCCCCCTATAGCCCCTCACCCCCTTTTCTCTGCCACAGCTGGGACCAACCCCTGCAGCCAAAACAACGGGGACTGCTCACAGCTGTGCCTCCCCACCTCGGAGACCTCCCGCTCCTGCATGTGCACGGCAGGCTACAGCCTCAAGAGTGGGCAGCAGTCCTGTGAAGGTGTGTGCTTGTTCCTGTCCCCTCCCTGTGGCCACCCTGGCCATCCCAGGTGCTGACCCCTCACTCTGGTTGCTCATGGGCTCCTCCCCACTGCTCTGTGTCCCACGTCACTGCGGGGGAATGCTGGGCACCAGAGGGACACTGGGGGGCTTGGTGGGCTCAGATGGCAGCAAGAGCCTTGTGTGGGCTGTGCCTGATGAGTGTGGGGCCACCAAGGGTGTCACTGGTGGAGGGGATTGGGACAGGACAGTGGGTCTCAAGCTACATCAGGAAAGGTACAGGTTGGATATTAGGAAGAAATTTTTCACTGAAAGAATAATAAAGCACTGGAATGCTCTTCCCAGGGAGGTGGTAGAATCACCATCTCTGGATGTATTTAAAAAAAAGTTGGACATGGCACTGGGTGCTATAGTCTGGTTGAGGTGTTAGGGCATAGGCTGGACTTGATGATCTCTTCCAACCTCGTTATTCTGTGATTCTGTGATTCTGTGATTCTGTGATTCTGTGATTCTGTGATTCTGTGACCCTCCAGGGTGAGGTGGGACCCTGGCTATGGGCAGCAGGTTGGGCTCACTGGGAGCAGGGCCAGGCACAGCCCTCACTGTGCAGATCTCCCATGCCCACTGTGTTCTCTGCCATCCCCTCGGGCACTGCCAGGGCCTCTCAAAGGCTGTTTGTGTGCAAAGTGTTCCGGGTGGTTTTGGGGGGGGTTGGCAGAGCTCTGCGCCATCTGGGTCAGGGCAGGGGCTGAATAACAAGTGCTGCCCTGACCCAGATGCGCTGCAGAGCCTTTGCCAACACGGGGTGGGGGTGGTGGGTGGTGGGAAGGGGGTTCACTCGTGCCCCCCTGGAGCAGGGCAGGACCCTGGAACGGGCTGTGCCAGGGGTTGCAGCCCGGGATGTCTGCGCTGGGCTTGCAGAATCCTGCCAGGCTCCTGCTCCTCCCCTGTCACAGTTTTCCATGGTGGAGGGACAGTCTGTGGGTTCTGGGATGTGTCTGACTGTCCCTGCACCTGTGCTGCAGGTGTTGGCTCCTTCCTGCTGTACTCTGTGCACGAGGGGATCCGGGGCATCCCCCTGGACCCCAATGACAAGTCGGATGCTCTCGTGCCGGTGTCGGGGACCTCCCTGGCTGTAGGAATCGACTTCCACGCAGGTGAGGCAGGGCTGGGGACAGGACAGGGGGGCTGGGAGCAGGACAGGGGATAAGGAGCACGAGGGGGACTTCACCATCACCCTTTTGGCACCCTTCGCCCTGGAATGCCGCCTCGGCAGCACCGGGTGAGGGAGGATTTCAGAGCTCCAGGGTGCAGATTTTTACCATTCTGGAGTGACCAGAGGTGGTCACTGACTCATCCCCTCCTGCCTCCTTGTCCCTCTCTCAGAGAATGACACGATTTACTGGGTGGACATGGGCTTGAGCACCATCAGTCGAGCCAAGAGGGACCAGACGTGGCGTGAGGACGTGGTGACCAACGGCATTGGCCGCGTGGAGGGCATCGCCGTGGACTGGATTGCAGGTGGGATGGGGCTCTGGAGACAGGGGCAGGGGGGGCAGCGGGGCTTGTGTGGGGGCTCACCATCCCCTCTTGCAGGAAACATCTACTGGACAGACCAGGGCTTTGATGTCATTGAGGTGGCCAGGCTGAACGGGTCCTTCCGCTACGTGGTCATCTCGCAGGGGCTGGACAAGCCACGGGCCATCACGGTCCATCCAGAGAAGGGGTGAGATGCTGCTCCAAAGAGGGGCATCACCTGTGGGGTGGGCACAGGGTGAGACCCCCAGCTCCTCCTGGCAGAGCTGTGTGCACACAGCAGGGAAGGACTTGCAGGTCTCCTGCCACACCAAGGAGCCCAAACCCTGGATTTAATCCTCCTTTCACTGATGGGCTGAATTCTCTGGGAGCCCCTTGGGACCTGGTGGGTGCCAGCATCTCAGAAAATCAGAGTGGAGCCTCCTTAGACTGGCTCCAGCTTTGGGCAGAGCCCCAGGGAGAGCAGAGGTGTTTGGATCTGGGGAGGGATGGAGATGCAGGGCATGTGATGTCTATGAGTGGGCAGGGTCTGGCCTGAAGCCCCAGCGTGGGGGGATGAATGGGGTGGTGCCTGTCCTTTACTCAAAGGGCCAGTGCTGCTCCTGGTGACATCCCTGCTGTCCCCTCAGGTACCTGTTCTGGACAGAGTGGGGACAGTACCCCCGCATCGAGCGCTCACGCCTGGATGGCACCGAGAGGATGGTGCTGGTCAACGTCAGCATCAGCTGGCCCAACGGGATTTCTGTGGACTACGAGGTACAGTTGGCATCTGGGAGGATGGTGCCAGTCCCCAGGGTCCCTGGATGGTCCCTGGATGGTACCAGTCCCCAAGGGTCCCTGTGGCCGTGTCCTCCTGCTGGGGACATGCTTGCCCTCCTCGGGGCTCCAGAGGACCAGGAGGGTTGTCCGAGGTGGTCTGAACCCCAGGACATCCTGCCGGGGGTGCAGAGGGTGGTGTTGCCCCCGTGCCAGCTGGGATGTTGTCTCATCCCTGCAGGATGGGAAGCTGTACTGGTGTGATGCCCGGACAGACAAAATCGAACGGATTGACCTGGAGACGGGTGAGAACAGGGAGGTTGTCCTGTCCAGCAACAACATGGACATGTTCTCCGTGTCAGTCTTTGAGGAATACATTTACTGGAGCGATAGGTGAGGTGCCCAGGGGGCTGGGGGCTGTCTGGAGGGTGAGGGGAGCTGGTGGGAAGGTGGGGAAGGGTCCCGTGCTGGTCTCTTGGTGACCCTGTCCTCCCTCAGGACTCACGCCAACGGCTCCATCAAAAGAGGAAACAAGGACAACGCCACCGAGTCGGTGTCCCTGCGCACTGGGATCGGCGTGCAGCTCAAGGACATCAAAGTCTTCAACCGGGCCCGGCAGAAGGGTAGGTCTGAGCACGAGGGGCAGCTCCTTATGTGGGAGATGGGGATGGGATCACTCTGTCCCCTCAGAGCCGTGGTTTGAGCTGTGCCGTGGTTTGAGCCTGTTCCTTCCTCCGTGGCTCAAGCCTGTTCCTTCCTCCGTGGCTCGAGCTGTTCCTTCCTCCATGGTTTGAGCCTGTTTCTCTATGGTTTGAGCCTGTTCCTTCCTCCGTGGTTTGAGCCTGTTCCTTCATGGTTCGAGCCTGTTCCTTCCTCCATGGTTTGAGCCTGTTCCTTCCTCTGTTGTTCGAGCCTGTTCCTTCCTCCATGGTTTGAGCCTGTTCCTTCCTCTGTTGTTCGAGCCTGTTCCTTGCTCCATGGTTTGAGCCTGTTCCTCCATGGTTTGAGCCTGCTCCTTCCTCCATGGTTTGAGCCTGTTCCTTCCTCCGTGTCTCGAGCATGTTCCTTCCTCCATGGTTTGAGCCTGTTTCTCCATGGTTTGAGCCTGTTTCTCCATGGTTTGAGCCTGTTTCTCCATGGCTCGAACCTGTTCCTTCCTCTGGGAGTGCCGAGCGCTGAAAGTGGCCGAGTGGGTTCATCCTGCCCAGTCCTGTGGGGGGATAGAATGTAAGGAAATAGAGATAGTGCAGAAGATAATCTCACCCCTGAGGAGTTGCAGCTGCACTAATTATCAAAGATTAGGAACAGGCCTGCCCTTAACGTGCCACAGCTGTGTCTAGTAAGGATGAGTGGGTTAGCTGGGTGAGGAGAGAGCTGGAGTTTGTCAGCTGCGCTGTGAGGAGCTGCCCGTGAGAAATCGCCAAGAAGGTACGGAACTTTTGCAAGAAAACGACAACAAGTCCCTCACATAATCCCCCCCTGTCCCCCCACCAGGCACCAACGTCTGTGCCCAGAACAACGGGGACTGCCAGCAGCTGTGCCTGTTCCGCGGCGGCGGGCAGAGGACGTGCGCCTGCGCCCACGGCATGCTGTCGGACGACGGCGTCAGCTGCCGGGACTACGACGGGTACCTGCTCTACTCAGAGCGCACCATCCTCAAGAGCATCCACCTGTCGGATGAGAACAACCTCAACGCGCCCATCAAGCCCTTCGAGGACGCAGAGCACATGAAGAACGTCATCGCCCTGGCCTTTGATTACCGCTACGGCTCCAAGGGCAGCAACCGCATCTTCTACAGCGACATCCACTTCGGCAACATCCAGCAGATCAATGATGATGGCACCGGGCGCAAGACCATCGTGGAGAGTGAGTGCTCTGGGGTTCTCTATTGGAATGGCACCAGTATTGCCAGATGGGATGGGCCTGAGCTTGTCTGGCCCTTGCTGCTGCACCAAACAGTGGCAACTGTGGTGTTTCACCCCAGAGACACTTTTGGCTGGCTGGGTGTGTGGTGTTTCACCCCAGAGACACTTTTGCCTGGCTGGGTGTTTGGTGTTTCACCCCACAGACACTTTTGGCTGGCTGGGTGTTGTAGCTGGGCACTTGAAGGCAAGTCCAGGCGTGCAGGAGCTCTGTGGGTGGCAGGATGGAGCTTCCCCCTCTATCAGGGGCTGCTCCTCAGGTTTCCCTCTGCTGGAGAAGCTTTGGGGTGATGGGGAAGGAAAGGAGTGGGTTCTGAGGGAGGGTTTGGATCCAGAGCTTTATTCTGCCCCACAGCAGCTCCAGCAGAACTCCTGACCCCGTGGGTGCTGCTCCTTTAACCCCAGGAGAGGGGCAGGGAAGGGGCAGGGAGCCACCAGCCAGGGACAGGAGGGGAGGTCTCAAGGGACAGAGGACACCGGGATGGCTCAGTGCCCCCCCAGGGGGGGAGGGCATCCTTTGAACCTACCAATCACTCTGGAATTCCAGGATTGACAGACAGTGCTGGGAGGGGAAAGGAGAGGTGAGTGACACACCTGGGAGGGAATTATCAGGGTTATCTGAGGTAAACCCTGAAATCACAACGCAACACAATCACAATCCCCTCTGTGCCTGCCCTCAGACCTGTCTCTCTCTCCCCCACCTCCTCCTGCACTCCCCCTGTTCTTCCCCGAGGGGTTTTGGTGGATTTGGAGGTGCAGCAGGTACAGGCTGAGCTGTGAGGTTTCTGAGGAGCCTCTGGAAGTGGACACAGGCACTGGGAGCAGCCTGCAGAGTTTACTCTGGCACAGAGAGTGTGTCACGAGGCTTGGGCTCTAGAGACAGGCACTGCAGCAAAGTTGAGAGTGGCTTTGAGCTCACACTCACCTCCCGAGGCAGCGCCCTAAGCCCTGAGTGCCCAGCCCTGGCCTCACCTCCAGGGCTCACCTTGCACTTGGTTGGGTTTATTGGCACCTGCAGCAGCTTCAAAGAGCTGAGCCAGGTCCTTGGACGTGCTGCTAATGAGGGAATTCACAGTGGTGCTCACTGAGAGGGGAGAGCACAGCCCAGCTCTCACAGCCGCCTCATTAAACCCTTTGCAGAGCGTTAATGAGGGGGAGAGGATGGGTGCAGGGTTCAAGTTCCCAGCTGGGAAGGGCTCCCTGGTCCCCACCAGGCTTTGCCTTGTCACTTTGTGCCCCAGGGGCTCAGCTGTCCCCTGGCAGAGGGAAACCCTCCCCTTCCCAGCGCTGCTGCTGCTGTGGAGTTTGGGAATGAAATTCCAGTCCTTGGTGCATGGGAGGTGTGCATCCCTCAGCCTTCCTGCAAGGGAGGGTCATTCCAACAGAGCTCAACCCATGAGATTCTGGAGGGGTCTCTGCTCCCCCCCTGAGCACACCCCCAGCCCTACTGAGTCCCCAAAGCCTCCGAGGGATTTTTGGGCTGTAATTAAAAGCAAAACCTTCAGTGTCTCAGTATCAGGGTCATCTCTGGCCATGCAGGGTGAGCCAGGAGGGCTCAGGAGGAAGGAGGAAGACTGACTTGGGGAAGACCAGCCATGTCCTTGAGCTCTGTAACTTAAAGGGTCTTTCAGCACAACCCTGGTAGCTGGTGCTTATTCTCTCTCCCCACTGGATTGTTCATAGCCAGAAGGCAAGGAATCATATTTTCTCAGGTCTGGCTTTCAAAGGTACAACTAAAAGTGTGTGGGAAGGGGTTTACTTTTCCACTAGAATTTTTTAGGTTTCAGTATGATCTCCATGTTTTGAATTGCAGAGTGACTTTAATTTTGTGACAACAGGAAGCCTAGAAGGGCTCTGACATTTTCCTATCTCCAAATTTTTAAATTTTGAATCTCGTTTATATCTGTACATAAAACTTCAATATTTTTTTTAGTCGTACCTTTGTACACCCGGCTCAGGGCTGGCTGTGACCTTTGCTGTCCCCACAGACGTGGGCTCGGTGGAGGGGCTGGCCTACCACCGTGGCTGGGACACGCTCTACTGGACCAGCTACACCACCTCCACCATCACCAGGCACACCGTGGACCAGAGCAGGCTCGGGGCCTTCGAGAGGGAGACCGTGATCACCATGTCGGGGGACGACCACCCCCGAGCCTTCGTGCTGGATGAGTGCCAGAAGTGAGTGCCCACTGAGGGTCCAGACAGCCCCTCCAGGGATCCACCTGGTCCCAGTGGATGTAGCAGGGAGGAAGCTCTGGATCCCAGCACAGAGAGGACTTCACCCCCAGGGAGGAAAGACCCTGCAGCCCCCTCCCCAAGCAGCTCCAGACCCCCTGTTCCATCCCCCATCCATGGGGTGCCACATTTCCACATTTCCCAGCTGGCTGCAGCAGCCTCATTCACCCCCTTCCCACTTGTTTTACGTGGAAATGTTGTCCCCATGCATCCCCCTGGAAGCCCCCCAGCCATGGAGGGATGGGCTGAGCCAGTCTGGAATGGGCTGAGCCATGGAGGGATGGGCTGAGCCAGTCTGGAATGGGCTGAGCCATGGAGGGATGGGCTGAGCCAGCCTGGATGGGCTGAGCCATGGAGGGATGAACTGAGCCAGCCTGGATGGACTGAGCCAGCCTGGATGGGGCTGAGCCATGGAGGGATGAGCTGAGCCAGCCTGGATGGGGCTGAGCCATGGAGGGATGAGCTGAGCCAGCCTGGATGGGGCTGAGCCATGGAGGGATGAGCTGAGCCAGCCTGGATGGGGCTGAGCCATGGAGGGATGGGCTGAGCCAGCCTGGATGGGGCTGAGCCAGCCTGGATGGGGCTGAGCCATGGAGGGATGGGCTGAGCCATAGAGGGATGAACTGAGCCAGCCTGGATGGGGCTGAGCCATGGAGGGATGAGCTGAGCCAGCCTGGATGGGCTGAGCCATGGAGGGATGGGCTGTGCCAGCCTGGATGGGTTGAGCCATGGAGGGATGGGCTGAGCCATAGAGGGATGAACTGAGCCATGGAGAGATGAGCTGAGCCATGGAGGGATGGGCTGAGCCAGCCTGGATGGGGCTGAGCCATGGAGGGATGGGCTGAGCCAGCCTGGATGGGGCTGAGCCAGCCTGGATGGAGCTGAACCAGCCTGGATGTGGCTGAGCTGGGGCTCCAAAGGCCTTGTGTGTCCTTCCCAGACCCCCTGTTCCATCCCCATCCATGGGGTGCCACATTTCCCAGCTGGCTGCAGCACCTTCCCACTCGTTTTACGTGGGAATGTTGTCCCATGCATGCCCCAGTCCCTGGAAAACCCCCCAGCCATGGAGGGAAGGGCTGAGCCAGCCTGGATGGGGCTGAGCCATGGAGGGATGAACTGAGCCAGCCTGGATGGGGCTGAGCCAGCCTGGATGGGGCTGAGCTGGGGCTCCAAAGGCCTCGTGTGTCCCTCCCCTCCCAGCCTGATGTTCTGGACCAACTGGAATGAGCAGCACCCCAGCATCATGCGAGCCACCCTGTCCGGTGCCAACGTCCTCATCATCATCGACCAGGACATACGGACGCCCAACGGGCTGGCCATTGACCACAAGGCTGAGAAGATTTATTTCTCTGATGCCACCCTGGACAAGATTGAGCGCTGTGAATACGATGGTTCCCATCGCCACGTGAGTCTGAGATGGGGAGGAGGGTGTCCAAACTGGGGCTGGAGTGTGGTCAGAGGGAAGCAGAGCTGTTCCTGGGGCTGGGGGGGTCACTCTGTGTTTGAGGGGCTGTGGGGCTGCACCCCACTGTGGGTTCCTCTGCCTCCCAGTTGGGCTGTGTCCCTGAGAAATGAGGACATGGCTTCAGGCTGCATCAGAGGAGGTTTAGGTTGGACATGAGAAGGAATTTCTAAATGTTGGAAGGGGCTGCCCAGGTTGGTGGTGGAGTCACCATCCCTGGAGGTGTCCAGGGAACTGCTGGATGTGACACTGAGTGCTCTGGAGGGGGTTAGTCACAGGTTGGACTTGATCTTGGGAGATCTTTTCCAACCTCAAGTGTTCTGTGAAGTGTCCCAGGACAGGTTGGATGGAGCTTGGAGCAACCCTGGAAGGTGTACCCGCCCATGGCAGGGATGTGGGAACGAGATGAGTTTTAAGAGATGACTTTACCCTTTCCAACCCAACTCATGCCACGATTCTGTGCTTGGCAGGTGATCCTGAAGTCTGAGCCCGTGCACCCCTTTGGCTTGGCTGTGTATGGGGATTACATCTTCTGGACAGACTGGGTGCGCCGGGCCGTGCAGCGCGCCAACAAATACGTGGGCACCGACATGAAGCTGCTGCGAGTGGACATCCCCCAGCAGCCCATGGGCATCATCGCCGTGGCCAACGACACCGACAGCTGTGAGGACCCCCTGGTGTCACTGCAGAGCCCCTGCCCTCTGCCCCTCAGCCTGGCAGCAGGTTTAGGGAAGGGGAATCCATCCCACTGTCCCTGCAGGAACCCATCCCACCGTCCTTCATGGTCCTTTGGGAATCCATCCCACCATCCTTCATGGCCTTTTGGGAACCCATCCCACTGTCCTTCATGGCCCTGCAGGAACCCATCCCACTGTCCTTCATGGCACTGCAGGAACCCATCCCACTGTCCTTCCTGGCTCTTCAGGAACCCCTCCCACCGTCCTTCACAGTCCCTTGGGAACCCATCCCACCATCCTTCCTGGCCTTTTGGGAACCCATCCCACTGTCCTTCATGGCCTTTTGGGAATCCATCCCACCATCCTTCATGGCCTTTTGGGAGTCATCCCACCATCCTTCATGGTCCTTTGGGAACCCATCCCACTGTCCTTCATGGCCTTTTGGGAATCCATCCCACTGTCCTTCATGGCCTTTTGGGAATCCATCCCACTGTCCTTTATGGCCTTTTGGGAGTCCACCCCACTGTCCTTCATGGTATTTTGGGAGTCATCTCACCATCCTTCCTGGCTCTTCAGGAACCCATCCCACCATCCTTCATGGTCTTTTGGGAACCCCTTCCACTGTCCTTCACGGTCTCTTGGGAACCCATCCCACCATCCTTCCTGGCCTTTTGGGAATCCATCCCACTGTCCTTCCTGGCTCTTCAGGAATCCATCCCACTGTCCTTCATGGTCTTTTGGGAATCCATCCCACTGTCCTTCCTGGCTCTTCAGGAATCCATCCCACTGTCCTTCCTGGCCTTTTGGGAATCCATCCCACCATCCTTCCTGGCTCTTCAGGAATCCATCCCCCTGTCCTTCCTAGCCCTTTGGGAATCATCCCACTGTCCTTCCCAGCGTGTTGTTGCCCCCTTGTGACTCTCACACCAGAGCTGTCCATCCCCAGACCCAGTGCAGGCTGAAGACAGAGAGGATTTGCCCTGTCCTTGCTCTTCCTTGTAAAATCTGGGGAGACCGGGTACCTCCAGCCCCCTGCACCCTCCACAGCCCCATGGGAACACCCTGGGGAGGGATCCCTACTTTTTGTCCCAGCAGGGAGGAGGAGGAGCAGGGGCTGCTGGGTCCATCCCTGGTGTGATCACTGTCCCTCTGTCCTAGGTGAGCTGTCCCCGTGCCGGGTGAACAACGGCGGCTGCCAGGACCTGTGCCTGCTCACCCCCAAGGGCCACGTCAACTGCTCCTGCCGTGGCGAGCGGGTCCTGCAGGAGGATTTCACCTGCAAAGGTGAGGGGGGTGGCAGGGGCCGAGGAAAGGAAGGGGTGAGGCTGATCTCAGCCTGGCAGAGCTGACGTTTCCCGTGCTCTGTCCAGCTGTGAATTCCACCTGCAACGTGCACGAGGAGTTTGAGTGTGGGAACGGCGAATGCATCGACTTCAGCCGCACCTGTGACGGCGTCGTGCACTGCAAGGACAAGTCGGACGAGAAGCAGTCCTACTGCAGTAAGGTTCCTCCTCTTGCTGCCTTGCTCACCCACACATGCACCCTGGCACGCCCAGACACCCTGCCCGAGCTGCCAGCTCCATTCAGAGAGTCACGGAATGGTTTGGGTTGGAAAAGAACAAAATCAGGGGCTTCCCCTTCAAAGCAACCAAGCACATGAGGCAGGTACCTCCACACAGCCTTGCAAGGTCTGTCCCTTGTTAATTAGTCTTAGAACCTCTTCCAATTTGCCATTAAATCTTAAAGAGGATGGAGGCAAAAACTTAAGAGGATGGAAGGCAGGATTCACAGCACTCCAGTAAATCAATCCTTTTTCCTATGTTCAAGGTCATGGAAACCTGGAACAGTTTGGGTTGGGAGGGACTTTAAAGCTCATCTCATTTCACCCCCTGCCATGGGCAGGGACACCTTCCACTAGCCCAGCCACATCCAACCTGCTCCAAGCCACATCCAGCCTGGCCTTGGACTTTGCCAGGGTTGCTCAGCAAAGGGCACCAAGACTCCAGAGTGTCCTTCCACCCCTCAGGTGCTCACAGTCTCTCCTGCCCTTCCAGAGCTGCACCCTTTAATGTTTCCAGACCTTTCCCAGTGCTGGGGATGTGCTGGAGGTCAGGAACCCTGGAGCTGAGCCAGTGGGGTCTGCAGCACCCTCAAACACCAGCCCTCACCCCTCTGCACAGGGGGTGCTGATCCTGCTCTGTGGTTTCTTCCCCTGCTGGAAGCTCCCCAAGGATCTGAGACCCTCAGGGGTGCTTGCCCTCCTTCTCCTCACCTTCTCCTCTTCCTCTTCCTCCTCTTCCTCCCTGGCAGGCAGCCGCAAGTGCAAGAAGGGCTACCTGCACTGCATGAACGGGCGCTGCGTCGCCAGTCGCTACTGGTGCGACGGCGTGGACAACTGCGGGGACAACTCGGACGAGGTGCCCTGTAACAGTGAGTGTCTGCCTGGCACCCGGCCAGCCCCTGCCAGGGCTCTGTCAGCTGCTTGGGACAGGGACAGCAGCTTCAGGAGGGAGTTACCATCAGCTTGACAGGAGCAGAGCACAGCCGGGGCTTAACGGAGAGTCAAGGTCAAGCTTGTGCTGCTTTGTAAAGCTTACGGTGACAGCTGAGAGGAAAAACTCCTGGGTATGGGCATGCAGCACCCGGAGCTTCCCAGTGAGAGTGGTTTGACAGCCAGGAGGGGCACAGGGCACGGTGTCACTGCTCCTCATGGCTCCCAGGCATTCCCTTAGGAGGCTGCAGGATGGGTCTGCTCAGTTCCAAGCTGAAAGGGGCAGTCAGGAGCTCCTCAGAGTCCTGTCCAGGTCTGGTTGTGCCAGGGAGAGGGGCTCAGGCTGCCAGGCAGAGTGTGAGGCAGGAAGGGGACGGGGTCTGGGAGCACTCTGAGCATCCCAGAGCTGTGTGGGCAATGGGGAGGTGTGGGTGTGCACGTGGGGTCCCCCCACCCTGCCTCATTGACTGTGGGGGTTTTTTCCCCCTGGCAGAGACCAGCTGTGCCGCCACCGAATTCCGCTGCCGGGACGGGACCTGCATCGGCAACTCCAGCCGCTGCAACCAGTTCATCGACTGCGAGGATGCATCTGATGAAATGAACTGCAGTGAGTGCCAGCTGCTGCCCCTGGCCCCTCCTCAGCTCTGGGGATGCTCCTGCTCTCGGTGCTGGCAGCAGGGACCTGCGGCTTTGGGGTTTGGGCTGGGTTGGGAGGGAGGAGGGTCCTGCTCCTGACCTGGGGTGAGGCAGCCCCAGCCCATCCCTTCAGCCTCTCTGTGCCATGCTCAGCACCCCAACACCTGTTGGATCCCTGCAGTTCTGGGCATGTGTGGGGCACATCTGGGGGTGTGTGGGGTGTGGTGGGCTCTGGCAGCAGGGCAGGAACGTGTGCCACCTGGTGAAGTCAGACCAGGGGGCTTCTGCTGTGGTTCCTGCTGTGTCACTGGAGCTCCTGCTGTGATTCCTCTCAGCTGCCACCGACTGCAGCAGCTACTTCAAGCTGGGGGTGAAGGGCACCACGTTCCAGAAGTGTGAGCACACCTCCCTGTGCTATGCCCCCAGCTGGGTGTGCGATGGGGCCAACGACTGCGGCGATTACTCGGACGAGCGCAACTGCCCCGGTGAGAGCAGGAGGGCAGAGGGGGCTCTGGGGGCAGGGATGCCCCTTTGGGGTCTGCTTGGGCTGTGGGGGCTTTGTTTGCCCACTGGGACTGTTGTTCTCTGTGGCTCCTGCAAAGATGGTGCTGCAGGGAGCTGGGATGTGGCACCTCAGGGGGATTTTGGGGAGGAATCCTTCAGGTCTGGGCTGGGAGCAGGCAGGACGTGGCCGTGCTGTCGTCCTCACTGATGTTTCCATCACAAAGTAGGTGGGAGGAAGCCCAAATGTCCATCCAACTACTTTGCCTGCCCGAGTGGGAGGTGCATCCCCATGACCTGGACCTGTGACAAGGAGGATGACTGCGAGAACGGCGAAGATGAGACCCAGTGCAGTGAGCGGCAGGGTGGGGACACTCAGGATTTGGGCTGGGGCACAGGGTGGTGCTGGAGGGTGGGCAGGACCCTCTTCTCTCCCTGACATCCATTTGCCAAGGACAGACCACAGATTCTTCCCCTTCTGTGGTTTTACTCCACGCTCTTGTGCTTTTAGCTGTGGCCAGTATAAATGTCCTTGTGTGCTGGTTTGCTCAGCACATGCACAAATGTCCGTGGCCCTTTTGAACAGGGCCAGTTATGGCTCCCTTCAGCTGCATTTTTAGTTCTAACCTCCTGGAACAATCCCCAGACAGGGGATCTTCCTCAGGTCCACACCAGTGAGTCCCACTCCATCCCTCTGGGACCACAAGCAGTACCCCCAACACCCCCTGGGCTCCTGGAGCCCAGCCCAGCCTGGCCATGCTCTGCTGGTGTCTCCTCCCCTTATCACCTCTCTCTGACCTCCATCTCCTCCTCTTCTCCCCCAGACAAGTTCTGCTACCCTGTGCAGTTCGAGTGCAACAACCACCGCTGCATCTCCAAGCTCTGGGTGTGTGATGGAGCTGATGACTGTGGGGATGGCTCTGACGAGGACAGTCGCTGCCGTGAGTCTGCCCCAGCCCTTCTTGCCCATCTCCATCCCTGCCTGCTCCATCTCCATCTTCCTGCATCCATGTTCCTGCCTCTGCCCATCCCTTCTTCCCCATCTCCATCCCTGCCTGCTCCATCTCCATCTTCCTGCATCCATGTTCCTGCCTCTGCCCATCCCTTCTCCCACCCGTGGTCTCGCTGCTCTCCTGAACTCGGTGGGGTGCCCAGACTCCATCCTGCTCCTCCTTTCCCCAGGGCTGACCACCTGCAGCTCAGGATCCTTCCAGTGCCCTGGCACCTACGTGTGCGTGCCGGAGCGCTGGCTCTGTGATGGGGACAAGGACTGCGCCGACGGGGCCGATGAGACCCTCGCTGCTGGCTGCTGTGAGTGACCCCCCCTCCGAGGGCAGGGGCTGGGGGAGGCTGGGGGCTGGCAGGGGCTGATGGTGCTGGTGCCCCTTTGCAGTGTACAACAACACCTGTGATGAGAGGGAGTTCATGTGTGGGAACCGGCAGTGCATCCCCAAGCACTTCGTCTGCGACCACGACGACGACTGCGGTGACGGCTCCGACGAGTCCCCGGAATGTGGTGGGTGTCCGTGGGAGCCAGGGTGGGGACTGACCCAGCTGGGTCCTCATGGGCTTTGGGACAGTACCCTGGGAGGGTCTTCATCACCATGGAGGGGTTTGGTGTGAAGGTGGTGAGAGGGAACCTGGAGAGGGAGCAGAAGGGGGTTGTTAGTGGAGAGCAGCGCCCCAGCCTTGACAGAGAGAGCCAAACCCACCCAGGGATCCAAACCCACCCAGGGATCCAAACCCACAGAGGGATCCAAACCCACAGGGAGATCCAAACCCACAGAGGGATCCAAACCCACCCAGAGATCCAAACCCACCCAGGGATCCAAACCCGCAGTGGGATCCAAACCCACCCAAACCCACAGGGAGATCCAAACCCACAGGGAGATCCAAACCCACCCAGGGATCCAAACCCACCCAGGGATCCAAACCCACCCAGGGATCCAAACCCACCCAAACCCACAGGGAGATCCAAACCCACAGAGGGATCCATGTCCATGCAGGGCAGCCCTGTCCCAGGCCAGCTGCTCTGCGTTGTCCCCGTCACTCCCAGCAGCTCGGGAGGGTTTGGCTCCATGGTGCCTGTCTCTGAGTGTCCCCATGGTGCCTCTGGAAGGCTCAGGAGGGTGGGATGCTGGCTGAGCCCCTCACCCTCCCCCAGAATATCCCACCTGTGGCCCCCACGAGTTCCGCTGTCAGAACGGCCGCTGCCTCAGCAACCGGCAGTGGGAATGCGACGGGGAGTTCGACTGCCACGACCACTCGGATGAGGCACCCAAGAACCCACGCTGCAGCAGCCCAGGTACCTGCTGGGGTCATGGTGGGGTCCTGGGGGGGACAGCAGGCACCCCCCACTGACCACTGCCACCTTCTCTCTGCAGAAAACAAGTGCAACGACTCCTTCTTCCTCTGCAAGAACGGGAATTGCATCTCCGAGGCGCTGCTCTGCGACAACAACAACGACTGCGCCGACGGCTCCGACGAGCTCAACTGCTTCATCAACGAGTGCCTCAACAAGAAGCTGAGTGGCTGCTCCCAGGAGTGTGAGGACCTCAAGATTGGGTACAAGGTAGGGGGCCATGGTGTGGGGGGGCTGGCTGCAGAGATCGTGGAATTACAGAATGCCCTGAGTTGGAAGGGACCCACAAAGTCCAACTCCTGCTCCCTCAGCAATGTCACTCTGTGCCTGAGAGTTGTCTAAATGCCCCTGGAGCTCTGGCAGCCTTGGGGCTGTGCCAGCCAGCCGTGCCTGACCACCCTCTGGGGGAAGAACCTTTTCCTGATATCCAGCCTAAACCTCCCCTGGCACAGCTCCTGCTGTTCCCTCTCCTCCTCCTCCTCCTCCGCGGGTTGTGTCTGTCCTGTGCCAGCTGGGCCAGGGACGTGACACGGGCGCTTCAGGCACTGTTTGTGCATCTCAGCTGTCCTTGCTGAGTCTGCGTGTCCCATGGTGACACTTGTCACCTCCCAGCACCTGCCACCTCCCTTGGAGGTGTCTGACAGCTCCGGGTTGCTCCTGCAGTGCAGATGCCGTCCTGGCTTCCGGCTGAAGGACGACGGGAAGACGTGCATCGACATCGACGAGTGCTCCACCACCTACCCCTGCAGCCAGAAGTGCATCAACACCCTGGGCAGCTACAAGTGCCTCTGCACCGAGGGCTACAAGCTCAGACCTGACAACCCCAACAGCTGCAAGGTTGTCACAGGTGAGAGCCAGGTGTGGGTGCAGAGCTCAGGATGTTCCTGGTGACCGTGGGATGCTCCTGGTGCTGGAGTTGGAGGGTGAAGTGGCTGCCCCCAGCTCATGAGGGAGTGGTGGCAGGTCTGCAGGGCTCTGCCCACATCCCAGCAGTGCTCCCCTGCCACTTTTCCCTCTTTTCCCTGTGCAGATGAAGAGCCTTTCCTCATCTTTGCCAACCGCTACTATCTGAGGAAGCTCAACCTGGATGGCTCCAACTACACTCTGCTCAAGCAGGTGCGGGGTGAGCTGGGAGCAGGAGGCACAGCAGCCCCATGTGGAGGGGATTGGGGATGGAGAAGATCCTAAAGGACACGGGAGTTTGGCTCTTGGCTTCCCAGGGGAATGGCAGATCCATCTAAATGTCAGGAGGTCACTGCGAGCGAGGAGCAGGCAGGGAGGCTGTGGGCTTTATAAAACCCCCCAGAGCCCATGGCAGCCACTGAGGCTGCTGCAAACCCTTCTCCCTCCCTCTCCAGGGGCTGAACAATGCTGTGGCTCTGGATTTCGACTACCGGGAGCAGATGATCTACTGGACAGACGTCACCACGCAGGGCAGCATGATCCGCCGCATGCACATCAACGGCAGCAACGTCCAGGTGGGGACATGGGGCACCCCCTGGGGCACCCCTGGGCCTCACCCGCCTCCTGCCCCGCTCTGGGGTCATCACTGGGCTTTGGGGGTCAGTCCCAGTTGCTGTGGGATGTTTTGCAGCCCCACCTCAAGCAGGGGTGGGCTTCACCTTGCCCTGAAATGTGGGACAAGGAAGGTTGGGGGAAGAGTCATGGAGTTGTGGAATGATTTGGGGCAGAAGGCATCTTAAAGTTCATCCAGTTTTACTCCCCTGATGTGGGCAGGGACATCTTCCACTGTCCCAGGTTGCTTCAAGCACCATCCAGCCTGGCCTTGGACACTTCCAGGGATGCAGGGCAGCCACAGCTTCTCTGGGAAGTCTGTGCCAGGGCCTCCCCACCCTCACAGGGAGGAATTTCTTCCCAATATCCCATCTAAACCTAAGAAGGGAGTGATGAACAAGACCTGGGCTGGGGAGGGGCGACGCTATCACCCCTAAGACATCAAAGTTTGCTTCTCTCTGCTCATCCCTGTCACCTCTGACTCCTCCTGGCAGGTCCTTCACCGCACGGGGCTCAGCAATCCTGATGGGCTGGCCGTGGACTGGGTGGGAGGAAACCTCTACTGGTGTGACAAGGGCCGGGACACCATCGAGGTGTCGAAGCTCAACGGCGCCTACCGCACCGTGCTGGTCAACTCGGGGCTGCGCGAGCCCCGCGCGCTCGTGGTGGACGTGCAGAACGGGTGAGGGCCTGGGCCACGTGGGCTGCTGCTCTGCTCTGCTCTGCTCTGCTCTGGGGAGGGGGCTGTGGTCATCTTGGTCTAGTCCCAGAGGTTGGGAGATGGGATTAAGCCTTCCCTCTTGGCCTCTGGGACACCTGCATGGTTTTCTCTACCCTGTGCCCGTGTACCGCTGTTTATCACAGAGTCGTGGTGGGGTTTGGGATGGAAGGGACCCCAAAGGCCATCCTGTTCCACCCCACTGCTGTGGGCAGTCACCTTCCACTATCCCAGGTTGCTCCATTCCCTGGGGTTTGGGGAAAGGGGCTGTGGTCATCTTGCTGTGGTCCCAGAGGCTGGGAGATGGGATGAAGCCTTCCCTCATGGCCTCTGGGACACCTGGATGGTTTTCCTTACCCTGTGCCTGTGTACTGCCATTTATCACAGAGTCATGGTGGGGTTTGGGATGGAAGGGACCCTAAAGGCCATCCTGTTCCACCCCACTGCTGTGGGCAGTCACCTTCCACTGTCCCAGGTTGCTCCATGCCGTGGGGTTTGGGGAAGGGGCTGTGGTGACCTTGCTCTAGTCCCAGAGGTTGGGAGATGGGATGAAGCCTTCCCTCATGGCCTCTGGGACACCTGGATGGTTTTCCTTACCCTGTGCCTGTGTACTGCCATTTATCACAGAGTCATGGTGGGGTTTGGGATGGAAGGGACCCTAAAGGCCATCCTGTTCCACCCCACTGCTGTGGGCAGTCACCTTCCACTATCCCAGGCCCTGGGGTTTGGGGAAGGGGGCTGTGGTCACCTTGCTCTAGTCCCAGAGGTTGGGAGATGGGATGAAGCCTTCCCTCTTGGCCTCTGGGACATTGGATGGTTTTCCTTACCCTGTGCCCATCTACTGCCATTTATCACAGAGTCATGGTGGGGTTTGGGATGGAAGGGACCCCAGAGGCCATCCTGTTCCACCCCACTGCTGTGGGCAGTCACCTTCCACTGTCCCAGGTTGCTCCATGCCCTGGGGTTTGGGGAAGGGGGCTGTTGTCATCTTGCTGTGGTCCCAGAGGCAGGGAGATGGGATGAAGCCTTCCCTCTTGGCCTCTGGGACACTGGATGGTTTTCCTTACCCTGTGCCTGTGTACTGCCATTTATCACAGAGTCATGGTGGGGTTTGGGATGGAAGGGACCCTAAAGGCCATCCTGTTCCACCCCACTGCTGTGGGCAGTCACCTTCCACTGTCCCAGGTTGCTCCATGCCCTGAGGTTTGGGGAAGGGGGCTGTGGACACCTTGCTCTAGTCCCAGAGGTTGGGAGATGGGATGAAGCCTTCCCTCTTGGCCTCTGGGACATTGGATGGTATTCCTTACTGGATGGTTTTCCTTACCCTGTGCCCATCTACTGCCATTTATCACAGAGTCATGGGGTGGTTTGGGATGGAAGGGACCCCAAAGGCCATCCTGTTCCACCCCACTGCTGTCACCTTCCACTATCCCAGGTTGCTCCATGCCCTAGGGTTTGGGGAAGGGGGCTGTGGTCACCTTGCTCTAGTCCCAGAGGTTGGGAGATGGGATGAAGCCTTCCCTCTTGGCCTCTGGGACACTGGGATGCTTTTCCTTACCCTGTGCCTGTGCATCTCTGTTTCTCACAGAGTCATGGTGGGGTTTGGGATGGAAGGGACCTTAAAGACTGTCTTGTTCCACCCTGTTGCTGTGGGCAGTCACCTTCCACTATCCCAGGTTGCTCCATGAATGCCCTGGGGTTTGGGGAAAGGGGCTGTGGTCATCTTGCTGTGGTCCCAGAGGTTGGGAGATGGGATGAAGCCTTCCCTCTTGGCCTCTGGGACACCTGCATGGTTTTCTCTACCCTGTGCCTGTGTACTGCCATTTATCACAGAGTCATGGTGGGGTTTGGGATGGAAGGGACCTTAAAGACTGTCTTGTTCCACCCCGTTGCTGTGGGCAGTCACCTTCCACTATCCCAGGTTGCTCCATGCTCCATCCAGCCTTGGACACTTCCAGAGATGGGGCAGCCACAGCTTCTCTGGGCAGAGCCTCACAACCCTCACAGGGAGAAATTTCTGTGCTTTCCAACTCAGCATCTCCCTGCTCTTGTGTTTCACCCCCAGCTACCTCTACTGGACAGACTGGGGGGACCACTCTCTGATCGGGAAGATCGGCATGGACGGCACCAACCGCAGCGTCATCGTGGACACCAAGATCACGTGGCCCAACGGCCTCACCCTCGACTACATCAACAGCAGGATCTACTGGGCTGATGCCCGTGAGGACTACATCGAGTTTGCCAGCCTGGATGGCACCAACAGGCACACAGGTGAGAGCTCCATGGGTGCCAGCACAGCCAGGCTCTGGGGCAGCTCTTGGAGTAGGAGCCAGCACTGTTGGGGACAGTCCCTGGTCACTCCTCTGTGTCCATGGTGCTTCCTTGTGGGAGGGGAGCGTGGCACAGCCCCTCTCTGAGTGCCTGCTCCCCTCGCAGTGCTGAGCTCCATGGGTGCCAGCACAGCCAGGCTCTGGGGCAGCTCTTGGAGTGGGAGCCAGGCTGTTGGGGACAGTCCCTGGTCACTCCTCTGTGTCCATGGTGCTTCCTTGCGGGAGGGGAGTGTGGCACAGCCCCTCTCTGAGTGCCTGCTCCCCTCGCAGTGCTGAGCTCCATGGGTGCCAGCACACCCTGGAGGGGTCCATGCTGTGGGTCAGGTGTTGGAGCCAGCACTGTTGGGGACAATCCCCAGCTCTGGTCACTCCTCTGTGTCCATGGTGCTTCCTTGCGGGAGGGGAGCGTGGCACAGCCCCTCTCTGAGTGCCTGCTCCCCTCGCAGTGCTGAGCTCCATGGGTGCCAGCACACCCTGGAGGGGTCCATGCTGTGGGTCAGGTGTTGGAGCCAGCACTGCTGGGGACAATTCCCAGCTCTGGTCACTCCTCAGTGTCCATGGTGCTTCCTTGTGGGAGGGGATCATGGCACAGCCTCTCTCTGAATGCCTGCTCCCCTCGCAGTGCTGAGCTCCATGGGTGCCAGCACAGCCAGGCTCTGGGGCAGCTCTTGGAGTGGGAGCCAGCACTGTTGGGGACAGTCCCTGGTCACTCCTCTGTGTCCATGGTGCTCCTTTGTGGGAGGGGATCGTGGCACAGCCCCTCTCTGAATGCCTGCTCCCCTTGCAGTGCTGAGCCAGGACATCCCACACATCTTCGCGCTCACCCTCTTCGAGGATTTCATCTACTGGACCGACTGGGAGACCAAATCCATCAACAGGGCTCACAAGACAACAGGAGCCAACAAGACACTGCTGATCAGCACCTTGCACAGGCCCATGGACATCCACATCTACCACCCCTACCGCCAGCCTGACGGTGAGCAGCGTGGGAAATGGATTTGTGGAGAATCCTCCGAGCCTGGCACAAGGCTCACACTGTGTGTGCATCTGTATGCAAACCTTGAGATAAGAAATGCTGACTTGGAAATGCCATGGAATACGGCAGACATTGTTGAGAGAGGGAAATGGAACTAGAAACAAGTTGCAGATAAGACTGGATACTTTGGAGAAATAAAAGTACCAGTTCATTTCCCACAGAGCAGGGCTTGGGGGTGCTGGGGAACCGCCCCAAGAAAGGGATGTGGGGGGATGCCAGGTCAGGCAGGGGGAGCAGGAGCAGGGTGACAAGGGTCTTGCTGCTCCCATGCCACCCAGAGTGTCCCCAGCTCGGTCTGACTTGCTGTTGTCACCCTGTTGTCCCCAGTTCCCAACCATCCCTGCAAGACCAACAATGGTGGCTGCAGCAACCTCTGCCTGCTCTCCCCGGGCGGGGGGCACAAGTGTGCCTGTCCCACCAACTTCTACCTGGGCAGTGATGGTAAAACCTGCGTGTCCAACTGCACTGCCAGCCAGGTAAGCCCCTGCCTGCCTGTCCCTGCCTGTCCCTGCCTGTCCCTGCCTGTCCCTGCCTGTCCCTGCCTGTCCCTGCCTGCCTGGATATTCCCCATGCCCGTGTCCCTCCTGCCATGATCTCCCTGGGGGTGATGGGGTGTTGTTTGGGTTCAGGCAGCGCCTCCCTCCTGTGGCACTTCATGTCTGGGGGTGTCCAGGAGAGCCAGAGAACCTCCAGCTCTGGAATGTTCTTCTACCCCTCACCTCAAACCCCAGGGCCTGGGTGGGGTTAAGGCTTTGCTCTGGGTCAGGATTTGGGAATACCTGGAGGGGACAGCACAGGATCAGTGCCCTTGGCTCAGCTCACTGGGGGTGAAATCTTTTGGGGTGCCCCCTCCCCATCCTGAACCAGCCCACGAGCTCCTCTCTCCTTCAGTTTGTCTGCAAGAATGACAAGTGCATCCCTTTCTGGTGGAAATGCGACACCGAGGACGACTGCGGGGACCGCTCGGACGAGCCGGAGGATTGCCGTGAGTGCCGGGGGTGACACAGCCCCCCGTGTCCCCGGGTGTGCAGGGTGGCTGTTGGGGCAGCCCTGTGGAGGGGAGGGTCAGTCCATGACAGAGTTCAGGGAGCAGTGGGACACATCTGTCCCTGTGATTGTCCCATGGAGCAGGGCCCGAGCCCAGAATGGGATGCTGAGTCCCCACAGGGGACACCAGAGGGTGTCCAGAGGACACCAGAGGGTGGAGCAAGGCTTTGAGGTTGAGGTGTGCCCTAAAAACGTTCCTCAGAGCAAACCTGTGGCCGTGTGTTACCCCACAGCTGAGTTCAAGTGCCGGCCAGGGCAGTTCCAGTGCTCCACAGGGATCTGCACCAACCCCGCCTTCATCTGCGACGGCGACAACGACTGCCAGGACAACTCGGACGAGGCCAACTGCGGTAGGTTCCCCGTGTCCCCCTGTGATCCACAGCGTGGAGCTGCAGCCTGTCACCCCCTGACTGTGCCACCTCTTCCCCAGACATCCACGTCTGCCTGCCCAGCCAGTTCAAGTGCACCAACACCAACCGCTGCATCCCCGGCATCTTCCGCTGCAACGGGCAGGACAACTGCGGGGACGGCGAGGACGAGAAGGACTGTCGTGAGTGGGGGGCTCTGGGGGTCAGGTGGGAGCTGGTGTGAGTCAGACTGAGGGGTTCAGGTCTGTTTCTTGGGGTGTTTGGCTCTCTGGGTTGTGCCAGGGCTTTCTCCATACCCCATCTCTGTAGAGCCTCTGTTCCCGCTGCTGTTTCCTTGTGGGAATGAAATCCTGAAGTCCCTTGAAGTGGATTTGAGCTGAGCCTGTTGCTCAGCTGAGGGATCTGGTGGCCTCTGCCCTGTCCCCTCATAGCTTGGTGTCTTCTGGGGCCATTTTATGGCTCTGCTCCATCTCCACTGAGCACACCAGCCCTTGTGATCCCTGGGGCACCCACACACCTCTCAACCTCCCGGCTGTTTTTTGGGGAAAGGAGTGGCTGGCCCCTGCCTGCCCTGCTGCCCTTCCTGACACCCCCTTCTCCCTCCTGCAGCGGAGGTGACCTGTGCCCCCAACCAGTTCCAGTGTGCCATCACCAAGCGCTGCATCCCCCGGGTCTGGGTCTGTGACCGTGACAACGACTGCGTGGACGGCTCTGATGAACCTGCCAACTGCAGTAAGGCACCTGCGTGGGGAGGGGCTTCTGCCCAGTGCCCACTGCCCACACCGGGCACCTCTGTGTGCTGGCAGGGTGGCAGGTCCCTGCTCAGTCCCTGCTCAGTCCCTTCTTGGTCCCTGCTCTGTCTCTGCTCAGTCCCTGCCCAGTTCCTGCTCAGTTCTACCCCAGTCCCTGCTCAGTCCCATCCCAGTCCCAGCTCAGTCCCATCTCAGTCCCATCCCAGTCCCAGCTCAGTCCCATCTCAGTCCCACCCCGGTCCCACCTCAGTCCCTGCTCATTCCCACCCCAGTCCCACCCCAGTCCCTGCTCATTCCCACCCCAGTCCCATCCCAGTCCCATCTCAGTCCCACCCCAGTCCCATCCCAGTCCCACCCCAGTCCCTGCTCAGTCCCATCTCAGTCCCTGCCCAGTCCCTGCCCAGTCCCTGCTCAGTCCCACCCCAGTCCCTGCTCAGTCCCTGCTCAGTCCCATCTCAGTCCCATCTCAGTCCCTGCTCAGTCCCACCCCGGTCCCTGCTCAGTCCCTGCTCAGTCCCTGCTCAGTCCCTGCCCAGTCCCTGCCCAGTCCCATCTCAGTCCCATCTCAGTCCCTGCTCAGTCCCTGCCCAGTCCCTGCTCAGTCCCACCCCAGTCCCTGCTCAATCCCTGCTCAGTCCCATCTCAATCCCTGCTCAGTCCCCCCCCAGTCCCACCCCAGTCCCTGCCCAGTCCCTGCCCAGTCCCATCTCAGTCCCACCCCAGTCCCTGCTCAGTCCCATCTCAGTCCCTACTCAGTCCCACCCCAGTCCCTGCTCAGTCCCCCCCCAGTCCCACCCCAGTCCCCCCCCAGTCCCTGCTCATTCCCACCCCAGTCCCACCCCAGTCCCACCCCAGTCCCTGTGGGCAGTGGCTGATGCTGCTGCTGCCTCTGTCCTGCTGGGATCCTCCTCCCCCTGACTCTCCCTGGAGACCTGCTTGGAACGAAGGGGGATCCCACCCATCTCCAGGCTGTTCATCAGCCCTGCAGAGAGCAGCACAGGCCTGACCAGTGCTGATCCCTGCCCTGTGTCCCTTTGTCCCCTGCAGCCCAAATGACCTGTGGCGTGGACGAGTTCCGCTGCAAGGACTCGGGCCGGTGCATCCCGGCGCGCTGGAAGTGTGACGGGGAGGACGACTGTGGGGACGGATCTGATGAGCCCAAGGAGGAATGCGGTGAGCAGGGGCCCTGGGGACAAGCCACTGGCATCTTGTGTCCCTGTTCCTCGAGGGACAGGCTGGCCTGGCCCTGGCTGGCTCCTCTGGGGTGTCCCAGGAGCTCCAGCTGCTCCTTTTCCGAGTGGCGTGGGCAGGGCTGGGGCAGAGGGAGGTGCAGGGCAGTGCTGACACCTGTCCCTGTCCCTGTCCTGTCCCTCCCCATGTTCAGGGCAGTGCTGACACCTGTCCCTGTCCCTGTCCTGTCCCTCCCCATGTTCAGGGCAGTGCTGACACCTGTCCCTGTCCCTGTCCTGTCCCTCCCCACGTTCAGGGCAGTGCTGACACCTGTCCCTGTCTCATCCTCCTGTCATGCAGGGCAGTGCTGACCTCTGTCCTTGTCCCATTCCTGCCCTCATTTGGAGCACTGCTGATCCCATCCCTGTCCCATATCTCCCATTGTGCAGGGCACTGCTGACCCCTGTCACTGTCCCCATCCTGTCCCCTTGTGCAGGGCAGTGCTGACACCTGTCCCTGTCCCTGTGCCCTCCATGCCCTCCTTTGGGGCAGTGCTGACCCCTATCCATGCCCTCCTTTGGGGCAGTGCTGACCCTGTCCCTGTCCCTGTGCCATCCATGCCCTCCTTTGGGGCAGTGCTGTCCCTGTCCCCGTCCCTGTGCCATCCATGCCCTCTTTTGGGGCAGCACTGACCCCTATCCATGCCCTCCTTTGGGGCAGTGCTGATCCTGTCCCTGTCCCTGTCCCTGTCCCTGTCCCTGTCCCTGTCCCTGTGCCATCCATGCCCTCCTTTGGAGCAGTGATGACCCTGTCCCTGTCTCTGTCTCTGTCCCTGCTGTCCCCCCAGCAGCACTGACCTGTCCCTATCCCTGTCCCTGTGCCATCCATGCCCTCTTTTGGGGTGGTGCTGACCCTGTCCCTGTCCCTGTCCCTGTCCCTGTCCCCGCTGTCCCCCAGCAGCTCTGACCTGTCCCTGTCCCTGTCCCTGTCCCTGCTGTCCCCCAGCCTCTCTGACCTGTCCCTGTCCCCCAGATGAGCGCACCTGTGAGCCGTGCCAGTTCTCTGACCTGTCCCTGTCCCTGTCCCTGCTGTCCCCCAGCAGCTCTGACCTGTCCCTGTCCCTGTCCCTGTCCCCACTGTCCCCCAGCCGCTCTGACCTGTCCCTGTCCCTGCTGTCCCCAGATGAGCGCACCTGTGAGCCGTACCAGTTCTCTGACCTGTCCCTGTCCCTGTCCCTGCTGTCCCCCAGCAGCTCTGACCTGTCCCTGTCCCTGTCCCTGTCCCTGTCCCTGTCCCTGTCCCTGCTGCCCCCCAGCAGCTCTGACCTGTCCCTGTCCCCCAGATGAGCGCACCTGTGAGCCGTACCAGTTCTCTGACCTGTCCCTGTCCCTGTCCCTGTCCCTGCTGTCCCCCAGCCTCTCTGACCTGTCCCTGCTGTCCCCCAGATGAGCGCACCTGTGAGCCGTACCAGTTCCGCTGCAAGAACAATCGCTGCGTGCCGGGCCGCTGGCAGTGCGACTACGACAACGACTGCGGGGACAACTCTGACGAGGAGAGCTGCAGTACGTGCCACCCCCCAGCCCCTGCTGTCCCCAGGGTGGAGCACTGCACAGGGGAGGGGTTTGGGAGCCCCAGACCCTCTTTTGCTGTCAGGCTGGTGGCCGGGAGAGCCACTGTGTCCCCCAGCCAGGACACAGCTGTCCCTGTGCCATCCATGCCCTCCTTTGGAGCAGCACTGACCCTGTCCCTGTCCCTGTCCCTGTCCCTGTCCCTGTCCCTGTGCCATCCATGCCCTCCTTTGGGGCAGCACTGACCCTGTCCCTGTCCCTGTCCCTGTGCCATCCATGCCCTCCTTTGGGGCAGTGCTGACCTGTCCCTGTCCCTGTGCCATCCATGCCCTCCTTTGGGGCAGCACTGACCCTGTCCCTGTCCCTGTCCCTGTCCCATCCATGCCCTCCTTTGGGGCAGTGATGACCCTGTCCCTGTCCCTGTCCCTGTCCCTGTCCCTGTCCCTGTGCCATCCATGCCCTCCTTTGGGGCAGAGGTGACCCTGTCCCTGTCCCTGTCCCTGTCCCTGTCCCTGTCCCTGTGCCATCCATGCCCTCCTTTGGGGCAGAGGTGACCCTGTCCCTGTCCCTGTCCCTGTCCCTGTCCCTGTGCCATCCATGCCCTCCTTTGGGGCAGTGCTGACCCTGTCCCTGTGCCATCCATGCCCTCCTTTGGGGCAGGGGTGACCCTGTCCCTGTCCCTGACCCTGACCCTGTGCCATCCATGCCCTCCTCTGGGGCAGTGCTGACCCTGTCCCTGTCCCTGTCCCTCTCCCTGTCTCTGTCCCTGTCCCATCCCTGCCCTCCTCTGGGGCAGTGCTGACCTGACCCCTCACTCCAGGGCTCTGGAGAGCCTGGCCCTGCAGAGGGGGGGGGGGTCTGTGCCAAAGAGACACCCCAAGGGTGACAAGTCACACTGAAGGGGTGACCCCAACACACTCCCCACAGGAGCATGGGCGCCCAGCAGAGTCCCCTGAGGGCACCTTGTCCTGCTTTGCCACCAAGCATCACCCACTGTGTCACCCCCTGCCTGGCAGTGTCACCTGGGATGGTGGTGGGGACACGCAGAGCTGTCAGGAGGGACCTGGGGCACAACCTCAGGCCTGGGCCAGCACATGGGGAGGTGGCAGAGAGTTCAGTGCTGCCCCTTGGTGAGCTCCTGCTCGTGTGCCAGCACCTGCCCTGTCCTCATGGACAAGGCCACTCCAGGGCTCCATGGTGGCTCTGTCCCTCCAGGGGGGCTCAGGCTGCCTGTGGGATGGCACCAGGGTCTGCTGCCAGACCCTCTCCCACCCTGCAGTGCCCTCTGGGTCCCTCTGTCTTCCTGAAGCTCTTCAGGGTGCAGCTTTTGTTTTCTTTTCTGTTGATTTCCCGTCGTGTTTTTGAGTTTGTGCCATTTCACTTCATCTTATGTTTTTCTCCATTTTCACACTGTCGTTATGGGGCGCTCAGAGGTAGGTTCCTGCCAAAATCTTTTAATTCCATGTTACAGTCTCTCTAAAACCAATGAAGACAATAATTTCTAGGTGAGGGCAGAGGGATCGGGGCTGGACAGTCCAGGTGGATTTACTGAGCATCAGCACCAGCATCTCCCTCCATGGAACCACAGCTGGGGAGGGTCTGACCCTGCTGCTCTGCAGGGCCCGTGCATGGCTTGGACTTGGCTCCAAAACCCATCCCCACCGTGCCTCCCCCTGGACACCCCCTGTTCCCCTCTTCCCCCACAGTCCTGTGCCATGAATGGGGGGTCCCTGTGCCCCAATACCCCGGGGCTATAGGGAGGGGAAGGGTCCCCAGAGCCATCCCAGCTGGGCGGCTGTGCCACGTGCCATCCTCCTGGATCTGGCACTGGCTGTGCCACTGAGCTGTGAGCTGTCCCCATGCCCTGTGAGGGGGGACAGGGGTGATGCTCTGCCAGGGCACTGCTGCAGTTCCTCCTGCCTGGGGGGCAGCTGGGCTGGGCAGCAGTGGGGCTTGTGCTGCCCCATGGAGAGTGAGTGACCTGTTCCCTGGGGGACAGCCAGGCTTTGTGGCCACAGTGTCCCCCAAAACCCCCACAGGGAGTGGTGTGGGAAGGGGCTGGGAGGTGTGCTGTGCCCCTCTGCCAGCTCCCACAGCTCTGCCTGTACCCCCTGTCCCCAGTGCCACCGGCCGTGTGTCCGTGCCACCCTGTGCCCCCCCAGCTGCTGGCCAGGGACACCCCCTGCCCTCACAGGCTGTCCCCACGCTCAGAGCACGCTCTGTGTTCTGTCCCCAGCACCCAGGCCCTGCTCTGAGAGCGAGTTCTCGTGTGCCAACGGCCGCTGCATCGCGGGCAGGTGGAAATGTGACGGGGACCACGACTGCGCCGACGGCTCCGACGAGGTACGAGCAGGACGGGCACGTCCCCCCCTCTGCCCCTGCCCTGGGGCTCACAGCCTGGCTGTGGCAACAGGACAGGGGCCTGCCACGGCCACCGTGTCCCTTCCTGTCCCCTGCAGAAAGACTGCACCCCCCGCTGCGAGTTTGACCAGTTCAAGTGCAAGAACGGGCACTGCATCCCCATGCGCTGGCGCTGCGACGCCGACGCCGACTGCATGGACGGCAGCGACGAGGAGAACTGTGGCACAGGGGGTAATGGCATGGCTGTGTGTCCCCAGGGGCTGCTCGTGTCCCCCCTCCCTGTCCTGGTGTCACTGTGTCCCTGCTGTGGGTGGGAGCGCTCCTCTGTGTGTGTGTGTCCCACCCTGGAGTGTGCGCACACATGGAAACCCCCAGCCCTGGAGACCCCCTGTGCGTGCTGGGAATTGGAATTGCAGCCCCCAGGGTGGGGTTTTGGCGTGTCCTCTGTTGCAGTGACGTGTCCCCTGTTGCACTAATGTGTCCCCCCTTGCACTGCCATGTCCCCCCTTGCACTGCCATGTCCCCCCTTGCCCTGCCATCTTGTCCCCATCTGCACTGCCATGTCCCCCCTTGCACTGCCATGTCCCCCCTTGCACTGCCATGTCCCCTCCTGCACTGACATGTCCCCTCCTGCACTGTCACAGTCCGCACGTGTCCCCTGGACGAGTTCCAGTGCAACAACACCCTGTGCAAGCCCCTGGCCTGGAAGTGTGACGGGGAGGACGATTGTGGGGACAACTCGGACGAGAATCCCGAGGAGTGCTGTGAGTGACACTACCTCTGCCCCCAAGCCCTCCCATAGCCCAGGATGGGGGGACAGTCCTGGAGCCTGAGCACCACTGTGGGGACCGGAGGGTGTGGGGGGGACCTCTGGCAGCTCCTCTCGGGGGTGGCCGGTGGGGGAGAGGGGTGGAGGTGACTCTGATTGAAGGGCAGGAGTTGCAGAGGGGCTGCTGTGGGGAGGGGGCTGGGGCTGGGTGAGGAGAGGGCTCACAGCAGCCGGGCGATTGTCTTTGCTTCAGTCTCTTTGCTTCAGCCTCCGGAGCCCGCTGGGCCGCGTGGGACAGCCCTCCCCGGAGAGCGGGCAGAGGCCGAGCGGCAGCTCGGGACATGTGTGACAGCCTGGCTACGGCGTCTCCTTTCACCGTCACCGTTTGTTTCTGTTTGCTGGTGCAGTGAAATTCCAGTGTCCCCCCAACAGACCGTTCCGCTGCAAGAACGACCGGGTGTGTCTGTGGATCGGTCGACAGTGCGACGGAATTGACAACTGTGGAGATAACACGGATGAGAAGGACTGCGGTGAGTGGGGCTGATCCTTCTCCCTCAGCTCTGCCGTGCATGTCTGAAATGTTTCTCGGGGAAACGAGTCCCAAGGGTGCTGCTTGAGCAGCGGGGAGGTGGGGGCAGGACGCCGCTGCTGGCTCTGGTGACATCTGCTGCCCTTTGTGTGCCTGACACCTCGGTGTGCTCTCCTGGCCACAGGAGGTGTCATGGCTTTCACAGCACATCAGGAGATGGAAACTGTGAGACATATTCAGAGAGAAGGCATGAAACTGGCAGCCTGGCAGAGAAGCAGGAGTATGGCAGGCAATGTGGTTTTCTGAGCCTCACAGCCTGAGCCTGCCTGGCCAGGGTGCCTGGAGATCACTGTGGCCCTTGGGATGGTTCTGCCAGAGCCCGTGGGCACAGCCCTGAGCCTGTGTGGTCACTGTGCCACTTGGGATGGTCCTCCCAGAGCCCGTGGGCACAGCCCTGAGCCTGCCTGGCCAGGGTACCTGGAGATCCCTGTGCCCTTGGGATGGTCCTCCCAGAGCTCAGGGTGCAGCCCAGGTGCTGGGGTTGGCTTTGCCCAGTCTTTCCTCCCAAAATCATGGTGTGGATGCAGGGTCCCAAGTCCCTGCCTGCTCGCAGAGGGTCCCATGGGGATGGGTGCCCAGGACATGGGGGTCACAGCTGCTGCCCCTCACCTGCAGAGTCACCCACGGGCACAGCCCTGAGCCTGTGGGGCCAAGGTGCCTGGAGATCACTGTGCCCTTGGGATGGTCTTCCCAGAGCTCAGGGTTCAGCCCAGGTGCTGGGGTTGGCTTTCCTCCCAAAATCAGGGTGTGGATGCAGGGTCCCAAGTCCCTGCCTGCTCCCAGAGGGTCCCATGGGGATGGGTGGCCAGGACATGGGGGTCACAGCTGCTGCCCCTCACCCGCAGAGTCACCCACGGCCAAGCCCAAGAGCTGCAGCCAGGACAAGAACGAGTTCCTGTGTGGGAACAAGAAATGCATCAGCGCCAACCTCCGCTGCAACTTCTTCGATGACTGTGGAGATGGCTCTGATGAGGAATCCTGCTCCCACGGTGGGTGGGGAGCTGGGGACCCGGTGGGGGCCGGGGGGAGCTCGGGGTGACACGTGTGTGACGGCGTGTCCCACCACAGAGCACAAGTCGTACGACTGCACGACCAACACCACCATGTGTGGGGACGAGGCCCACTGCGTCCAGTCCCAGTCCACCTCGTACTGCACCTGCCGCAGAGGCTTCCAGAAGGTGCCAGACAAGAATTTTTGCCAAGGTACTTCCAGCTGCTGCTGGAGAGGGCTCGGGATCGGGCTGTGGGGCCTGGCATTGGTTTTTGCCAGTGAGATGTGATTTCACAGCTGGGATGGGGCTGGGGCAGCAGGAATGGTGTCCTTGGGGCAGAGTTGGGATCGATTTCACAGCTGGGATGGGGCTGGGGCGGCAGGAATGGTGTCCTTGAGGCAGAGTTGGGGTCGATTTCACAGCTGGGATGGGGCTGGGGCGGCAGGAATGGTGTCCTTGGGGCAGAGTTGGGGTCGATTTCACAGCTGGGATGGGGCTGGGGGGGCAGGAGTGGTGTCCTTGGGGCAGAGTTGGGATCGATTTCACAGCTGGGATGGGGCTGGGGCGGCAGGAATGGTGTCCTTGGGGCAGAGTTGGGGTCGATTTCACAGCTGGGATGGGGCTGGGGCGGCAGGAATGGTGTCCTTGGGGCAGAGTTGGGGTCGATTTCACAGCTGGGATGGGGCTGGGGCGGCAGGAATGGTGTCCTTGGGGCAGAGTTGGGGTCGATTTCACAGCTGGGATGGGGCTGGGGGGGCAGGAGTGGTGTCCTTGGGGCAGAGTTGGGGTCTGTGGGGGCAGCCTTTGGTTCTCCCCGTGATCCCACCTCCCACTGCCCAGACATCAACGAGTGCCTGCGCTTCGGGACCTGCTCCCAGCTCTGCAACAACACCAAGGGCTCCCACGTCTGCAGCTGCGCCAAGAACTTCATGAAGACGGACAACATGTGCAAGGCAGAAGGTCAGGAGGGAACAGGGACCCACGTGGGTTCTGTGTGTGCCCAGGACCCCCCCCGAGCTCCTGTGGGAATCCTTTGCTCTTCCCTCCAACCCCCGGCAGCTCTGCCCACCCTTCTGGTACCGCTGGTGCTGTCAGTCTGTCCGTCCCCGGCAGAGTGAGGCCCAAGGCGATGATGGGTGGCTCTGATGCCCAGTGCCTCTGTCCCTGTGACAGTGACTCTGTCCCTGTCCCACCAGGGAGCTGGGCTGAGCCCTCCTTCCTGGCTGAGTCCCACTCGTGGCTGAGCCCCTCTTCCCAGTGCAGCCCATGCCGACCTCTCCTCCTCCTCCTCTTCCTCTGCAGGCTCTGAGCACCAGATCCTGTACATCGCAGACGACAACAAGATCAGGAGCATGTACCCCTTCAACCCCAACTCTGCCTACGAGCCGGCCTTCCAGGGCGACGAGAACGTGCGCATCGACGCCATGGACATCTACGTCAAGGGCAACAAGATCTACTGGACCAACTGGCACACGGGCAGGATCTCCTACCGCGAGCTGCCCGCCTCCTCCTCCGCCTCCACCGCCTCCAACCGCAACCGGCGCCAGATCGACGGCGGCGTCACCCACCTGAACGTGAGCGAGCTGTGCCGGGGCACGGAGCAGCAAAGGGTACGGGCTGGTGGATTCCTCCCCCCTCACCTGTCCCCACTCTGCCCCACGCAGATCTCAGGGCTGAAGATGCCGCGGGGAATCGCCATCGATTGGGTGGCTGGGAACATCTACTGGACGGACTCGGGGCGGGACGTCATCGAGGTGGCGCAGATGAAGGGCGAGAACCGCAAGACGCTGATTTCGGGGATGATCGATGAGCCCCACGCCATCGTGGTCGATCCACTACGGGGGTGAGGGACTCCCCATCCCTCTGCCCAGCCCTCACCACGCTCCCCTCACCACAGGCCCACCCACGTGTCCCAGTGTCACTCTCTCTGTCTTCTTGAGTTGCCCCAGAGTGGCCTGGTGACTCCAGGATGCCATGGGGATGGTGTGGGAGGGTTTCTCCTCCCTGCTCATTGGCCTGTCCTGTTCCCCTGGGATTTCCCAGCCCTTACCACACTCCCCTCACCACAAGCCCATCCCTGTGTCCCAGTGTCACTCTCGAGTTGCCTGGTGACTCCAGGATGCCGTGGCGATGGTGTGGGAGGGTTTCTCCTCCCTGCTCATTGGGCTGTCCTGTTCCCCTGGGAATGACCCGCCTGTGTCCTTGCAGAACAATGTACTGGTCAGACTGGGGCAATCACCCCAAGATTGAGACAGCTGCCATGGATGGGACGCTGCGGGAGACCCTGGTGCAGGACAACATCCAGTGGCCAACAGGTGAGAGAGACAGGTGACAGGAGGGGGACAAAAGCCATGATGGGGACACGTTCAACCATTTGTGTTGGGGAGGGTTGTTCTGGGAGCCCCATGGCAGAAGGGTGTAGGGGTGGTGGCAGTGCTGCTCTGTGGGTCAGCGGGTCAGGAGGGGCTTGGGGTGGACTGGGGGCTCACTGGGGGCCATGTCCCCTCAGGCCTGGCCGTGGATTACCACAACGAGAGGCTGTACTGGGCCGACGCCAAGCTCTCCGTCATCGGCAGCATCCGCCTCAACGGCACCGACCCCGTCGTGGCCATCGACAACAAGAAGGGTAAGGGGTGCCCCGTGGGGGTCCCTGGCCTCAGAACCCACCCCAAATCCCCTCCTCCACACGTCCCCTGCTGGCTTTTCCAGGGCTGAGCCACCCGTTCAGCATCGACATCTTTGAGGACTACATCTACGGCGTCACCTACATCAACAACCGCATCTTCAAGATTCACAAGTTCGGGCACAAACCCGTCACCAACCTGACATCCGGCCTCAACCACGCCACTGACGTCGTGCTCTACCACCAGTACAAGCAGCCAGAGGGTGGGTGTGGGCCTGGGACCCCCACCCTGCTGCTGGGGTGGTGGGGAGGTGCCAGGGGCTGATACTGGCGTGAGGTGCCAGAGGGTGAGGGGGGTGTTGGCAGAGCTTGGGAAGAGGGGACTCAGACCCCCAAATCCCTGCCCAGGGTGGGGGTGTCTGGGTGGGCAGAGCAGGGGGTTTGGGGAGTCCAGCTGGCCAGGTGGTGACCTCAGGGCATGGATGGCACAGCACAGAACTGTGCAGAGGAATGTCCTAGAGGAGCAAGAAGGGCTGTGGGTCACCAGCTCGCTGTCCTCACCATCTGTGTGCCCTCTCCTCCTGCATTGAGTCTGAAGGGACTCAGACCCCCAAATCCCTGCCCAGAGTGGGGGTGTCTGGGTGGGCAGAGCAGGGGGCTGCTGGGGTGGGTTTGGGGAGTCCAGCTGTCCAGGTGGTGACCTCAGGGCATGGGAGAGAGAGCACAGAGCTGTGCAGAGGAATGTCCTAGAGGAGCAAGAAGGGCTGTGTGTCACCAGCTCGCTGTCCTCACCATCTGTGCCCTCTCCTGCTGCAGTGACCAACCCTTGTGACCACAAGAAGTGCGAGTGGCTCTGCCTGCTCAGCCCCAGACCCCCAAATCCCTGCCCAGAGTGGGGGTGTCTGGGTGGGCAGAGCAGGGGGCTGCTGAGGTGGGTTTGGGGAGTCCAGCTGGCCAGGTAGTGACCTCAGGGCATGGGAGAGTGAGCACAGAGCTGTGCAGGGTAATGTCCTAGAGGAGCAAGAAGGGCTGTGTGTCACCAGCTCGCTGTCCTCACCATCTGTGTGCCCTCTCCTCCTGCATTGAGTCTGAAGGGACTCAGACCCCCAAATCCCTGCCCAGAGTGGGGGTGTCTGGGTGGGCAGAGCAGGGGGTTGCTGAGGTGGGTTTGGGGAGTCCAACTGGCCAGGTGGTGACCTCAGGGCATGGATGGCACAGCACAGAACTGTGCAGACGAATGTCCTAGAGGAGCAAGAAGGGCTGTGTGTCACCAGCTCGCTGTCCTCACCATCTGTGCCATCCCCTCCTGCAGTGACCAACCCTTGTGACCGCAAGAAGTGCGAGTGGCTCTGCCTGCTCAGCCCCAGTGGCCCCGTGTGCACCTGCCCCAACGGCAAACGCCTGGACAATGGCACCTGCGTGGTCGTCCCCTCGCCCACCGTGTCCCCCGTGGGTAGGTGACACTGGAGGAGGAGAGGATGAGGATGAGGATGAGGATGAGGATGAGGATGAGGATGAGGAGGGAGGTTGGGTCCTGCCAGCGCAGCCCCGCTCACTTCCATCCCCTCCATGCCTCTGTGAAGAATGCCAATAGCTTGTTTTTACAATTTTTAAAGTTTAATGGTAATAAAAGGGTTATAAAAATAGTAATACAATTAGAGAAATAATAATTTGGACAATTTGGATTAGGACAATATGAGACAATAAAAACAAAGAGTTACAGACATCTGGGTACCTTTTTCTGGGCAGCACAAGCCCGGAAAAGGACACTTGTTTACAAAAGATTAACCCTTAAAAACAATAGCCTGCTGCATATTCATACACCTCATACATGATGCATAAATTCCATTCAAACACAGGATTCTGTCTGGGCAGTGTCAGCTTCTTCCTGAGTCCTGACAGCGCCTTCAAGGCGGGAAGAAGTTCATTTCTTCTGATAAGAGGGCAATAAATTCTTTTTCTCTGAAAGATTTAGGTGTCCTATGGCTGCTACCTCGCTGCAAGTCCTTTCTTTAAAAAAGCATCTCACATAGCATAGTTTCTATTTTAACATTTTTTAATAACCTAAAACTGTATTTAAGAGAATCAATACAGCATCGCTTTCTGACACGAGATGTGTAATATTCATTTGAATACTTTCCAGGAACTGAGCACAAAACAGGCATTTTTCACATTATTTTCCACATTTCTCACACCTCCCTGGCAGTGCCCACCACCGACACGTGCGACCTGGTGTGCCTGAACGGCGGCAGCTGCTTCCTCAACGCCCGCAAGCAGGCCAAGTGCCGCTGCCAGCCGCGCTACAACGGGGACAAGTGCCAGATCGACCAGTGCTGGGACTACTGCCAGAACGGGGGCACCTGTGCTGCCTCCCCCTCAGGTGAGCGGGGGGGAACGCGGACGGACGGACGGACAGACGCGCGGGCGGACGGGGAAGGTGAAACAGGAGAGGCGTATAAATGGGATTGTCTGGGAAAAGATATTGAGAATGTGGAAAGTGTAAGGGGGATGGAAATGAAGGTTTTGAGATACTTTAGGTACTTTAGTTAGAAACTTTCTTGTTTCATCTCCACCTGACTGACTGGTCACTGAGGGGTGTTGGAAGGATGGGTGTGTCTCACCTGGGGACAGCCTTATAAATATGATTGCCTGGCAAAAGATTTTGAGAATATAGAAAGTGTAAGGGGGATGGAAATGAAGGTTTTGAGATACTTTAGGTACTTTAGTTAGAAACTTTCTTGTTTCATCTCCACCTGACTGACAGGTCGGTGAGGGGCATTGGAAGGATGGGTGTGTCTCACCTGGGGGTGCCTGGGGACAGGGGTGTCTCACACCTGGGGGTGCCTGGGGAGGATGGGTGTCACTCATTTGGGGAGAGCTGGGGACAGCCTTATAAATATGATTGTCCAGCAAAAGATTTTGAGAATATAGAAAGCGTAAGGGAGATGGAAATGAAAGCAAGTTTTGAGATACTTTAGATAGAAACTTTCCTGTTTCATCTCCACCTGACTGACAGGTCGGTGAGGGGTGTTGGAAGGATGGGTGTCTCTCACCTGGGGACATCTGGGGACAGCTTTATAAATATGATTGTCTGGCCAAAGATTTTGAGAATATGGAAAGTGTAAGGGAGATTGGAATTAAAGGTTTTGAGATACTTTAGGTACTTTAGATAGAAACTTTCTTGTTTCATCTCCACCTGACTGACAGGTTGGTGAGGGGTGTTGGAAGGATGGGTGTGTCTCACCTGGGGACAGCCTTATAAATATGATTGCCTGGCAAAAGATATTGAGAATATAGAAAGTGTAAGGGAGATTGAAATGAAAGCAAGTTTTGAGATACTTTAGATACTTTAGATAGAAACTTTCTTGTTTCATCTCCACTTGACTGACTGGTCACTGAGGGGTGTTGGAAGGATGGGTGTCACTCACCTGGGGACAGCTGGGGACAGCTTTATAAATATGATTGCCTGGCAAAAGATTTTGAGAATATAGAAAGTGTAAGGGGGATGGAAATGAAAGCAGGTTTTGAGATACTTTAGATACTTTAGATAGAAACTTTTTTGTTTCATCTCCACCTGACTGACAGGTCGGTGAGGGGTGTTGGAAGGATGGGTGTGTCTCACCTGGGGACAGCTTTATAAATATGATTGTCTGGCAAAAGATTTTGAGAATGTGGAAAGTGTAAGGGAGATTCAAATGAAGGTTTTGAGATACTTTAGGTACTTTAGTTAGAAACTTCCTTGTTTCATCTCCACCTGACTGACTGGTCACTGAGGGGTGTTGGAAGGATGGGTGTGTCTCACCTGGGGACAGCCTTATAAATATGATTGCCTGGCAAAAGATTTTGAGAATATAGAAAGTGTAAGGGGGATGGAAATGAAGGTTTTGAGATACTTTAGGTACTTTAGATAGAAACTTTCTTGTTTCATCTCCACCTGACTGACAGGTCGGTGAGGGGTGTTGGAAGGATGGGTGTGTCTCACCTGGGGACATCTGGGGACAACAATTGGGATGTTAAAAGGATGGGTGTCACTCACCTGGGGACATCTGGGGACAGCTTTATAAATATGATTGTCTGGCAGAAGATTTTGAGAATATAGAAAGTGTAAGGGAGATTGAAATGAAAGCAGGTTTTGAGATACTTTAGATAGAAACTTTCCTGTTTCATCTCCACCTGACTGACTGGTCACTGAGGGGTGTTGGAAGGATGGGTGTCACTCACCTGGGGACATCTGGGGACAACAATTGGGATGTTAAAAGGATGGGTGTCACTCACCTGGGGACAGCTGGGGACAGCTTTATAAATATGATTGTCCAGCAAAAGATTTTGAGAATATAGAAAGTGTAAGGGAGATGGAAATGAAAGCAAGTTTTGAGATACTTTAGATAGAAACTTTCCTGTTTCATCTCCACCTGACTGACTGGTCGGTGAGGGGCGTTGGAAGGATGGGTGTGTCTCACCTGGGGACATCTGGGGACAACAATTGGGATGTTAAAAGGATGGGTGTCACTCACCTGGGGACATCTGGGGACAACAATTGGGATGTTAAAAGGATGGGTGTCACTCACCTGGGGACAGCTGGGGACAGCTTTATAAATATGATTGTCTGGCAAAAGATTTTGAGAATATGGAAACTGTAAGGGAGATTGAAATGAAAGCAAGTTTTGAGATATTTTAGTTACTGAACGACAGGAAAACAATGGTGTGGCCAGCTGAAGGTAATCACAACACCCTCTGCTTGCAGGCAGCTCCAAGGGGCAGAGCAGCAGACCCTGCTGGCTTGGCAGAAGGAGCACAAAGAGGAGATTTTTAGGGTTTAAAACCACTCCAAAGTGTAGTTTTTAGGGTTTCCAAAGAATAGCTTTTAGGGTTTCCAAAGAGGAGTTTTCAGACTTAGCAGAAGGGGCCCAAAGAGGAGTTTTTAGGGTTTAAAATGTAGCACAGTGTGGTGATGTAATGCTTCTTGTGGGCTGTGTGTAAATGCTGTAGGATTTGTATCTTGGACTAGATTGGTTAGTGAGAATTGGAATATTCAGCACAGAGGAAGATTTATGGTGTTGGAACGGGAACCTCGCTCTCTTACCCTCTTACTCTCTTATCCTCTCTCTCTCTCATCCTCTCTACCCCTCTCTTCTCTCAGCCCTGCTCCAGCTGTGCCTGGCATCTCCCAGCAGGGCCCTATACTTGGCCCTTTGCACTAAACCCCGAGTTCCACGACCAGAAGATTTATTGTATTGTAGCAGGAACCTCACTCTTTTACCCTCTCGACCTCTCATTCTCTCTCTCATCCTCTTTCCCACTCTCTTTACCTCTCTCTCTCTCTCTCAGCCCTGCTCCAGCTGTGCCTGGCAGCTCCCAGACCCTTTGCAGTGAACCCCAAGTTTCATGACCAGAAGAAGATTTATTGCACTATAGCAGGAACCTCTCTCTCTCATCCTTTCCCACTCTCTCTATCCCTCCCTTCTCTCAGCTCTGCTCCAGCTGTGCCTGGCAGCTCCCAGACCCTTTGCAGTGAACCCCAAGTTCCATGACCAGAAGAAGATTTATTGTATTGTAGCAGGAACCTCACTCTCTCATTCTTTCCCACTCTCTCTATCCCTCCCTTCTCTCAGCCCCGCTCCAGCTGTGCCTGGCAGCTCCCTGCAGGTCCCTTTGCAATGAACCCCAAGTTCCATGACCAGAAGATTTATTGTATTGTAGCAGGAACCTCACTCTTTTACCCTCTCATCCTCTCATTCTCTCTCTCATCCTCTTTCCCACTGTCTTTATCTCTCTTTCTTCTCTCAGCCCTGCTCCAGCTGTGCCTGGCAGCTCCCAGACCCTTTGCAGTGAACCCCAAGTTCCATGACCAGAAGAAGATTTATTGTACTGTAGCAGGAACCTCACTCTCTCACCCTCTTTCCCACTCTCTTTACCTCTCTCTTCTCTCAGCCCTGCTCCAGCTGTGCCTGGCAGCTCCCAGACCCTTTGCAATGAACCCCGAGTTCCACGACCAGAAGATTTATTGTATTGTAGCAGGAATCTCGCTCTTTTACCCTCTCATCCTCTCTCTCATCCTCTTTCCCACTCTCTTTACCTCTCTCCCTCTCTCAGCCCTGCTCCAGCTGTGCCTGGCAGCTCCCTGCAGGTCCCTTTGCAATGAACCCCAAGTTCCATGACCAGAAGAAGATTTATTGTATTGTAGCAGGAACCTCACTCTTTTACCCTCTCATCCTCTCTCTCATCCTCTTTCCCACTCTCTTTATCTCTCTTTCTTCTCTCAGCCCTGCTCCAGCTGTGCCTGGCAGCTCCCAGCAGGTCCCTTTGCAATGAACCCCAAGCTCCACGCCCTGGCCCCAGATCTCTCTCCTCTCCCTCCATCCCCACCATCCTGCAGTGGGGTTTTTTTAACGGGTTTTTTATCCCCAGGAATGCCGACCTGCCGCTGCCCCACCGGCTTCACCGGGCCCCGGTGCAACCAGCAGGTGTGCACGGATTACTGCCAGCACAACGGCAGCTGCAGCGTCAACCAGGGCAACCAGCCCAGCTGCCGCTGCCTGCCCACCTTCATCGGGGACCGCTGCCAGTACCGTGAGTGCCACCTGCTGGGACACGGCTGGGGACAGCGCGGGGAGGGGGGAGAGGAAGGGTGGCGCTCACCTGTGTGGGGACAGCGTGGGGGGAGAGGAAGGGTGGCACTCACCTGTGTGGGACAGCGCGGGGCGGGGGGAGAGGAAGGGTGGCACTCACCTGTCTGGGGACAGCGCGGGGCGGGGGGAGAGGAAGGGTGGCACTCACCTGTGTGGGACAGCGCGGGGCGGGGGGAGAGGAGGGGTGGCACTCACCTGTGTGGGACAGCGTGGGGGGGGTGAGGAAGGGTGGCACTCACCTGTCCGGGGACAGCGCGGGGCAGGGGGAGAGGAAGGGTGGCACTCACCTGTCTGGGACAGCAGTGGGAGAGTCAGGAGGATGGGTGACACTCACCTGTGTGGGGACAGCAGTGAGGGTGTTGGAAGGAAGGGTGACACTCACCTGTGTGGGGACAGCGCGGGGGAGGCACGAGGATGGGTGGCACTCACCTGTCTGGGGACAGCAGTGAGGGTGTTGGAAGGAAGGGTGACACTCACCTGTCCGGGGACAGCAGTGAGGGTGTTGGAAGGATGGGTGGCACTCACCTGTGTGGGGACAGCGCGGGGGAGGCACGAGGAAGGGTGGCACTCACCTGTCTGGGGACAGCACAGGGGGGGACGAGGAAGGGTGGCACTCACCTGTCTGGGGACAGCACGGGGGGGCGTGAGGATGGGTGGCACTCACCTGTTGGGGGACAGCGCGGGGCGGGGGCGAGGAAGGGTGGCACTCACCTGTCTGGGGACAGCAGTGAGAGTGTTAGAAGGATGGGTGGCACTCACCTGTCTGGGGACAGCACAGGGGGGGACGAGGAAGGGTGGCACTCACCTGTCTGGGGACAGCGTGGGGGGTTGAGGATGGGTGGCACTCACCTGTGTGGGGACAGCGCGGGAGGCGCAAGGATGGGTGGCACTCACCTGTCCGGGACAGCAGTGAGGGTGTTGGAGGATGGGTGGCACTCACCTGTCTGGGGACAGCGCGGGGGGGCGAGGAAGGGTGGCACTCACCTGTCTGGGGACAGCACAGGGGGTGCAAGGAAGGGTGGCACTCACCTGTCTGGGGACAGCAGTGAGGAGTGTTGGGAGGAAGGGTGGCACTCATTTGGGGACAGCAGTGAGGAGTGTTGGAAGGATAGGTGGCACTCACCTGAGGACATCTGGAGACAGCAGTGTTGGAATGGGTGTTGGAAGGATGGGTGTCCCTCACCTGGGGACATCTGGGGACAAAAATTTGGACATTAAAAGGTTGGGTGTCACTCACCTGGGGATGTCTGGGGACAATAATGGGGGCATTAAAAGGATGGGTGTCCCTCACCTGTCTGGGGACAGCAGTGGCAGCATTGGAAGGATGGGTGTCCCTCACCTGATGATGTCTGGGGACAACAATTGGGATGTTAAAAGGATGGGTGTCCCTCACCTGAGGATGTCTGGGGACAACAATTGGGATGTTAAAAGGATGAGTGTCCCTCACCTGGGGATGTCAGGGGACAACAATTGGGATGTTAAAAGGATGGGTGTCCCTCACCTGGGGATGTCAGGGGACAGCACTGGGGGAGTCAGGAGGATGGGTGTCACTCACCTGGGGGTATTTGGGGACAGACCTCTGGGGACAGTGCCAGTGTTGGCCTCCCAACCCTCTTTTGGATTCCCCCACCCTCTGTGTCACCATCAGAGCTTGTGCTCCCACCTCCCCCCATCTGTGCGAATCCCTGCCAGCACCCCCCATGGGACTGGATTCCCAGATCCCCCTCTTTACTGGGATGATTCTCCACGGGGTGCTGGGGCTGCCCTGCGGAGGGGCTGCCCCCTGACCCCCCTGCCCCCCCTGACCCCCCTGTGCCCCCCAGGGCAGTGCTTCGACTACTGCGAGAACGACGGCGTGTGCCAGATGACGGCCAGCGGTGCCAAGCAGTGCCGCTGTCCCCCTCAGTTCGAGGGCGCCCAGTGCCAGCAGAACAAGTGCTCCCGCTGCCAGGAGGGCAAGTGCAGCATCAACAAGCAGAGTGGGGAGGTCTCCTGCATGTAGGTGCTGGGAATGTTGAGCTGGAGGGAGGAAAAGGGGTGGTGGGCACAGGGATGTGGGAAAAAAGCTGTACCCCCCCCCTCCCCGGTGTGGCAGGATGGGAAATTCAGGGTGGATCAGTCTGGCGGTGCTGGGAGGATGAGGAGGAGGTGGATGTGTCTCAGTGTCCCCCCAGAGCCCATCCTGGTGTTCCAGCTGTGAGGGTGGGATGAGCTGAGGGGCTGGGGGGAGCACAGGACGCCCAGGGAGGGGGTGCAGGGCAGCCCGGGGGTGCCCATGGGGCTGATCCTCTGTGCCCCCCAGCTGCCCCGACGGGAAGATAGCGCCGAGCTGCCTGACCTGTGACAATTTCTGCCTGCACGGGGGGACCTGCTCCATCAGCGACAAGACCCAGCTGCCCGAGTGCCTGTAAGAGAGGAGGGGGTGTGGGAGGAGGGGGGGACAGAGGGGCTGTTTGTCCCTCGAGACGTCACTGACACCCCCCGATCTGTGTCCCCGCCCCACGCTGACCCCAGGTCCCTGCCCGTCCCTCCCTCCCTCCCTCCCTCCCTCCCTGCCCCGCTAACCCCGCTGCTCTCCCTGCTGCTCCCAGGTGTCCCGCGGGCGTGACGGGCCCGCGCTGCGAGGAGCTCCTGGTGGGCGAGCAGCAGAGCAGCCGTAAGTGGGGGGCGCTGGGGGAACCCCCCCTGCCATGCCACGCCACACCCGGGGGGTTTTTGGGGGGCAGGTTAAGTGGGGCGCACTGGGGGACCCCCCCTGCCATGCCACGCCACACCCGGGGGGTTTTTGGGGGAGAGGTTAAGGGGGGGGGCACTGTGTGACCCCCATTCCATGCCACGCCACATCCTGGGGGTTTGTTGGGCAGTTTGGTGGGGGGCGCTGGGGGACCCCCCATTCCATGCCATGCCACACCCAGGGGGTTTTTGGGGGGCAGGTTAATTTGGGGGCAATGTGTGACCCCTCCCCTTCCATCCCAAGCCACACCCTGGGGTTTGCTGGGCAGTTTGGTGGTGGTTGGGTTAATTTGGGGGCACTGTGTGACCCCCATTCCATGCCACAACACACCCTGGGGGTTTGTTGGGCAGTTTGGTGGGGGCACTGTGTGACCCCCCCCCTTTCACACCACACCCTGGGGTTTTTGGGGGGCAGGTTAATTTGGGGGCACTGTGTAACCCCCCCCTTCCACACCACGCCCCGGGGTTTTTGGGGGGCAGGTTAATTTGGGGTCACTGTCTGACCCCCCCCCCCTTTCACACCACACCCTGGGGGTTTTTGGGGGGGCAGGTTAATTTGGGGTCACTGTCTGACCCCCCCCCCCTTTCACACCACACCCTGGGGGTTTTTTGGGGGGCAGGTTAATTTGGGGTCACTGTCTGACCCCCCCCCTTTCACACCACACCCTGGGGGTTTTTTGGGGGACAGGTTAATTTGGGGTCACTGTGTGACCCCCCTTTCACACCACACCCTGGGGGTTCGTTGATGACCCAGGGCAGCCCCCGAGTGACTCCTGACCCCGTTCCCTGCTGAAAGGGGGGGACAGGGCCAGCCCAGGCCGCCCACCATGTCCCCTGTCCCCCCCCCACCCCAGGCTCTGACTGCTCCGTGCCTTCCTCCCTCAGGAACCGCCTCCATCGTCATCCCCATCCTGCTGCTCCTCATCCTCCTCACCGTGGTGGCTTTTGTCTGGTACAAATGGAGAATTAAAGGGTGAGTCGGTGACACGGAGGGGACAGCAGCTGGCTGTGGGGACAGCTGGGGGGTGGCACTGACCCTCTGCCTCCCCCCACCTCAGTGCCAAGGGCTTCCAGCACCAGAGGATGACCAACGGGGCCATGAACGTGGAGATTGGGAACCCCACCTACAAAATGTACGAGGGGGAGCCCGACGATGATGTGGGGGAGCTGCTGGATGCTGACTTTGCCCTGGACCCCGACAAGGTGAGGGGGGGGCTCCTGCCCAAAGTGGGAGGGGCAGGGGGCTGGGGCTCTCAGGGCTCTGTGTGCAGCAGTTCTGGGGGGGTTCTGCGGGATTTTGGGGTTGGGGGGCTCTGAGGGTCTCAGCTGGGAGCTCTGAGGGGTTGCAAAGGATTTGAGGGGTCACAGAGCCTTTGGGGCTGGGGGCTCTGAGGGTTTGCAGACTTTTGGGGGGAACTCTGAGGGGTGACAGGGGCTTTGGGGCTGGGGGGGGGCTCTGAGGGGTCACACAGGTTTTGGGGATGGGGACTCTGAGGGTCTCAAATCTGTGGGGCTCTGAGGGGTCTCAGATTTTGGGGCTGGGGGCCTCTGAGGGGTCCCAGATTTTGGGGCTGATGGGTCTCTGAGGGTCTCAGCTGGGAGCTCTGAGGGGTTGCAAAGGATTTGAGGGGTCACAGAGCCTTTGGGGCTGGGGGCTCTGAGGGTCTCAAAGCTGGGGGGCTCTGAGGGGTCTCAGATTTTGGGGCTGGGGGGGGCTCTGGGGGGTCTCAAAGGTTTTGGGGCTGGGGGGCTCTGAGGGTCTCAATGGTTTTGGGGCTGGGGGGCTCTGAGGGTCTCAGCTGGGAGGTCTGAGGGGTTGCAAAGGATTTGAGGGGTCTCAGATTTTGGGGCTGAGGGGCTCTGAGGGGTCTCAAAGGCTTTGGGGCTGGGGGGCTCTGAGGGTCTCAAAGCTGGGGCACTCTGAGGGGTCTCAGATTTTGGAGCTGGGGGGCTCTGAGGGGTCTCAAAGGCTTTGGGGCTGGGGGGCTCTGAGGGTCTCAGCTGGGAGCTCTGAGGGGCTGCAAAGGATTTGAGGGGGTCACGGAGCCTTTGGGGCTGGCTGGGCTCTGAGGGTTTGCAAACTTTTGGGGCTGGGGGCTCTGAGGGGTGAGAGAGGCTTTGGGGATGGTGGAGACTCTGAAGGTTCACAAAAGCTTTGGGGCTGGGGGGGGCTCTGAGGGGTCTCAAAGGCTTTGGGGCTGGGGGCTCTTGAGGCGTCTCAGATTTTGGGGCTGGGGGGCTCTGAGAGGTCACAAAGGTTTGGGGCTGGGGGGCTCTGAGGGGTCTCAGATTTTGGGGCTGGGGGGCTCTGAGGGATCTCAGATTTTGGAGCTGGTGCTCTGAGGGGTCTCAGATTTTGGGGCTGGTGGGCTCTGAGGGTCTCAAAGCTGGGGGGCTCTGAGGGTCTCAAAGCCTTTGGGGCTGGGGGCTGCAGGCAGAGCCAGCGGATCTGTCCCGTGTCCCTGGGGGAGGTCACAGCTGCTGGGGGCTCTCCCCGAGCGACCCCAGACTGGGGATCCCCCCTGGGCAGAGTGGGGGGGTGATGTCCTGACCCCCTCCCACCCTCTCCCCCCCACCTTTCCTGCAGCCCACCAACTTCACCAACCCCGTGTACGCCACGCTCTACATGGGCGCCCACAACAGCCGCAACTCGCTGGCCAGCACGGACGAGAAACGGGAGCTGCTGGCGCGGGGGGACGACGACCTGGCAGACCCCCTGGCATAGGGGGGCCCGGGGGGGCCCGGCAGAGCCCCCCGCCGCCTGCTGGGGGGTCGGGGGGGGGGGCCACGAGCCGCTGTATAAATGTACAAATGAAGGATTATTACTTTTCTATGTGAGCAGTATTATTACCTGTATATTCCCCCCCCCGCCGCTCCCAGGCCGGACCCGAATTTTGGTTTTTTTTTTTTGGTTTTTTTTTTTTTTTGGTTTATTTGAAATCTCTTTACATCGGGGCCCCCCCCTTTCACCCTCCCCATTTTTGCCTCCCTCCCACCATGGAACACATCGGGGATGGGGATGGGGGGACGCCTGGGGGGCACTGCTGGGGTGGGGGGCACAGCTCGAGGGGAGGCACAGGAGGGTCCCACATGCTCCCAACCCCCCCCTCCCCAAACGCAGCATCTCCCCTCCCCAGGGACCCCCATTTCCTTCCCCCACCTCAATTTGCTGCTCCTCGGCTTCCCCCTTGTCCTGCAGCTCCCCCCAGCCCCCAATTCCCCCCCTCCCCTCTTTTCCTTCCCCCCTCCCTCCCCCCCCAATTTTCCCCTCCCTTTCCCCCTTTCCCTGCCCGACTGTTACAGGGGTCAGGATGAAGCCCCCAGCCCCACCGAGCTGTGTGGGGGGGGGATCCCCAGCCCCTCAGCCCCTCCCCCCCACCCCCTCTCTCCAACATGCACATTTTTTAACAGGAAAAAGGAAAAAAAAATACCCAAAAAATACAACCCCCCCCCTGGAAATGATCTAGCTTTTATAGTAGAAATAAATAAACGCATGTGGGGGGGCGGGGGGGGGGGACCCCATCCTTTTATTGGGGGGAAAATGTTTTAATAATTTTTGCTGGATTACTTTACAACTAAACAAAACAGATATTGTTATAAATAAAATTTTTAAAAACTGAAGCGCAGGCTGCTGGTCAGAGAGGGGGGCGGGAGGGTGGGGGGGGAATTTTGGGGGGTACTTGGGGGTGATGTGGGGGGGTCGTGGGGAGGGGAGGGGGTTCGGGGGGGGGATGTGGGGGGGTCGTGGGGAGGGGGGGGTCACCAGTGGCTGCTCTAAGGGAGGAGAATCCCACCAGGACCTGGTGGGGCACGGGGGGGGCACCGCTGGGGTGGGGGGGGCACAGGGAGCACTGGGCACGGGAACCGGGAACGGGAACCGGGAATGGGGAATGGGGAATGGGAATGGGAATGGGAATGGGAATGGGAATGGAGAATGGGAATGGGAATGGGAATGGGAATGGGAATGGGGAAAGGGGAATGGGGAATGGGGATGGGAATGGGAATGGGGAATGGGGAATGGGGAATGGGAATGGGAATGGGAATGGAGAATGGGAATGGGAATGGGGAAAGGGGAATGGGGAAAGGGGAATGGGGAAAGGGGAATGGGGAATGGGGATGGGAATGGGGAATGGGAATGGGAATGGGAATGGGAATGGGGATGGGAATGGGAATGGGAATGGGGAATGGGGAATGGGGAATGGGAATGGGAATGGGAATGGGAATGGGGATGGGAATGGGAATGGGAATGGGGAATGGGGAATGGGAATGGGAATGGGAATGGGAATGGGAATGGGAATGGGGAATAGGGAACAGGAATAGGGAGTGGGGAATGGGGAGTGGGGAGTGGGGAATGGGGAACGGGGAACGGGGAATGGGAACGGGGAATAGGGAACTGGGAACGGGGAATGGGGAACGGGGAATGGGGAACGGGGAATGGGAACGGGGAACGGGGAACCCGGAATGGGAACGGGGAACCGGCACCGGCGGCGCGCGCAGTCCCGGGAGCCGCCACCAGGTGGCGACACCGCCATCGAGAACGGAGCGGGGGGGCAGCGCGCGCGTCCCCGTGTCCCCCCCAGTGTGACCCCCCCCTATGTCCCCCCATGTGTCCCCCCGTGTCCCCCCCAGTGTGACCCCTCTGTGTCCCCCCGGCTCACCCCCTCCGTGTCCCCCCACGCCGTGTGAACCCCTCCGTGTCCCACCTGTACGCCCCCATGGATCCCCCCGTAAGCCCACCCTGAGTATTCCCCACGTCCCCATTGTGTCCCCCGTGTCCCCTGAGCATCCCCCATGTCCCCCCATTTTCCCATTTTTCCGTCCCGCGTGTCCCTCTCATGTCCCCCCCCCCCATGCCCCCCCCGTGCCCCCCACTCCGCATCCCCCCACGCCTGGGGGTGTCCCTCTCACCCTCCCGCCCTGCCACAGCCACAGGGGCGACCAGGACAGCCCCAGGTGGGTGGGGGGGGGCTCCCTTGGGACCCCCCTTACCCCCAGGGGGCGGTGGGCTCTGGTCTGTGCCTGGTGCCCACCCCGGGGTGGGGGGCTCAGGGCATCGACCCTTCGTGGCATCGCCCGCAGCCTCTCCACGTGCCCGGCGGCTGCGAGGGACCCCCGGGGCCACGGCAGGTTCTGGTGCCCCCCGGGGGTCGCCCCTCGCCCCCTCCCCATCATCACCAGCCCTCAGCCCCCCGCAGCCGCTGCCTTTGAGCCCCCCCAGCCCCGCGCCGGGTGCCGGCGGCCTCAGATCTATTTCAATACCGGCTCTTTGTTCACTTATCGGTCCTTAAATCTCCTCCCGAGGTTTTTCCTCCCTTTCCCCTCTCCCCCCCGCTCCCCCCCCCCCCCCCTCACCAAATCCTTTTTATCTTTTCCCTTCAATATTTTCTATTTTTCACCCTCTTCCCCATTCATCCCCACCCTCCCCCCCGCCTGCCTCTGCCCCTCCCGCGGGCTGTTAAAGTGGGGAGGGGGCTCAACCAGAGCCCCCCAACCCCTCTCAGACCCCGGGGTACGTTTGCTTCCCTGGTGAGACCATCGTGGGCACCGGGACCCCCACCCCGGGGAGTTTTCCTGGCGATGTGGGGGGAGGTCCCGAGGGGTCTGGGTGCCCCCGGAGCCCCCCCAGGCTTCGGCCACCCCAACCCTGGGCAGGGTGAAGGCGGCAGCGGGGGGGAGCAGCGCGGGGGGACCCCGGCGGGAGGGGAGGGGAGGGGAGGGGATGGGAGGGGAGGGGATGGGAGGGGAGGGGAGGGGGTACAGAGGCTCTCGAGTGCGGGAATTGGGGGGTCAGGGAGGAGCGGGGGGCCCTGGGTCTGACACCCAGCGGGGCAGCAGCAGCAGGGGAGGGGGGTTGGAGGGATTCTCCCTCAAGTGGGGGACGCTCCTCTGAGCCCCCCCAAGTGCCCAGGGCACCCCTGGGGCCGGTTGGGACCCCCCTGGTGCCAGCGGCTCCGGACGCTCCGCTCCTCTGGCTCTGCGCTCTCCTCTCTCTCCTCCCCGGCTCCTTCTCCCTTCATTCCTCGCCCTCTCCCTTCCCTTCTCCCGTTTCTCCCTTTATCATTCCGTCTCCGCACGTCCACGCGGTTCTGCAGCGCCCTCCCCGCGTGCCCCCAGACCCCCCCCCGTGCCCCCAGACCCCCCGAGTACCCCCAGACCCCCAATGTCCCCAAGCCCCCCGATTGTCCCCAGCGCCGCCGATTCCCGCAGCTCCCCGGGATAATCGCAGCAATAACAGCAATAATGGCAATTAACAATCAATTAATGGCGTGGGGAGGGGGCTGGGGTGGGGGGGGTGCGCGGCCAAAGCCCCTCGGGGGGGGTGGGGACACCTGGGAGAGGGACCCCGCGCCGGGGGATGAGCACACGCGTGTCCATGTGCACACACGTGTCCGCGCAGGTGACGCGGGTGGCGCGTCCAGCCCGACGCGGGGGGGGGGGTGCAGGACAAGAGGACCCCCCCCCCCCCGCCCCCCCCCGGGTGTGGCAGGGTCTGGGGGGGTCCCTGGGGTGCCCCCATCCCTTCCTGCTGAAGTTTTGGGGGGGTCCAGCAGGAGGGGCAGCAGCGCCGGTGTCCCCCCGGTGCCTCCAGCGGGGTCACCGGGAGATGGGCGGGGGTCGCAGCACCGGGGGCGTCCCGGGGGGGGCGGGGGGGAGCGGGACAAGTCCGGGAGCATCTGGGGGAGCGGGAAGATGGAGCAGGAAGGGGGGGGGGGCACCCCGGGAGCTGGATCGGGGGGCACGACCGGGTCCGGAGGGTTCGGGGTCACCGGGAGAGAGCGGGATGTCCCGGGGGGCGGGGGGCTCCAGGAAAGGAGGGGGGGCAGGACCGGGGGCACCCCGAGGTGCTGGAGAAGATGGGGGGGGCACAGCTGGGGGTGCAGGGGGGAAGTCGGGGAGGGGCAGCACCGGGGGCAGAAGGAGGCGGGGGGGGGGGGCGCACCGGGAGCACCCCGAGATGCGCGGGGTGGGGGTGTGGGGGGGTCGTGGGCACCTCGAGGTCTCCCCGCGTCCCTCTCCCCGCTCCGTGGCGGCGCACGGGGCCGGTGCGGGGTCCCGGCGCCCCCGGAGCCGCCCCCCCGGTGCCCCCCCCCGCCGGTCGGGATTGGCGGGGCCGCCGAGGCACCGCCCGGCCCCGCAAGTCTCCAACTTTCTTCCCGCCGCCCCTCGCCGCCGCCGCCGCCGCCGCCGCCGCTCCCGGAGCCCCGCGATGCTCCGCCGCCGCCTGCCCCTGCTCGGGCCCGGGCTGCTGCTGCTGCAGGTACCGGGGATCCGGGACCCCTGCGCGGTTACCGGGCAGGGGGGGCGATTACCGGGGAATGGGGGGGGGGGGGGGGGGGGTCGTGCGGTTGTTGGGGGGTGCAGGATAAATCCGGGGGAGGGGGCGCGGGGTCCTGGCGCGGGAGGAGGGGGGGGTCGTGCAGATTTGGGGGTGTCGTGCGTTGCATTGGGGGGGCTGTGGCAGTCACGGAAAGCGGGGATGGTTTGGGGGGCGATTCTGGGGGGGTCCAGCAGGCAGGGAGCGCGGAGGGGGGGGGGTCGTGGGGGGGGTGAATGGGTGAGTTTTATGGGGGGGGGCTATGGGGGTCCTGCCACCCCCCCGCCCCCCAAGCTGGAGGGACACGGGGCTGTCCCGGAGCTCGGGCAGAGTTGTGGTGTCGTGGGGAGCCTCGGGGGGGTCCCGTGGCTGTGAAGCCCCCCCAGCTTTCCCTCTCCCCCCCCCCCCCCCGCCGTTGCAGAGCGCGGGAGGCGCCGTCTGGCAGGTGCGGGGGGGGGGGGGGGCAGCGAGACGGAGCCGCGCGTGAGCGTGGGGGCGGCCACGGGGGGGGGTCGGACCCCCTGCCCGAGGGGTCCACGGGGGGCTCGGGGGACCCCTTGTCCCGCACCTGCAGCACACCTGGGGGTGGGGGGAGCAGGGGGACTCCCCCACCGTGCCGGGGAGTGAGGGGGGGTCCCCACGCAGGACTGGGGGGGGTCCCCGGCTGTTCTCTGGTGGTGCCAGGGGCGTGAGCCCCAAAAGCACCTGAGAGGCGACGCCTCATCCCTGTCCCGACTGCGCCCGGCCTCAGCCCCTGCACGGGGGAGGGGGCTCAGCCCTGCCGGGGGTCTTCTCCCACCTCACCCAGTGCCCCCCAGCCGTGGGGAGGACGCACGGGGGTCCCGACCCCCGGGACGGGCCTGGGGGGGTGGGGGTCCCCCCTTTGCTGCTCGGTGGGAGCTGAGGAGCGGCTGCAGCCGCAGAGACCCCCCCGCCCCCCCCCCCACGATGTCCCCCAGTCCCAAAGCTTCCCAAGGCCACTCACCCCCCTTGTCCCCCCCTCCTGGAGCCCCTCGGGGGGCTCCAGCGAGCGGCGGCAGCGCCGTGGTGGTCAGGAGGGGGGGGGATGGAGCCCCCCCCCCAGCCCAGCCCTGCCGTGGGGGGGGTCGGGCTCATCAGCCAGCAGATCTGATTTCCTGACACTCCATTTTTACTTTCTGTGTTTCATGAATAAAATCAAACGAGTCAATTCCCTCTCGGGAATTGGATGCACATCAGGGACCCCCCCCCCAACCCCCTCTGCACCGCCCGACCCCCCCCAAGGCAAAGGCTCCCGTAACTTGTCTCTCCCTGCGTGGGGAGGGGGCGGGCGGGGGGGATGCGTGTGCCCGCGTGTGGGGGCGGCTCGGCGTGACCCCCCCTCCCTCCTTTCCCCGTGTCCATCCATTGCAGAGCATCTGTCGGTGCTGGAGCCGCTTCAAGACAAATGGGTTTGTTTTGATGAAATCCGGAGCAGGGCGCTGCCCTGGCCCCCCCCGCCCCGCCCACACAGGCAGCGGGGCTGAGGAGGGGGCGCAAATATTGGGGGGGGGGGGGCACGGACATGGCTTGGGGCGTGGGGTGGGTTTGAGGATGCGGGAGGCTCCTGCACAACCCCGGGAGATGCCCTGACCCCTCTGGGGTGGGGGTCCAGGACCCTCCCCCGCTGCCAGGGCTCCGGGAGGGGCCGGGGTCTGCCCAGCCCGGTGCCCACCGGGTGCCACCGGAGCCGTTCCTGCCCCTCGGCTCTGCGGGACTGTTGGGGAGAAACTTTCCCGGCTTCTTTTGGGGGTCAGGAGGGAACTGGGTGGGCGCGGGGATCCCACTCTGGTCGGGTGGGGGGGTCCCAGTGCCACATCCCAGCAGGACGGTGCTGGGGGCACTGGGCAGAGGGGCGGGGGGGCTGCACCCCCCTCCCCAAAACAGCAGTGACAGCAGGGACAGCAGTGACAGCAGTGACAGCCTTGTCCCTGTGCAGGAGGGAGGGACCACCAGGGTGGGGGACCCTCAGCGTGGGAGACCCCCAGCGTGTGGGGATCCTCGAGATGTGGGACCCTCGAGGTGTGGGACCCCCAGGATGCGGGACCCCCAGGATGTGAGACCCCGAGTGTGGGGAACCCCGAGTTGTGGGGACCCCCGAGGTGTGGGGACACCCAGAATGTGAGACCCCGAGCTGTGGGGACCCTCGAGATGTGGGACCCCCGAGGTGTGGAGACCACCAAGGTGTGGGACCCTCAGAATGTGAGACCCCGAGTTATGGGGACACCCGAGTTATGGGGACCCCCGAGGTGTGGGGACCCCCAGAATGTGAGACCCCGAGTTGTGGGGACCCCCGAGTTGTGGGGACCCCCGAGGCGTCCCCCCCGCGCCCTGGCTTTGCTGGCAGTGCCACCTGGGTGACGCTGCTGTGTCGGGCTCAGCCCCTGCTGGATGGACAAACCCCCCCGGCCCAGGGGGTGCCTGTTCCCGCTCTGGGGGTCCCCTGGCCCCCCACCCTCGGTGGCTGCCGCTGTGCTGGCAGGGGGACGAGCGCACCTCTGATTGCAAGTGACACCCCCCTCCCTCCCTCCCTCCCTCCCTCCCCGGCCTTTCCTGCGTTATTTTCATGCATTCCATTATTTTCTGCTCATTGAAAATTCCATTTTAGGGGTCTCTCCGGGTGGGGCCCGCCTGGCTCCCCCCGCTCTGGTCTCCCAGCCCCCCAGGCACCCCCAGGACCTTCGGCTGTGGTTGGATGGAGGAAGGGCCGTTCCCTCCGCATCCCCCGGGGCTCCTGCCGGGCCGATGCCGCCCTGGGTGCCCCCGGCGATGGGGTGACCGCACCCAGTCCTGAGCAAGACGGAGCGAGGGATGGGCGATGCCGGGCCTGGATTGGGCAGGATTGGGCAGGAACGGGCTGGAGCAGGCAGGAACAGCGGGATGAAGGCGCGGTGGGATGGCCGAGTGCCACAGCAGGACGGGGACAGCGATGTCTGTCCCTCCTCACCCCGCTCCATCCCCGCCGCCTTTGCCAGGATGTGCCCCGCCACACCCCGTGCCTCAGTTTCCCTCCTTTCTGGCACAGCCAGGTGAGGCAGCGGCTGTCTGTGAAGCACCTGAGTGTTGCTGGCAGCTTTTCCTTCTCGGATTAACCCTCTGCAGGAAAATCCTGCCTTGCTCTGCCGTGTGGGTGGCCCGGGATGCCAAACTCGTCCACTTCGTCCCCTCCTCGGCCTTGCTGTCACCCCGGAGCTGCCTCCTGGGCTGCTGCATCGCTCTCGGCAGCAAGGACACCCCAATCCCGCCTCCCCAGCTCCCGTTTTTAGGGAGAATTCACCCTAAATTCGGGCTCGGAGGTGTGCAGCACGTCTGGGGCCAGAGGAGAAAGAGGAGAGAGGATTTGGGGTTTTTGGGGTGCTGCTGCCCTGCAGCCCCACCTGGCCGGGGGTCTCTGGGGATGCTGAGCTGCGGGACCTGGCTGCAGCCCCCGGTGCCCACCGGGCCGGGGCGGGCTCCGTGCATCCCCCGGGGCCGGGATGGGCTCCGTGCATCCCCGGGGCCGGGATGGGCTCCGTGCATCCCCCGGTACCGTTCCCGCGGCTCCCCGAGCCGTTCCCGTGACCACCGGGCCGGGGCAGGCTCCGTGCATCCCCCGGTGCCGGGATGGGCTCCGTGCACCCCCCGGTACCGTTCCCGTGGCTCCCCGAGCCGTTCCCGTGACCACCGGGCCGGGGCAGGCTCCGTGCATCCCCCGGTGCCGGGATGGGCTCCGTGCACCCCCCGGTGCCGGGATGGGCTCCGTGCATCCCCCGGTACCGGGATGGGCTCCGTGCATCCCCCGGGCCGGGATGGGCTCCGTGCATCCCCCGGTACCGGGATGGCTCCGTGCATCCCCCGGTGCCGTTCCTGCGGCTCCCCGAGCCCGGCCGCCGTTGCGGCGGGTGCTGTGTGTGCTCAGCATGGCTGAGCTAATCTATCGCCAAACAAACACACAGTGTTATTCCGAAAGAAGGTTTCCAAGCGACTCATTTCCCTTTTTTTAATAACTCTTCCCTCTGGTGCCCTTTGCACCCCAAGCTGGGAGATTCAATAAGGCTGGAGCCTGGAGCGTGGCTGGCACAGCCTCAGCGAGGAGGGGGAGCAGCGGCTGGGGAAGGGGGGGCACCCAGGGGTGCCCCCCAGCCAGACCCACCCTCCCCTGCTCTTCCCGGTGCCGATCTGGCTCCGAGCCTGGTCCGGTTTTATTGCTTTTCTCCCCTCACTCCTGTTTTTAATTGCCAGATTTCCTCTGGGGACTGGCAGAGGTGGCCGGGATGGAGGGGGGGGGACACACACGACAGCATCCCCCAGCTGAGCCCCCACCGCTAATCACACCCTTGCCAATTAACACTCCCGGATTAATGACTTTGCCCGCCCTTTCCTCCTCTCAAGGAGCCAAGGTTCCCCGCAGCCGGTGGCCCGAGCGGGGGGTGGGACCCCTCCGCCGGAGCCCCCCCAGCCCCCGGCCTGGCCCAGCTCCAGCCTCGCCGCGGTGCCTGGCTCAGCCCTGGCGCTCGGGCGCTGGAGGTAAATGGCCCAGGAAAGATGAAGCTTCCTCTCCCGCCGCTTGGATTGCTGCTGAAGGAATAATCACATCCCCGTGCCCCCCCCCCCCCCCTCCCCTCCCTCCCCGCTTCTTTCCCTGTTGCAAAAGGAAAGTCATTGTGGAGGAACAGAGCAGGGAGGCGAATCAATCCCAAATCAATTCCCGGATCCCCCGTGCGACCCCCGGGGTTGATGTCACAGTGGGGGAGACCCTCTCGTCGTCCCATTGTCCCTTCGGTGTGCAGCAGGGGGAGCAAAACCTCACCTGGCACCTGCGAGAGGCCCGAGCTGGGTGAAAACCGGGCTGAATCCTGGGGGGGCCCAGGGGGGTCCCAGGGGGCTGCAGGGACATTCTGTCCCCTGCTCCTGGTGGCAGCCAGCACCTGGCTGAGGTGGGTCACGCTCCTTGTGACCCCAGAGCTCCTGGGGGGGGTCTCTTGGAGGGTTTTAATCAAAGTTTAATGCGGGGGGCTTTGCTGCTGCCCCCCAGTTCCTGGGGGAAACGGATCCCAGCTGGCACTGGGGACGTCAGGAGGGTCTGCAGGGGTGGGGTGTCACCCAGGGGACACCTGTCCCCTCCCTGGTGACCTTCTCCCTGGCCCTGTCTCCTCCAGGGATTGGGGGGGGGGGGTGCTGGGAATGGGATTTATGATCCCTCCTGATACGATCTTATAAAATTTCCCGGGCACACTCGAAATTACATTTCCATAGCTCAGGAGCAGCGATCTCGGCGAGCGCCAATACCTGCCACTTTTATGGCTACATTTATTGCAATAATAAAGTGAAATGGTGAGGCGAGGGCTGGGGGTGCCTGGGGGGGGAGCAGGAGCTGGGGGCTGCCTGGCTGAGGGCTTGGGGTGCCCCGATTTTGGGGGGATTCTGGGGAAGCTGCTGAAGAGCTGCAAGAGGGGTAGAGGGAACCTGTTCTGCTGGGGGGAAACTGAGGCAGGAGCATCCTGGGGGGCATCCCTGGTGCTGGAGAGGTGGGAGTGATGTGGGGCCCGTCCCTGCTGGCTGTGCTCCCCTGTCCCCACACACCATCCCCGTGAGCTGCCTGTGTCCCCCCGATTTTGGGGGGATTCTGGGGAAGCTGCTGCCTCTCTGCTGAAGAGCTGCAGGAGGGGCAGAGCAATCTTGTTCTGCTGGGGGGAAACTGAGGCAGGAGCATCCTGGGTGACACCCCTGGTGCTGGAGTGACGTGGGACCCGTCCCTGCTGGCTGTGCTCCCTTGTCCCTACACACCATCCCCTGTGTCCCCATGTCTTGCTCAGGAGAACCTCCCCCCCCCACCCCAGTGACCCCCAAAAGGAGCTGAGTCCCCCCAAAATCAACCAAGGCTGTTCCAGGCCTGTTGGCCAGCTTAGGGAGCTGCTGGGTGACAGACACCCAACGGCCACACGTCCCTGTCCCCTGCCACCCCCGTGTCCCCCCTCCCCACACCCCCTCTCCCCCTCCCTCTCCGTTTATCTCCTGTTTTCCCATTCATTCCCTTTTCTCCTCCAGCCCAATGAGTCACACAAGCCCCGAATCCTTTGCCTGCTGCCGTCTCCTCCCTTCTATTATATTTTTTTCCTTTGCTCTTAACAGCACTTTCCTTTTTCACCCGTGGGGGGAGAAACTCGGGATGTACATTTTTTTTTTTTCCCTGCTCCCCCCCCTCATCCACCTCCCAGCTCCTACCTCACCGTGAAGCCCTTAAAAGTAATAAATAAATAAAACAACGGCTGAGGAAAGAAAAGGCAGGAAACGAGTGACAGGGAAAAGGAACCAAAACGAAAGAAAGAAGGAGGAGGGAGAAAAAAAGTCCTACTCGGGCTATGAAATATTTATTAGCCAGCGCGTGCCGAGCCCGTTAATAAAGCTGCAACATTTGCATATTTTTTTCTGTCGGCGAGGAGCGAGGTGTCTGTTTGGGGGGTGAGGGCACAGCTGAGCCAGAGAGGATCCCCCCACAGCCCCCAGGGGCTCCCAGTTCTGCTGGAGGTGACCCCGGGTCTTGGGCACGCTGGTGTCACCGGGAGTGGGAGCCAGCACGGGGCAGGAAGGACCCCAGGGTGGGTTTGGTGATTTGGGTGGGTTTGGTGGATTTTGGTGAATTTGATGATTTGGGTGGATTTGGTGGATTTGGTGATTTGGGTGGATTTGGTGATTTGGTGATTTGGGTGAATTTGGTGATTTGGGTGGGTTTGGTGGATTTGGGTGGATTTGGTAAATTTGGTGAATTTGGTGATTTGGGTGGATTTGGTGGATTTGGCTTTGGGGAGCTCATCCAGGCTCTCCTCTGGCTCAGGAGGTGCTGGTGTCAGATTCACCTGTTCTGGTGCTGGGGTGCCCATCCCAATGTTGGGGTGCCCTTCTCTGTGCTGGGGTGCCCATCCCAATGTTGGGGTGCCCTTCTCTGTGCTGGGGCTGCCTGTTCTGGTGCTGGGGTGCCCATCCCGGTGTTGGGGTGCCCATCCTGGTACAGGGGGTGCCCATCCTGATGTTTGGGGTGCCCATCCTGGTGTTTGGGTGCCCATCCTGGTGTTGGGGTGACCTTCCTGGCACAGGGGGTGCCCATCCCGCTGTTGGGGTGCCCATCCTGGTGTTTGGGTGCCCATCCCGGTTCAGGGGTGCCCATCCCGGTGTTGGTGTGCCCATCCCGGTGTTGGGGTGCCCATCCCGGTTCAGGGTGCCCATCCCGGTGTTGGGGTGCCCATCCCGGGGCAGGGGCGCCCATCCCGGTTCAGGGGTGCCCATCCCGGCGCTGGGGTGCCCATCCCGGTGTTGGGGTGCCCATCCCGGTGTTGGGGTGCCCATGCAGATGTTTGGGGTGCCCATCCCAGTTCAGGGGTGCCCATCCCAGTGTTTAGGGTGCCCATCCCAGTGTTGGGGTGCCCATCCCGGTGCTGGGGTGCCCATCCCGGTGTTGGGGCGCCCATCCCGGTTCACGGGTGCCCATGCAGATGTTTGGGGTGCCCATCCCTGTGTTTGGGGTGCCCATCCCAGTTCAGGGGTGCCCATCCCGGTGTTGGGGTGCCCATCCCGATGTTGGGGTGCCCATCCCAGTTCAGGGGTGCCCATCCCGGTGTTGGGGTGCCCATCCCGGTGCTGGGGTGCCCATCCCGGTGTTGGGGCGCCCATCCCGGTTCACGGGTGCCCATCCCGGTGTTGGGGCGCCCATCCTGGTACAGGGGGTGCCCATCCCGGTGTTTGGGGTGTCCATCCCGGTTCAGGGGTGCCCATCCCGGTGTTGGGGTGTCCATCCCAGTGTTGGGGCGCCCATCCCGGTTCGGGGCGCCCATCCCAGTTCAGGGGTGCCCATCCTGGCACAGGGGGTGTCGTGCCCCCCTGCCCAGCCCCTGTCGGGGTTGTGGCTGCAGGGGGGGCAGAGGATGAACGGGGGGGGTCCCTGCGGGGTCTCGCTGGCCCCTCCCCGGGCCGGACCCCCGCAGCATCCCTGGGGCTGCCCACGTGGCAGGGTGGCCGTGTCCTGGCGTGTCCCTGTGTGTCACCTCTCCCTTTGCCCTCGATCCCTCGACTGCAGCCACCCTGGGGAGGGACCAGGTGTCACCTCCCCGGTGTCCCCAGCCCAGGGGGGCCCAGCAGGGATGGTCACCTGCAGCTCAGGGTGACAGCGGCCAGGCCCTGCCTGTCTCGAGGCATGGGGACAGCGTGGCTGTGACAATGGGGACAGGAACAAGCTGGCAGTGGGGGCGGGGACAGGTAGGGGACAGAGATCGGGACAGGCTGGTGGTAGGAATGGGGACAGACAGACCGTGGGGACAGGGTCAGCCTGGCAGCGGGGTGGGGACAAATTGTGGGTAGGGATGGGGACAGGCCGGTGGCATTGATAGGGACAAGTTGGGTGTAGGGATGGGGACAGGGGTGGGCACACAGGGAGCGGGGGAACGTGTCACCGTGTGCATGTCACCGTGTGTGCGTCACCGTGTGTGTGTCACCACGCATGTCACCATGTGTGTCACCATGTGCATATCACCATGTGCGTGTCACTGTACATGTGCCTGTCACCATGTGCGTGTCACCACACATGTGTCACCCTGTGTGTCACCGTGCGTGTGTGTGTCACCATGTGTGTGTCACCGTGTGTGTCACCATGTGTGTATCACCGCGTGTCACTGCATGTGTGTCACCATGTGTGTGTCACCGTGCCTGTCACCATGGGCATGTCACCATGTGCATGTCACCATGTGCATGTCACCATGTGTGTGTCACCGTGTGTGCCACCATGTACATGTCACCATGTGTGTGTCACTGTGTGTGTGCCTGTCACCATGTGTGTGTCACCGTGCCTGTCACCATGGGCATGTCACCATGTGCCTGTCACCGTGTGTGTCACCATGTACATGTCACCATGTGTGTGTCACCGTGCCTGTCACCATGTGCATGTCACCATGTGCCTGTCACCGTGTGTGCCACCATGTACATGTCACTATGTGTGTGTCACCGTGCCTGTCACCACGCTTGTGCCCTCACAGCTGCTCTCAGGGCCCTGCAGGACATGCAGAGGTGCCCATGCACCCCCAGCTGCACGTGCAGCACTGCATGCATCCAGAGCCATCTGCTGCATGCCTCGGGCACCCTCTGTGCCACCCTGGGGCACACCCCGGTGCCACCCTCGGGCACACACCCACCCGGACCCTCGGGAACAGCCACCCCGCAGCTCTCGGTGCTCCCGCAGCCCCTCGGCCGCGCCCGGGCTCGCCGGTGGCTCCCGCAGCCCCGCGGAGCCGCATTAGCACCCGCGCGGCGCCGGGAGATGAATGGGAGCTGTCAGAGGCACCTTGTTTGCTGCTAACCTTTGGAAATGCCACGGCGCCCCGGGCCGCGCCTGCCGGGGGGAGCGGGCCCGCGGGGATTGTCGCTCAGCGCCTCCAATTAATCTCCTGGCGCTAACGAAGGCGGAGGGTGACAGGGGAGAGGCTGCGCTGACCCCGCGCCCGTGGGGAGAGCGGGAGAACCCCGAGCAGGGGAGCGGTGCAGCCTGCGGAGGTGTGGGGACAGGATGGGGACAGGATGGGGACAGGATGGGGAAGGGGATGGGGACAGGATGGGGACAGGATGGGGAAGGGGATGGGGACAGGATGGGAAAGGGGATGGGGACAGGATGGGAAAGGGGATGGAAAAGGGATGGGGACAGGATGGGGACAGGATGATGGGGACAGGATGGGAAAGGGGATGGGGACAGGATGGGGACAGGATGGGGACAGGATGGAAAAGGGGATGGGGACAGGGATGGGGACAGGGATGGGGACAGGATGGAAAAGGGGATGGGAAAGGGGATGAGGACAGGATTGTTGTAGGGATAGGGACAGGATGGGAAAGGGAATGGGGACAGGGATGGGGACAGGATGGAAAAGGGGATGGGAAAGGGAATGGGGGAAAGAGTATGGGGACAGGATGGGAAAGGGAATGGGGACAGGATGGGGACAGGATGGAAAAGGGGATGGGAAAGGGGATGGGGACAGGATGGTGGTAGGGATAGGGACAGGATGGAAAAGGGGATGGGGACAGGATGGGAAAGGGAATGGGGACAGAATGGGAAAGGGGATTGGGACAGGATGGGAAAGGGGATGGGAAAGGGGATGGGGACAGGATGGGGACAGGATGGGAAAGGGGATGGGAGAGGGGATGAGGACAGGATGGTGGTAGGGATAGGGACAGGATGGAAAAGGGAATGGGGACAGGGATGGGGACAAGATGGGGACAGGATGGGGACAGGATGGAAAAGGGAATGGGGACAGGGATGGGGACAGGGATGGTGGTAGCAATAGGGACAGGATGGGAAAGGGGGTGGTGGCGTTAATGGGGACAGGGTGGGAAAGAGGATGAGGACAGGCTGAAGGTAGGGATGGGGACAGGATGGTGGCAGCAATGGGGATAGGCTGGTGGTATGAATGGGGACAGGGTGGGAAAGGGGATGGGGACAGGGATGGGGACAGGCTGAAGGTAGGGATGGGGACAGGATGGTGGCAATTATGGGGACAGGCTGGTGGTATTAATGGGGACAGGGTGGGGACAGGGACAGGCTGATCGTAAGAATGAGGACAGGGTGGTGGTAGGGACAGGAGCAGGCTGATGGTGGGCATGGACACAGACTGGCCCTGGGGACAGGCACAGGCTGGCTGTAGGAATGGAAACAGGTTGGCAGTAGGGCTGGGGACACGGCTGGGACAGGGACAGGTGCTGGTGGTGGCCATGAGCCCTTTGTTGGGGGTGCTGTGGCGCCCTGCTCCCCCCCAGTGCTGCTGGGGCTGTCCTGCCATCGTTCCCAGCCCCTCTCTCGGGGTGCTGGAGCTCATCCCAGCCCACACCAGGGCAGCCAAGCCCCCCCTGTCCCCCCCCTGCTGCTCCCCTCCCCTCCACCAAGGTGACCGAGGGTCTCGGGGGAGCAGCTGACGCCGCTTGGCCCCGGCAGCAAATGGGATGTGAGTGGCCATCACTGCCGGGCCTGACAAACCAAATTGATGCCGAAGGCACCGAGAGCCTCCCCGCTCTCTCTGCAGCTGCCTCCAGCCCTTCCCGCATCCCCTCCCGGCTCCGTGCGCTCACCGGGGGTGGCACACGGTGCCTGCGGACACACGGCAGCCCCACAAGGCTCCGGACGGGCGCACGGGGGGCTCGAGAGCAGCTGAACCGCGGGAGGATGCTGTGGGGGGCCGGGATGAGGATGAGGAGGAGCACGGGCAGGGGGATGAGGAGGGGAGCAGCGGGGATGTGTAGATGCAGCGGTGCGTGTGACAGTGAAAAACAACATCTCAGGTAACCCGGGCGGCAGCAGAGCCCCTCCCTGGCCCTGCTGAGAATAGAGCGGGAGGGGGCTAGCCCTGAGACCCCCCCCCAAGGCATGTCCGGGAGGTTCAGGGGCACGTCCGTGCGGCTGCACCCCGACGGCACGGCGGGAGCATTAATATTTAACGCGAGGTGTGCGGGACCTGCCCTGAATGCCGACAGCGCTGCCAGGGCGCAGGGGGGTGACCTTGGCTCCCCACTGAAGCGTCCCTGGCCCTGCTCATCCCCTCCCCGCAGGCTCCGAGCCCCCCGGCCCGCCCGGGCTCGGCGGGGGCTGCGGGGATCCCCCCGCGCTGCCGGTGCCGCAATCGATCGGCCCGGCTGCATCGCAGGCGCTGCCCTGCTCTGCAATTCCCTTTCATCCCCCGCTCCCCCCAGCAGCTCCTGCCGGGGGACTGGAGGGGTTGGGGGGATGCCAACCTGGCCCCTCGCCCGCAGGGGATGGGGCGCCTCCGTTCCGGCAGGGATGGGGGATTTTTGCTCGGTGTCTGCCCGGCCTGTGCCCACCCAGCCCCTGGCTCTGTCGCACGGCGAGCGCTGCCAGCGTCTGTCCCGCTCTGCTGCCGCTGCCGGCCCGTCCCTGTCCCTTCCTGTCCCTTCCTGTCCCTTCCCTGCCACCTCCAGCCATCCCCATCTCAGCCTCTTCCAATCCAATCCCCCCACATCCCCTCACCCCGCACGGAGTCATGGACAGGAGGGATTGGAAAGGGAAACTGAGGCAGGGGAGGAGGGCACGGGCACCTGCGGCACTGCCGGGGACCGGCCTTGGCTCCCAGCCCTGGCTGAGATGGAAATCCAGCGCCAGAGCTCAGAAACCTCCAGAAATCCTTGCCGGTGGTGGGGGCTCGGCAGGATGAGCTGCTGTGCCCGTTCCCCGCGGGCTGCAGCCCCCGGCCCCTCGCTGAGGATGCGGGAGGATTTGGGGGGCTCCCAGCCGAGGGGTCCCGGTGGGGTGCGAGGGGTCCCAAGCCTGATGGGTGCAGAGTCGGGGTGCAGACACCACCCCTCTGCCAAAACCGCGGCTCCCTCAGCTGGGGGTGCCCCTCTCCCACTCCCCTCGTTATCTCCCCATCCCGGCCCTGCCCCTCCCTCTCCGGCTGGCGAAGGCGCCCGGCTTTGAAGCTGCGTTGAAATATAGATAAGGGCGAAGGCAGCAGCCGAGCTGGGAGAGAGCCGGGGGGAGCGGGGGGCTGGCCGGGCTGGGGGTGCAGGGACGGAGGCTGAGCTGCAGCTCTACACCCCACCCTGGTCCCCCCGATGGGCTGAAACACCCCAAAATGGGCTGAAAGACCCCAAAATGGGCTGAAAGACCCCAAATCCCCTTCCCACGGGCGTGGTGGGGCCGCACGCCCTGCCCAGGGCTCCTCTCAGAGCAGATTTGGGGGCTCAGCCCTGCACAGCTCGGGGGGGTCCCAGGAATGCTCTGCACCACCCCCGGCCCCCCTTAATGGGCTGAAAGACCCCAAATGGGCTGAAAGACCCCAAATCCCCTTCCCACAGACGTGGTGGGGCTGCACGCCCTGCCCAGGGCTCCTCTCTCTTAGGAGCTCAGCCCTGCACAGCCAGAGCAGATTTAGGAGCTCAGTCTGGCACAGCCAGAGCAGATTTAGGGGCTCAGCCCGGCACAGCCAGAGCAGATTTAGGGGCTCAGCCCTGCACAGCCAGAGGAGATTTAGGAGCTCAGTCTGGCACAGCCAGAGCAGATTTAGGGGCTCAGCCCGGCACAGCCAGAGCAGATTTAGGGGCTCAGCCAGAGCAGATTTAGGGGCTCAGCCCTGCACAGCCAGAGCAGATTTAGGGGCACAGCCAGAGCAGATTTAGGAGTTCAGCCTGGCACAGCCAGAGCAGATTTAGGGGCTCAGCCAGAGCAGATTTAGGGGCTCAGCCCAACACAGCCAGAGCAGATTTAGGGGCTCAGCCCGGCTCAGCCAGAGCAGATTTAGGGGCTCAGCCCGGAACAGCCACAGCAGATTTAGGGGCACAGCCAGAGCAGATTTAGGGGCTCAGCCCGGCACAGCCAGAGCAGATTTAGGGGCACAGCCAGAGCAGATTTAGGAGTTCAGCCTGGCACAGGCAGAGCAGATTTAGGGGCACAGCCAGAGCAGATTCAGGAGCTCAGCCCTGCACAATCAGAGCAGATTTAGGGGCTCAGCCCGGCACAGCCAGAGCAGATTTAGGAGCTCAGCCCTGCACAGCCAGAGGAGATTTAGGGGCTCAGCCCGGCACAGCCAGAGCAGATTTAGGAGCTCAGCCCGGCACAGCCAGAGCAGATTTAGGAGCTCAGCCCTGCACAGCCAGAGCAGATTTAGGAGCTCAGCCCGGCACAGCCAGAGCAGATTTAGGAGCTCAGTCTGGCACAGCCAGAGCAGATTTAGGAGCTCAGCCCGGCACAGCCAGAGCAGACTTAGGGGCTCAGCCCTGCACAGCCAGAGCAGATTTAGGGGCTCAGCCCGGCACAGCTCGGGGGTCCCAGGGATGGATCAGAAGGAGCCTCTGGCCCGGCAGAGGGTCTGGGGGTCCCTGGCTGGGCTCCCCCCGTGGTGCTGCTGCTCCATCTCTGCACTGAGACCCCCCAGCCATGGAGTGGGGGCACGGGGGGCTCACCCCCCCTCCCCCCCTGGGGCTCATGGGACCCCTGTCATCCCCGATGTCATTCCCGATGTCATCCCCGATGTCATTCCCGATGGGATCATTCCCAAGCAGGAAATGGCACCCAAGTTCACTCTGAATTCTTCTCCACGGAAAATCCCCGAACCCTAATGAAGGGAATTACGGGTAATTGAAAGGAGGAGCAGCTCCTTTAAAAAAGGAAACAATCTCTGTTTAGAGCCACCCTGCAGGGTGAGCGACGCCAGGATCACCCCCAGCAATGACAGGAGCCGTTCCCTGGGCTTCCCACGACAGCACAGCCCCCCACCCCCCCTCAACCCCTCCAGCTGATGCCTCTGCTCATCACCCCCTCCCCACTCCCCCTCCTCGCTCCCCGCGGGGCTCCAGGTCATCCCGAGCAGCCGAGCACCTGCCAGCTCCGGGTGACAGTGATTGACGAGGCCGGGGCCGCCGGAGCAGCTGGCAGGGCAGGAGGGCACAGCGGGCACCCCGCGAGGATGAGGGATGGGGGCACGAGGGGCGCGGTGGGCAGGGGGTGAGGGACAGGGGTGGGGTCCCAGGGTAGGGCTGGCATCTGGCTCTGCTCGCTGGTGACGGGGGGGAAACTCGGGAAGGGGCTGGCGTGGTCCCAGCCCAGCTGGTGCAGGAGGGAGGATGAGGAGGGAGGAGTAGGGAGAGGATGAGGAGGGTGCAGGATGGAGGATGAGGAGGGTTCAGGTAGAGGGATGAGGAAGGAGGAGTAAGGAGAGGATGAGGAGGGTGCAGGATGGAGGATGAGGAGGGTTCAGGAAGGAGGATGAGGAGGGTTCAGGTAGAGGGATGAGGAAGGAGGAGTAGGGAGAGGATGAGGAGGGTGCAGGAAGGAGGATGAGGAGGAAGGAGTAGGTAGGAGGATGAGGAAGGTGCAGGCAAAGGAATGAGGAGGGTGCAGGCAGAGGGAGGAGGAAGAGGCTGTAGGTAGGAGGATGAGGATGCAGGCAGAGGGATGAGGAGGGTTCAGGTGGGAGGATGAGGAGGATGCAGGCAGGAGGATGAGGAGGAGGCTCTAGGTAGGAGGATGAGGAGGATGTGGGAAAGAGGGATGAGCAGGGTGCATGAAGGAGGATGAGGAGGGTGCAAGCAGGAGGATGAGGAGGATGCATGCAGGAGGATGAGGAGGGTGCAAGCAGGAGGATGAGGAGGATGCATGCAGGAGGATGAGGAAGGTGCAGGCAGGAGGATGAGGAAGATGCAAGCAGGAGGATGAGGAAGGTGCATGCAGGAGGATGAGGATGATGCAGGCAGGAGGATGAGGAGGGTGCAGGCAGGAGGATGGGCAGTGTGCATGCAGGAGGATGAGGAAGGTGCAGGCAGGAGGATGAGGATGATGCAGGCAGGAGGATGAGGAGGGTGCAGGCAGGAGGATGGGCAGTGTGCATGCAGGAGGATGAGGAAGGTGCAAGCAGGAGGATGAGGAAGGTGCAGGCAGGAGGATGAGCAGGATGCAGGCAGAGGGACGAGGAAGGCCCAGACAGAGGGACGAGGAGGGGTCAGGCCGGAAGATGAGGAGGGAGGAGCAGGCAGAGGATGAGGAGGGCACAGTCAGAGTGCCGAGGAAGGCCACAGGCACGGCTCACCCCTCTCCCCTCTCCCCCAGACGGTTTGTGCTGGCGGCCACATCTCCAAAACCCTGGGCTACCTGGAGATGGGCACCTCCGGCCTCCTCAAGCACGTCCCCTACGGCGCCCTGAAGCCGCCGGTGCTCGACCCGGGGCGCCTGATCCCGGCAGAGCCCCCCAGGGGGGGCGCGGGGGCACCGGCGGGCACCGCCCGCAGCCCCTGGCACTGGCAGAAGAACCAGACGGCCGGGGAGCCGCCCAGCCCCCGCGCCCACCGCAAGCCCACCCTCAAATCGAGCCGCACCAAGAAGATTTTCGGCTGGGGCGACTTCTACTTCAACATCAAAACGCTCAAATTCAGCCTCCTGGTGACGGGCAAGATCGTCGACCACATCAACGGCACCTTCAGCGTTTATTTCCGACACAACTCCTCCAGCCTGGGCAACGTCTCCGTCAGCATCGTGCCACCCTCCAAGGCGGTGGGCTTCGAGGTGCTGGTGCCGGGACCCCCGGCTCTGCCGCCTCCCCCTCCCCAGCAGAGCACCCTGCCCGAGGGGCGCCCGGCCAAGGCGCTCAATTGCCACGTGGAGTACGAGAAGACGAACCGGGCTCGGAAGAACAAACCGTGCCTCTACGACCCGTCCAAGGTTTGCTTCACCGAGCACACGCAGAGCCACGCCGCCTGGCTCTGCGCCAAGCCCTTCAAGGTCATCTGCATCTTCATCTCCTTCCTCAGCATCGACTACAAGCTGGTGCAGAAGGTTTGTCCCGACTACAACTTCCAGCAGGACAACCCCTACTTCGGCTGATGGCGGCGGGGAGGGGGTGGGGGGGGGAAATTGGGGGGGGGCGGCGTGGCTCGGGGTCCCCTGTCGCCCCCACGGAGCCTCCTCTTCGTCACTCCGTGCTGGGGGGTGGGACAGCCGGTGCTGGGGGTGCTGGACCCACCCAAAGCCGTCCCATCGTTGGGGTTCGGTTGGCTCTGGGGGTTGCGGGTTCTGCCCCAAAATGACATCCCAGCCCTGCAGCACAACGGGGTGCAGCTGGTTCTGGGGGTCCCACTCACCCTGAGACCCCATCATTGACCACCCACCCTGAGACTCCATCATTGATTGGGGTACAGTCAGTTCTGGGGATCCCACCCACCCTGAGACCCCATCACTGATTGGGGTACAGCCGGTTCTGGGGGTCCCACCCACCTACTGAGACCCATCCCTGGGGTACACCTGATCCTGGGGTCCCACCCACCCTCTGAGACCCCATCCCTGCAGCACAACGGGGTGCAGGCGGTTCTGGGGGTCCCACCCACCCTGAGACTCCATCACTGATTGGGGTACAGCCGGTTCTGGGGGTCCCACCCACCTACTGAGACCCATCCCTGGGGTACACCTGATCCTGGGGTCCCCTCCACCCCCTGAGATCCCATCCCTGCAGCACAACGGGGTGCAGCCGGTTCTGGGGGTCCCACCCACCCTGAGACCCCATCATTGGGGTACACCTGATCCTGGGGGTCCCACCCACTGAGACCCCATCATTGGGGTACACCTGTTCCTGGGGGTCCCCCATTGAGACCCCATCACTGCAGCCCCCCATTCTGGAGTACACTTGTTTTTGGGGTCCCCTATATCCCCTGACACCCCATCACTGCAGCCCCCCATTCTGGGGTACGCCTGTTTTTGGGGTTCCCCATTGAGCCCCATCATTGGGGTACACCTGTTTTTGGGGTCCCCTCCACCCCCTGAGCCCCATCCTGGGGTACACCTGTTTTTGGGGGTCCCAGCCCCCTCCCCACTGACACCCCCTCATTGCAGCACTGGCAATCCCGGACCCCCACCCCTTGAGACCCCCCCCAGCCCCCCCAAAACTCCACCCCTCCCCCACCCATCGGCTACAATGGTGCTGGGGGGTCCCGGCCCCCCCCCTCACCCACCGAGACCCCCCCCCCAAAATTCAGCTGGGGGGGTGCGGGCAGGATCCCCCCCATGCTGGGGGGGCACCGGGGGGCGATGCCACCCCTGGGGGGGCACGGGGGGCACATCAGGGTGCTTTTGGGGGGGGGGGGGGGTCGGTCCTCCTGCCCCCTCCCCTCGGGGGGGGGGAGGGGCTTCTTCATCTTTAATTTTTTTTTTTTTTTGTAAAGAAAATTAAAATGGAAAAAAAGTGGAAAATAAAGGAAAAAAAAATGGCTGGGAAAATAAAAAAGGATTTTGTTGGTTGGGACCAAACCGGGGGTGGGGGGACCCCCGGAATTAGGGATTGGGGGGTGCAGGGATGGGGACCCCAAAATTAGGGATGGGGGTGTAGGGATGGGGGACCCCCGGAATTAGGGATTGGGGGGTGCAGGGATGGGGGACCCCAAAATTAGAGATGGGGGTGCAAGGACCCCAGAATTAGGGATGGGGGTGCGGGGATGGGGGATCAAAATTAGGGATGGGGTGGGAGGACCCCAAAATTAGGGATTGGGGGTGCAGGGATGGGGGGACCCCAAAATTAGGGATGGAGGTGGAAGGACCCCAAAATTAGAGATGGGGGTGCAGGGATAGGGGATCAAAATTAGGGATGGGGGTGCAGGGATGGGGAACCCCAAAATTAGAGAAGGGGGGTGCAAGGACCCCAAAATCAGAGATGGGGGTGCAGGGATGGGGGACCCCAAAATTAGAGATGGGGGTGGAAGGACGGGGGAACCCTAAAATTAGGGATGGGGGTGGAAGGACCCCAAAATTAGGGATTGGGGTGCAAGGATGGGGGACCCCAAAATTAGAGATGGGGGGGTGCAAGGACCCCAAAATTAGGGATGGGGGTGCAGGGATGGGGACCCCAGGATTGGGGATGGGGGTGCAGGGATGGGGGACCTCAAAATTAGGGATGTAGGGTGCAAGGACCCCAAAATTAGGGATGGGGGGTGCAGGGATCGGGACCCCAGGATTGGGGATGGGAGGTGCAGGCATAGGGGACCCCAAAATTAGGGGTGGGGGGTGCAAGGATTGGGGACCCTAAAATTAGGGGTGGGGGGTGCAGGGATGGGGGACCCCAAAATTAAGGATGGGGGTGCAACGACCCCAAAATTCGGGGTGGGGGGTTCAAAGATGGGGGACCCCAAAATTCGGGATGGGGGCAGGGACCGGGCTGGCCCCGGTTCGGGGGGGCGGGGCCGGTCCCGGCCCTCCGGTTTCCCGTCGGCCCCGCGGCTCCGGTGGCTCCGCCCTCCCGGCAGCGCGCGCGTGGGGGCGGGGCCGAGCGGGGGCCGGGACCGGGAACCGGCACCGGGAACCGGGACCCGGCCGGGACCCACGTGCAGCGCAGAGCGAGATGTGGCCGCTCCGCCTGGGCACGGTGAGCCTCGGGGCTGGGGGGGGCCCGGTGCCTGCGGGGGGGGCCCGGTCCCCGGTAAGGGCTCCCGGTGAGGGTTCCCGGTGAGGGTTCCCGGGAGGGTTCCCGGTAAGGATCCCCGGTTCCCGGTAAAGGTTCCGTTGAGGATCCCCCGTTCCCGGTAAGGGTCCCCGGTAAGGATCCCCGGTTCCCGGTAAGGGTCCCCGGTAACGGTCCCCGGTAAGGGTTCCCGGTAAGGATCCCCGGTAAGGATCCCCGGTTCCCGGTAAAGATCCCCGGTAAGGATCCCCGGTCCCCGTAAAGGTCCCCGGTAAGGATCCCCGGTTCCCGGTAAGGATCCCCGGTGAGGATCCCCCGTTCCGGTGGATCGGGGGATCCTCCGGTAAGGGTTCTCGGTGAGGATCCCCGGTTCCCGCATCCCCCGGTGCGCGCTGGATGCTGCGGCCCCGGTGGTTCCCGGTGCTCTCAGGGGTCCCGGTGCCCGGGAGGACGGTCCCGGTACGCGGAGGGAGGGGAACACCCACCGGGGCTCCCGGTGCACGGGAAGTCCCGGTGACCGGAGGGAGGGCCCGAATCCCAAACGGGTCCCGTTCCCGGTGGCTCCCGGTGCTCGCAGGGGTCCCGGTGCCCACCCTGTGCTGCAGCCCCGGTGGCTCCCGGTGCTCACAGCGGTCCCGGTACCCGGTACACCGGGGGAGGGAACACCCACCGGGGCTCCCGGTGCTCGCAGGGGTCCCGGTGACCGGAGGGAGGGCCCGAATCCCAAGCGGGTCCCGTTCCCGGTGGCTCCCGGTGCTCGCAGGGCTCCCGGTGCTGCAGCCCCGGCAGCGCAGCGATCCCGGGGGTGTCCCGGTGCCCGGTGGGGGGGTCCCGGTGCTCCCGTTCTCCCCCCCGGTGAACCCCTTCCCATCCTCCATCACTCCCGGGGGTCTCAATTCCATCCCGCTCCCCCCCCCCCTCACACCGGGACCCCCATCCCGGTACCGTGTGCCCCCCCCCCTCCCGGCCCGGTTCCCCCCCCACCCCCGCGGACTTTGTGTCCGTCCCAAAGTCCCCGGGGCCGGTCCCGGCCCCGCCACCGCCGGCCTTGGCCCCTGCCCGGTGCCCGCGGCCCCGCGGGTGATGCAATGGGGCGGCCGCGGTTACATCACCCGGCACCGGGGGCACCGGGGGGCACCGGGGGCACCCCCGGGTGGGCACGGGGGGGATCCCCCCCCAGCCACAACGGGGGGGGGGTCCCGTGGGTGAGAATCCATCGGGGCACCGGAGTTTGGGGGGGTTTTGGGGGGTCCTTGGGGGGTTTTGGGGGTCCTTGGGGGGTTTTGGGGGTCTTTGTGTGCTTTGTGAGGTCTTTGGGGGGTCCCCAGGTGCCTTTTGGGGCCCTTGGGAGGATCCCCAGGGGGTTTGGGGGGTCCTTGGGGGGTTTTGGGGGTTCTTGTGTGCTTTGTGAGGTCTTTGGGGGGGGGTCCCCGTGTGCCTTTTGGGGCCCTTGGGAGGATCCCCAGGGGGTTTTGGGGGTCCTTGGGGGTTTTTTTGGGATTTCCAAGGGGGTCTCCGTGTACCCTGTGAGGTCCTTGGGGGTCCCCGTGAGCCTTTTGGGGTTTTGGGGGTCCTTGTGTGCTTTGTGGGGTCTTTGGGGGGGTCCCCATGTGCCTTGTGAGGTTCTTGGGGGTCCCCATGTGCCTTGGGGGGTTTTGGGGGTCCTTGTGTGCTTTGTGAGGTCTTTGGGGGATCCCCAGGTGCCTTTTGGGGCCCTTGGGAGGATCCCCAGGGGGTTTTGGGGGTCCTTGTGTGCCTTGGGGGGAATTTTAAGGGGGTCCCCATGTGCCCTATGGGATCCTTGGAGGTCCCCATGTGCCTTATGGGGACCCTGGGAGGATCCCCAAATGTTTTTAGGGGTCCTTGTGTGCTTTGTGGGGTCTTTGGGGGGGTCCCCATGTGCCTTGTGAGGTTTTTGTGGGGGTCCCCATGTGCCTTTTGGGGCCCTTGGGAGGATCCCCAAGTGTTTTTAGGGGTCCTTGTGAGGACTTTGAGGGGGTCCCCATGTACCCTGTGGGGTCCTTGGAGGTGCCCATGTGGGTTTTGGGGTCCTTGGGGTGATCCCCAGGTTTCTTTGGGGGTCCCCGTGTGCTTTTTGAGGACTTTTAGGGGTTTTTCATGTGCCCTGTGGGGTCCTTGAAGGTCCCCATGTGCCCTGTGGGGTCCTTGGAGGTCCCCATGTGCCCTATGGACCCTTGGGAGGGTCCCCATGGGGCCTCTGGGGTCCCCATGGACTTTTGGGGGGACCATGGAGGAGTCTCCATGTGCCTCTTGGGGTCCCCATGCGCCCTGTGTGGAACTCTGGGGGGTCCTTGAGGTCCCCGTGGGGTCCTTGGGGGGTCCCCATGTGCCCCTTAGGGTCCTTTTGGGGTGTCCCCATGTGCCCCTTAGGGTCCTTTGGGGGGTCCCCATGTGCTCCGTGTGTAGTTTGGGGGGTCCCCATGTGCCCCTTAGGGTCCTTTGGGGGTCCCCATGTGCCCCTTAGGGTCCTTTGGGGGGGTCCCCATGTGCCCAGTGGGGTCCTTGAGGTCCCCGTGGGGTCCTTGGGGTCATTGGGGGCTCCCCATGTGCCCCGTGGGCTCGTTGGGGTCCCCATGTGCCCCTTAGTGTCCTTTGGGGGGATCCCCATGTGCCCTGTATGAACCTTGGGGGGGTCCCCATGTGCCCCGTGGGGTCCTTGAGGTCCCTATGGGCTCCTTGGGGTCATTGGGGGGTCCCCATGTGCCCCTTAGTGTCCTTTGGGGGGGTCCCAATGTGCCCCTTGTGCCCCTTGGGGTCCCCATGTGCCCCTTAGTGTCCTTTTGGGGTGTCCCCATATGCCCCTTAGGGTCCTTTGGGGGTGTCCCCATGTGCCCCGTGGGGTCATTGGGGGGTCCCCATGTGCCCCTTGTGCCCCTTGGGGTCCCCATGTGCCCCTTAGTGTCCTTTGGGGGTCCCCATGTGCCCCTTAGTGTCCTTTGGGGGGGTCCCCATGTGCCCCGTGGGGTCCTTGAGGTCCCTGTGGGGTCCTTGGGGTCATTGGGGGGTCCCCATGTGCCCCTTAGTGTCCTTTGGGGGGGTCCTCGTGGGGTCCCCGTGGGCTCCCGGGGGTGCCCACCCCTCGCAGGGTGACTGGGGGCAGATCCCGGGAGTGTCACACGTGCCACTGTCACCGCTGGGTGCTGGCCGGGCCCGGGGGGCTCCGGGGGGCTCCGGGGGTCACCGCTCGTGTCCCCCTGTCCGTGCAGAGCCTGCAGCGCTGGGGGGCCCGGCTGGGCACCGGCGGCCGGCGGGGGCAGCACGGGGCCGCCGCCGCCGCCGCCCCCGGGGCCTGCCCGGGCTGGACGGGCCAGGAGAGCCTGGCCGAGAGCGACCCCGAGCTCTGGAGCCTGGTGCAGAAGGAGAAGGACCGGCAGTGCCGCGGGCTGGAGCTCATCGCCTCCGAGGTGGGCTGGGGGTGGGCGTGGGGGGGGTGGGCAGGGTGGGGGTGGGCGTGGGGGATCCATTTTTGGGGGGGTTTGGCTGCTCTGATTCCCATCCCAATCCCAGTCCCGACTGGGGGGGTCTCAGTGCCCCAGTGTGCCCCTTCCCTCACCCTTCATCATCCCTGGGGGTCTCAGTTCCATCCCACTCCTCTTCCTCACCCCTGGCTGATCACCAGGACCCCCATCCCCTGTGTCCCCCCCTGGGGTTTGTGTCCATCCCAGAGTCCCCAGGGGTGGCACAGCCACTGCCACCAGCCCATGGGCTGGGCTCAGGCTTGGGGGATCCATTTTTTGGGGGGTTTGGTTGCTCTGATTCCCATCCCTGTCCCCACTGGGGGGGTCCCAGTGCCCCTGTGTGCCCCTTCCCTCACCCTTCATCATCCCTGGGGGTCTCAGTCCCATCCCACTCCTCCTCCTCACCCCCATCCCGGTGTCATTTGTCCCCATCTGACCCCAGCTCCCCCCACCCTCCTGTCCACCCCAGAGTCCCCAGGGGTGGCACAGCTGCTGCCACCAGCCTTGGTCCCTGCCCACGGTGGGGGATCAGGCTTGGGGGATCCTTTTTTGGGGGGTTTGGCTGCTCTGATTCCCATCCCTGTCCCTGTCCCCACTGAGGGGGTCCCAGTGTGCCCCTTCCCTCACCCTTCATCATCCCTGGGGGTCTCAGTTCTGTCCCACTGCTCTTCCTCACCCCTGGCTGATCACCAGGACCCCCATCCCGTGTGTCCCCCCCTGGGCTTTGTGTCCATCCCAGAGTCCCCAGGGCTGGCACAGCCACTGCCACCAGCCTTGGTCCCTGCCCACGGGGTGGGGTTGGGCTTGGGGGATCCATTTCTGGGGGGTTTGGGTGCTCTGATTCCCATCCCTGTCCTTGTCCCCACTGAGGGGGTCCCAGTGCCCCTATTGTCCCCTCTCTGCTCCTTCCCTCACCCTTCATCATCCCTGGGGGTCTCAGTTCCATCCTCCTCCTCGCCCCCATCCCGGTGTCATTTGTCCCCCTCTGACCCCAGCTCCCCCCACCCCATTGTCCACCCCAGAGTCCCCAGGGGTGGCACAGCCGCTGCCACCAGCCTTGGTCCCTGCCCACGGGGTGGGCTCAGGTTTGGGGTACCCCCTGTTTGGGGGGGTTTGGCTGCTCTGATCCCCACCCACCTTTTCCCCCCAGAATTTCTGCAGCCGGGCAGCGCTGGAGGCTCTGGGCTCCTGCCTCAACAACAAATACTCGGAGGGGTATCCTGGGAAGAGGTAAAGTGGGGAGGGGGCTGGGGGTGGGAACTGGGGTTCAGCTGCAGGAGGATCCAGGGGAGCCCCAGGGAAGGACTGGGGGGCTCCCCAGGGGTGATGCCTTGTGAAGGCTGACGTAGAACAGAGCTAAGGAATAAATGGGATTTACTAAGAGGCCTCAACAGATCCACCTTGGGCAAAGAGGATTTTTCAGAAAATGTCACAGTGACCCCCTCCTGTCCCCAGATACTGCTGGGGTCCAAGGTGGTGGATCAGATCACTGCCTTGGGGTCAGGCTGGCAGTGGGGACCCCCTGGTGACCCCCTCCTGTCACCCTGTGATTTCAGGGTTTACCTCAGAACCTCAGGACCCTCCCAGGTGTGTCACTCACCTCTCCTTTCCCCTCCCAGAACTGTCTGTCAATCCTGGAATTCCAGAGTGATTGGCAGGTTCAAAGGATGCCCTCCCCCCCTGGGGGGGCACTGGGCCATCCAGGTGTCCTCTGTCCCTTTGTCCCTCCCCTTCTGTCCCTGGCTGGTGGCTCCCTGCCCCTTCCCTGCCCCTCTCCTGGGGTTAAAGGAGCAGCACCCACAGGCTCAGGAGTTCTGCTGGAGCTGCTGTGGGGCAGAATAAAGCTCTGGATCCAAACCCTCCCTCAGAACCCACTCCTTTCCTTCCCCATCGCCCCAAAGCTTCTCCACAGAGGCTTTGGGAGCTCTGGAGTCTCCTCTGGGGCAGCCTCACCTTGTGGCACCAATATTTTGGAATTTTCCCAGTACAGCTGGGTGGGATGTGCCTGAGCTCGTCTGGTGCTGAGCCAAATAGCGGCGACTGTCTGTCCCTCCCTGGTCTGTCCGACCTGTCTGTCCCTGCCTCTCACTGTCTGTCCCTCTGACTCACCCCACAGACACTTTTGGCTGGCTGGGTGCTGCCCTGGGCACGTGGAGGCAGATCCAGGCGTGCAGGAGCTCTGGTGGCTGCAGGATGGAGCCTCCCCCCATAACAGGGGCTGCTCCTCAGGGTTCCCTCTGTGGAGAAGCTTTGGGGTGATGGTGAAGGAAAGGAGTGGGTTCTGATGGAGGGTTTGGATCCAGAGCTTTATTCTGCCCTACAGCCCTCTGAACCCACAGCAGCTCCAGCAGAACTCCTGACCCCGTGGGTGCTGCTCCTTTAACCCCGGGAGAGGGGCAGGGAAGGGGCAGGGAGCCACCAGCCAGGGACAGGAGGGGAGGGACAAAGGGACAGAGGACACCTGGATGGCCCAGTGCCACCCAGGGGTGGAGGGCATCCTTTGAACCTGCCAATCACTCTGGAATTCCAGGATTGACAGACAGTGCTGGGAGGGGAAAGGAGAGGTGAGTGACAGACCTGGGAGGGTCCTGAGGTTCTGAGGTAAACCCTGAAATCACAACGCAACAAGTGGGGACCCCCTGGTGTCCCCCTGGTGTCCCCAGGCACTGTGGGGGTGCCGAGGTGATGGGTCAGATCGCTCCCATGGGGTTGGGCTGGCAGTGGGGACCCCCTGGTGCCCTCCTGTGCCCCTCATGCCCCCAGGCACTGTAGGGGTGCCGAGGTGATGGATCAGATCACTGCCTTGGGGTTGGGCTGGCAGTGGTGACCCCCTGTGCCCCCCTGGTGTCCCCTGTGCCCCCTGGTGACCCCCTGTGCCCCCAGGCACTGTGGGGGTGCTGAGGTGATGGATCAGATCACTCTCTTGGGGTCGGGCTGGCAGTGGTGCCCCCCTGGTGACCCCCTGTGCCCCCCTGATGCCCCCCTGGTGCCCCGCTGTGACCCCCAGGTGTCCCCAGGCACTGTGGGGGTGCCGAGGTGATGGATTACATCACTCTCACAGGGTTGGGCTGGCAGTGGGGACCCCCTGGTGCCCCCCTGGTGCCCCCTGGTGACCCCCCGTGCCCCCAGGTACTACGGGGGGGCCGAGGTGGTGGATCAGATCATTCCCACGGGGTCGGGCTGGCAGTGGTGCCCCCCTGGTGACCCTCTGTGCCCCCCTGTGACCCCCTGTGCCTGTGCCCCCCTGGTGACCCCCCGTGACCCCCATGTCCCCAGGTACTACGGGGGGGCCGAGGTGGTGGACCAGATCATTCCCACGGGGTCAGGCTGGCAGTGGGGACCCTCTGGTGTCCCCAGGCACTGTGGGGGTGCTGAGGTGATGGGTCAGATCGCTCCCTTGGGGTCGGGCTGGCAGTGGTGACCCCCTGGTGCCCCCCTGTCCCCCCCTGTGCCCCCTGGTGACCCCCATGTCCCCAGGTACTACGGGGGGGCCGAGGTGGTGGACCAGATCGAGCTGCTGTGCGAGCGGCGGGCGCTGGAGGCGTTCGACCTGGACCCGGCGCGCTGGGGCGTCAACGTGCAGCCCTACTCGGGCTCCCCCGCCAACCTGGCCGCCTACACCGCCCTGCTGCAGCCCCACGAGCGCCTGATGGGGCTGGACCTGCCCGACGGCGGCCAGTGCGTGGGACTGAGGGGGATTGGGGTTTGGGATTGGGGAATTGGGATTTGGGGTTGGGGGATTGGACCTGCCCGACGGCGGCCAGTGCGTGGGACTGAGGGGGATTGGGGTTTGGGGTTGGGGATTGGGGTTGGGGATTGGGGATTTGGGATTGGACCTGCCCGACGGCGGCCAGTGCGTGGGACTGAGGGGGATTGGGGGTTTGGGATTGGGGAATTGGGATTTGGGGTTGGGGGATTGGACCTGCCCGACGGCGGCCAGTGCGTGGGGCTGGGACGGGGATTGGGGTTGGGGGTTGGGGATTGGGGATTTGGGATTGGACCTGCCCGACGGCGGCCAGTGCGTGGGGCTGGGGATGGGGATTGGGGGTTTGGGGTTGGGGATTGGGGATTTGGGGTTGGGGATTGGGGTTGGGGATTTGGACCTGCCTGACGGCGGCCAGTGCGTGGGCACGGGGATGGGGATTGGGGTTTGGGGTTGGGGAATTGGGATTGGGGTTTGGACCTGCCCGACGGCGGCCAGTGCGTGGGCACGGGGAATTGGGATTGGGGTTTGGGGTTGGGGATTGGGGATTTGGGGATTGGGGATTGGACCTGCCCGACGGCGGCCAGTGCGTGCGGATTGGGGATTGGGGTTGGGGTTTGGGGTTGGGGATTGGGGATTGGGGATTTGGGGTTGGGGATTTGGGGATTGGACCTGCCCGATGGCGGCCAGTGCGTGGGGACGTGGATTGGGATTGGGGATTGGGGTTGGGGAATTGGAATGTAGGGCCATTACGTGGGGTATTGGGGATTGGGGGATTGGGGGATTTGGGGATTGGGGATTTGGGATTTGGGGTTGGGGGATTGGGGATTTGAGGTTGGGGGATTGGACCTGCCCGACGGCGGCCAGTGCGTGGGAATGGGGGAATGGGATTGGGGATTGGGGATTTGGGGATTTGGGGTTTTGGGGATTGGGGATTTGGGGATTGGACCTGCCCGACGGCAGCCAGTGCGTGGGGATGGGATGGGGGTTGGGGATTTGGGGTTGGGGGATTGGAATGTAGGGCCATTACGTGGGGGATTGGGGGATTTGGGGATTGGGGATTTGGGATTTGGGGTTGGGAGTTGGGGAATTGGGGATTAGGAGTAGGGGAATTGGACCTGCCTAACGGCGGCCAGTGCGTGGGGATTGGGGATTGGGGTTTTGGGGTTGGGGGATTGGGGATTGGGGATTTGGGGTTCGGGATTGGACCTGCCCGACGGCGGCCAGTGCGTGGGGGTTGGGGATTTGGGGGATTGGGGATTGGGGGTTGAGGATTTGGGGTTCGGGATTGGACCTGCCCGACGGCGGCCAGTGTGTGGGGACGGGGGAATGGGATTGGGGGGATTGGGGATTTGGGATTTGGGATTGGGGGATTGGGGGTTGGGGGATTGGGGATTTGGGGATTTGGGGTTGGGGGATTGGGGATTGGGAGTTGGGGATTTGGGGTTGGGGGATTGGGGATTTGGGGATTTGGGGATTGGGGATTTGGGGATTGGGAATTGGGGTTGGGGGATTGGGGATTTGGGGTTGGGGGATTGGGGATTTGGGGTTGGGAGATTGGGGATTTGGGGTTGGGGGGTTGGGGATTGGGGTTGGGGGATTGGACCTGCCCAACGGTGGCCAGTGCGTACGGACTGAGGGGGGTTGGGGATTGGGGATTTGGGGTTGGTGGATTGGGGATTGGGGGATTGGGGATTGGAGATTTGGGGTTGGGGATTGAGGGATTGGGAGTTGGGAATTAGGATGTAGGGCCCATTTTATCCCCATTTTTTCCCTGTTCCATCCCCGTTTCACCCCTGTTTTTTCCCCATTCCATCCCCGTTTTTTCCCCGTTCCATCCCCGTTTTTTCCCGTTTTATCCCCATTTCACCCCTGTTTTTCCCCGTTCCCTCCCCATTTTTATCCCCATTTCACCCCCGTTTTCCCCATCCCGTCCCCAGCCTCACCCACGGGTACATGACGGACACCAAGAGGATCTCGGCCACCTCCATCTTCTTCGAGTCCATGCCCTACAAGCTGGATGTGAGTGGGGGCAGGGAGGGGCTGGGGGGTCACCAGGGTGTCCCCAAGGTCACCTGTCTGTCTGTCTGTCTGTCTGTCTGTCCGTCCCTGCACTGACTGACCTGTCTGTCTGTCTGTCTGTCCATCCCTGGACTGTCTGACCTGTCTGCCTGTCCCTGAACTGATCAATGTATCTGTCTGTCCTTGAACTGACTCACCTGTCTGTCTGTTTGTCTGTCCCTGGACTGACTGACCTGTCTGTTGCTGGGCTGACTGACCAATCTGTCTGTCTGTCCACCCCTGGGCTGACTGACCTGTCTGCCTGTCCCTGGACCGACCAATCTGTCTGTCTGTCCCTGGGCTGACTGACCTGTCCATCCCTCCCTGGTCTGTCTGTCTGTCTGTCTGTCTGTCTGTCTATCCATCCGTCTGTCCCTCCCTGCTCTGTCTGACCTGCCTGTCCGTCCGTCTGTCCCTCCCAGCCTGCCACAGGCCTCATTGACTACGCCCAGCTGGAGGTGACTGCGCGGCTATCCCTGGACTGACCAATCTGTCTGTGTCTGTCTGTCCATCCATCTGTCCCTCCCTGCTTTGTCTGTCCCTGCCTGGTCTGTCTGACCAGTCTGTCTGTCTGTCTGTCTGTCCCAGCCCGCCACAGGCCTCATTGACTACGCCAGCTGGAGGTGACCGCGCGGCTGTCCCTGTACTGACCAATCTGTCTGTCTGTCTGTCCATCCCTCTATCCCTGCACTGACCAATCTGTCTGTCCATCCCTGGTCTGTCTGTCCATCCATCTGCCCCTCCCTGCTCTGTGTGACCTGTCTGTCTGTCTGTCTGTCCCAGCCCGCCACAGGCCTCATTGACTACGCCCAGCTGGAGGCGACCGCACAGCTATCCCTGGACTGACCAATCTGTCTGTCTGTCTGTCTGTCTGTCCATCCCTCTGTCCCTGCACTGACCAATCTGTCTGTCTGTCTGTCCCAGCCCGCCACAGGCCTCATTGACTACGCCCAGCTGGAGGTGACCGCGTGGCTATCCCTGCACTGACCAATCTGTCTGACCTGTCTGTCTGTCTGTCCCAGCCCGCCACAGGCCTCATTGACTATGCCCAGCTGGAGGTGACCGTGTGGCTATCCCTGCACTGACCAATCTGTCTGTCTGTCTGTCCATCCATCTGTCCATCCCTGCTCTGTCTGACCAGGACTGACCAATCTGTCTGTCTGTCTGTCTGTCCCAGCCCGCCACAGGCCTCATTGACTACGCCCAGCTGGAGGTGACCGCGCGTCTCTTCCGTCCCCGCCTGATCATCGCGGGCACCAGCGCCTACGCCCGCCTCATCGACTACGGCCGCATGAGGAAGGTACGGGGGGATCCCGGGGGGCTCGGGGGGGCTCCGGGGACAGCAGGTGACCCCGGTGTCCCCAGGTGTGTGACGAGGTCAAGGCCTACCTGCTGGCAGACATGGCGCACATCAGCGGGCTGGTGGCCGCCAAGGTGATCCCGTCGCCCTTCGAGCACGCCGACGTCGTCACCAGCACCACGCACAAGACCCTGCGGGGGGCCAGGTGAGACCCCCGGAGCCGGGGGGGGAATGGGGGACCCCCGTGGGGGGTGGGAATGGGGGACCCCCTTGGGGGATGGGAATGGGGGGTGAGAATGGGGGACCCCCTTGGGGGGTGGGAATGGGGGACCCTCATGGGGGGTGGGAATGGGGGACCCCCTTGGGGGATGGGAATAGGGGACCCCCTTGGGGGATGGGAATGGGGGGTGGGAATGGGGGACCACCTTGGGGGGAATGGGAATGGGGGACACCCCAGGGGATGGAAATGAGGGACCCCCTTGGGGGGTGGGAATGGGGGACTCCCTTGGAGGGCTGTGACTCTGGGAGCCCCTTGGGGGGCTCTTGGGGGACTCAGGGGTTCAGGGAGCTCCTTTGGGGGGCTGGGACTGAGGGACCCCCTTGGGGGGCCCTTGGGGGACTCTGGGGTTCAGGGGGCTCCTTGTGGGGCTGGGACTGAGGGAGCCCCGTGGGGGGCTGGGATTCAGGGGTTCAGGGGGCCCCTTGGGGGGCTGGGAATGAGAGACCCCCCCCTTGTGGGGCTGGGATTTAGGGGTTCAGGGAGCTCCTTGGGGGGCTGGGCCTGAGGAGCCCCTTGGGGGACAGGACCCTGTGAGCCCCTTGAGGGTCTGGGAATGAGGGACCCCCTTGGGGGGCCCTTGGGGGACTCTGGGGTTCAGGGGGCTCCTTGTGGGGCTGGGATTGAGGGAGCCCTGTGGGGGGCTGGGATTTGGGGGGTCAGGGGGCTCCTTGTGGGGCTGGGACTGAGGGAGCCCCTTGGGGGGCTGTGACCCTGTGAGCCCCATGGGGGGCTGGGACTCAGGGGTTCAGGGGGCCCCTTGGGGGGCTGGGAATGAGAGACCCCCCCCCTTGGGGGGCTGGGATTTAGGGGTTCAGGGAGCTCCTTGTGGGGCTGGGACTGAGGGAGCCCCTTGGGGGGCTGGGATTTAGGGGTTCAGGGGGCCCCTTGGGGGGCTGGGAATGAGAGACCCCCCCCCTTGGGGGGCTGGGATTTAGGGGTTCAGGGAGCTCCTTGTGGGGCTGGGACTGAGGGAGCCCCTTGGGGGGCTGTGACCCTGGGAGCCCCATGGGGGGCTGGGACTCTGGGGTTCAGGGGGCTCCCAGTGGGGCTGGGACTGAGGGAGCCCCTTGGGGGACAGGACCCTGTGAGCCCCTTGAGGGTCTGGGAATGAGGGAGCCCCTTGGGGGGCTGTGACCCTGGGAGCCCCATGGGGGGCTGGGACTCTGGGGTTCAGGGGGCTCCTTTGGGGGCCCTTGGGGGACTCTGGGGTTCAGGGGGCTCCTTGTGGGGCTGTGACCCTGGGAGCCCCATGGGGGGCTGGGATTCAGGGGCTCAGGGGGCTCCCAGTGGGGCTGGGCCCGAGGAGCCCCTGCAGGTGTCCGTCCCCCCCCCCCCCCCCCGGGCACACAGGTGACAGTGTCCCTTGCCGCAGGTCCGGGCTGATCTTCTACCGCAAGGGCGTGCGCGGGGCGGACCCGAGGACGGGCCGGGAGACGCTCTACGACCTGGAGGAGCGCATCAACTTCGCCGTGTTCCCCTCGCTGCAGGGCGGGCCCCACAACCACGCCATCGCTGCCGTGGCCGCGGCGCTCAAACAGGTCTGCCAGGGGGGGCTGGGGAGGGGGCGTCCTGTGCCCCGGGTGAGGGGTGTCCCCTGCCCTGAGGGGGCGTCCTGTGCCCCGGGTGAGGGGTGTCCCCTGCCCTGAGGGGGCGTCCTGTGCCCCCGGGTGAGGGGGGTGGGGTGTCCCCTGTGTGCTATGGGGTGTCCCCTGTGCTATGGGGGCGTCCTGTGCCCCCGGGGTGAGGGGTGTCCTGTGCCCCCGGGGTGAGGGGTGTCCCCTGTCCTGAGGGGGCATCCTGTGCCCCGGGGTGAGGGGATTGGGGTGTCCCCTGTGCTGTGGGGTATCCTGTGCCCCTGGGCTATGGGGGCGTCCTGTGCCCCGGGGTGAGAGGTGTGGGGTGTCCCCTGTGCTATGGGGGCGTCCTGTCCCCCCTGTCCTGATGGGGTGTCCCCTGTGCTATGGGATCCCCCCTGTGCTGATGGGATGTACCCCCTGTGCTATGGGGTGTCCTGTCCCCCCTGCCCTGATGGGGTGTCCCCTGTCCTGATGGGGTGTCCCCCTGTCCTGATGGGGTGTCCCCCTGTCCTGATGGGGTGTCCCCCTGTGCTATGGGGTGTCCCCTTGTGCTGACGGGGTGTCCCCCATGCTGATGGGGTGTCCCCCACTGTCCTGATGGGGTGTCCCCCACTGTGCTATGGGGTGTCCCCTGTGCTATGGGGTCCCCCCTGTGCTATGGGATATGCTCCCTGTGCTATGGGGTGTCCCCTGTGCTGATGGGATGTACCCCCTGTGCTATGGGGTGTCCTGTCCCCCCTGCCCTGATGGGGTGTCCCCTGTGCTATGGGGTGTCCCCCTGTCCTGATGGGGTGTCCCCCTGTGCTATGGGGTGTCCCCTTGTGCTGACGGGGTGTCCCCCATGCTGATGGGGTGTCCCCCACTGTCCTGATGGGGTGTCCCCCACTGTCCTGATGGGGTGTCCCCTGTGCTATGGGGTGTCCCCTCTCCTGATGGCGTGTCCCCTGTGCTATGGGGTGTCCCCCATGCTGATGGGGTGTCCCTTATGGGGTGCCCCCTGTCCTGATGGGGTTTTCCCCCCCGTGCTATGGGGTGTCCCCTGTGCTATGGGGTGTCTCCCCTCTCCTGATGGGGTGTCCCCTACTGTGCTATGGGGTGTCCCTTGTGCTGATGGGGTGTCCCCCCTGTGATGTGGGGTGTCCCCCCTGTGCTATAGGGTGTCCCCTCTGTATTATGGGGTGTCCCCTGTGCTATGGGGGCGTCCTGTGCCCCGGGGTGAGGGGGGTGGGGTGTCCCCTCTGTGCTATGGGGCGTCCTATGCCCCCGGGGTGAGGGGATTGGGGTGTCCCCTGTGTGCTATGGGGTGTCCCCTGTGCTATGGGGTGTCCCCCCTGTCCTGATGGGGTGTCCCCCCTTTATTATGGGGTGTCCCCTGTGCTATGGGGTGCCCCCCTGTCCTGATGGGATGTGCCCCCTGTGCTATGGGGTGTCCTGTCCCCCTGTGCTATGGGGTGTCCCCTGTCCTGATGGTGTGTCCCCCATGCTGATGGGGTGTCCCCCATGCTGACGCGGTGTCCCCCCTGTATTATGGGGTGTCCCCTGTGCTATGGGGTGTCCCCCCTGTCCTGATGGGGCGTCCTGTCCCCCTGTGTTATGGGGTGTCCCCTGTGTTATGGGGTGTCCCCTGTGCTATGGGGTGTCCCCCCTGTGCTATGGGGTGTCCCCCCTGCCCTGATGGTGTGTCCCCAGTGCTATGGGGTGTCCCCCACTGTGCTATGGGGTGTCCCCCACTGTGCTGATGGGGTGTCCCCCACTGTGCTATGGGGTGTCCCCCCTTTCCTGACGGGGTGTCCCCCCTGTGCTATGGGGTGTCCCCCTGCCCTGACGGGGTGTCCCCTGTGCTATGGGGTGTCCCCTGTCCTGATGGGGTGTCCCCTGTGCTGATGGGGTGTCCCCCTGTCCTGATGGGGTGTCCCCTGTCCTGATGGCGTGTCCCCCATGCTGTTGGGGTGTCCCCTCCCCAGGCCAGCTCCCCAGCCTTCAGGGAGTACTGCCAGCAGGTGCTGAGGAACGCCAAGGCCATGGCGCAGGCGCTGCTGCAGAGAGGGTACACGCTGGTGTCAGGTGAGGCTCTGACCCCACAGATTTGGGGTGCAGGTACACGCTGGTGTCAGGTGAGGCTCTGACCCCACAGTTTGGGGGTGCAGGTACACGCTGGTGTCAGGTGAGGCTCTGACCCCACAGATTTGGGGTGCAGGTACACGCTGGTGTCAGATGAGGCTCTGTGTGTCCCTTTTGGGGTGCAGGTACACGCTGGTGTCAGGTGAGGCTCTGACCCCCCATGGTGTCAGGTGAGGCTCTGACCCCACAGATTTGGGGTGCAGGTACACCCTGGTGTCAGGTGAGGCTGTGACCCCACAGATTTGGGGTGCAGGTACACGCTGGTGTCAGGTGAGGCTGTGACCCCCCCATGGTGTCAGGTGAGGCTCTGTCTGTCCCTTTTGGGGTGCAGGTACACGCTGGTGTCAGGTGAGGCTCTGACCCCCCATGGTGTCAGGTGAGGCTCTGACCCCACAGTTTTGGGGTGCAGGTACACCCTGGTGTCAGGTGAGGCTCTGACCCCACAGATTTGGGGTGCAGGTACACGCTGGTGTCAGGTGAGGCTCTGACCCCACAGTTTGGGGTGCAGGTACACCCTGGTGTCAGGTGAGGCTCTGACCCCACAGTTTTGGGGACAAGGAGGGGTGGGCCATGCTGGGGACAGGGCAGGTGAGCCATGCTGGAGACAGGGAGGGGTGAGGTGTGGTGGGGACAGGGGGGTCAGCCATGGAGGGGACAGGGAGGGGTGAGCACAGGTGTGGTGGGGACAGGGGGGACTGGGCCATGGTGGGGACAAGGAGGGGTGAGGTGAGGTGGGGACAAGGAGGGGTGAGGTGAGGTGGGGACAAGGAGAGGTGAGCCATGCTGGGGACAGGGCAGGTGAGCCATGGTGGGGACAGGGCAGGTGAGCCATGGTGGGGACAGGGCAGGTGAGCCATGGTGGGGACAGGGCAGGTGAGCCATGCTGGGGACAGGGCAGGTGAGCCATGATGGGGACAGGGCAGGTGAGCCATGGTGGGGACAGGGCAGGTGAGCCATGGTGGGGACAGGGCAGGTGAGCCATGGTGGGGACAGGGCAGGTGAGCCATGCTGGGGACAGGGCAGGTGAGCCATGATGGGGACAGGGCAGGTGAGCCATGCTGGGGACAAGCGGCTCTGCTCAATCTCAGGCCAGCAGTGGGGATTGGAGGTGAGACACAACAAACATCTCTGCAGAGCAGGAAAGCGGCAGCAGAGCGCTCTGGAGGCACTCAGGGACCCTCACCCCTCTCCTCCCCTCTCCAGGTGGCACCGACAACCACCTGGTGCTGGTGGACCTGCGGCCCAAGGGCGTGGACGGGGCGCGGGCCGAGCGGGTGCTGGAGCTCGTCTCCATCACGGCCAACAAGAACACCTGCCCGGGGGACAGGAGCGCCCTGACCCCCGGGGGGCTGCGCCTGGGTGAGGGGCTCACCCCCCCCGGGGGGCTGGGGGGCTCGGCCACAGCGGCCCCCCCTGGTTTCAGCCTCTGGGAGTGGGAATTTGGGGAGGGGTTTGGGTGGGAAAGGGGAAGGATTGTGGGGGAGGGGGATTTGGGGAGCTCTTGGGGAGGCACAGTGAGGGGTTGGGAGGTGGGGGCTTCTTGGGGGGCTGGGAATGAGGGGCATCCATGGGGGGCTGGGACTGAAGGAGCCCTTTTGGGGGGCTGGGACCCCATGAGCCCCTTGTGGGGCTGGGAATGAGGAGATCCTTGGGGGGCTGGGACTGAAGGAGCCCTTTTGGGGGGCTGGGACTGAGGGAACCTCTTGGGGGGATGGGAATGAGGGATATCCATGGGGGGCTGGGACTGAAGGAGCTTCTTGGGGGGCTGGGACTGAGGAGATCCTTGGGGGGCTGGGAATGAGGGACCCCCATGGGGGGCTGGGACCCAGGGAGCCTTTTGGGGGGCTGGAGATGAGGGAGCTTCTTGTGGGGCTGGGACCCCCTGAGCCTCTTGGGGGGGCTGAGATTGAGGGAGCCCCTTGGGGGGCTGGGACCCTGTGAGCCCCCTGGGGGGCTGGGACTTAGGGAGATTCTTGGGGGGCTCAGACCCAGAGAACCCCCTTGTGGGGCTGGGACTGAGGGACCTCCATGGGGGTCTGGGGCTGAGGGAGCCCCTTGTGGGGCTGGGACCCTGTGAGCCCCCTGGGGGGCTGGGACTCAGGGAGGTTCTTGGGGGGCTCAAACCCAGGGAACCCCTTGTGGGGCTGGGACTGAGGGAACCCCTTGGGGGGCTCAGACCCAGGGAACCCCTTGTGGGTCTGGGACTCAGGGGCCTCCATGGGGGTCTGGGACTGAGGGAGCTCCTTGGGGGGCTCAAACCCAGGGAGCCCCTTGTGGGGCTGGGACTTCATGGGGGTCTGGGGCTGAGGGAGCTCCTTGTGGGGCCGGTGCCCCCCCGGTGGGGGTGTCCCTGCTGTCCCTGATGGGCTCCCTGGTGTCCCCAGGTGCCCCCGCCCTGACCTCCCGCCAGTTCCGTGAGGAGGATTTCCGGAAGGTGGTGGAGTTCATCGACGAGGGCATCGCCCTGGCCTTGGACGTCAAGAGCAAAACCAGTGAGCTACTGGGGAGCCCCCATTTTCCCCCCCATTTCCCCCCCATTTCTCCCCCATTTTCCTCCCATTTCCCCCCCCATTTCCCCCCATTTTCCCCATTTTCCCCCATTTACCCCCCTTTCCCCCCATTTCCCCCCATTTTCCCCATTTCCCCCCATTTTTCCCCCCATTTCCCCCATTTTCCCCCCATTTCCCCCATTTTCCCCCCATTTTCCCCTTCCTGGCTGCCCTTCTCCCAGCCCGATGCCAACCCCTGCAGTGGGTACCTGGGGAAGGGCTGGAGCTGCCCTGGTGCCCACCTGTGCCCTGTCCTGTTCACCTGTGCCCTGCCCACCTGTGCCCTGCCCACCTGTGCCCTCCCCCGTTCACCTGTGCCCTGCCCTGCTCACCTGTGCCCTGTCCTGCTGCTCACCTGTGCCCTCCCCTGCTCACCTGTGCCCTCCCCTGCCTACCTGTGCCCTTCCCTGGTGCTCACCTGTGCCCTGTCCTGTTCACCTGTGCCCTGCCCTGCCCACCTGTGCTCTGCCCTGGTGCTCACCTGTTCCCTCCCCTGCTCACCTGTGCCCTGCCCTGCTCACCTGTGCCCTGCCCTGCTCACCTGTGCCCTGCCCTGCTGCCCACCTGTGCCCTGCCACCTGTGCACTGCCCTGGTGCTCACCTGTGCCGTGCCCTGCCCTGCCCACCTGTGCCCTGTCCTCTTCACCTGTGCTCTCTCCTGCTCACCTGTGCCCTGCCCACCTGTGCCCTCCCCTGGTGCCCACCTGTGCTCTGCTCACCTGTGCCCTGTCCTGCTCACCTGTGCCCTGGCGCTCACCTGTGCCCTGGCACTCACCTGTGCCCTGTCCTGCCCACCTGTGTCCTGGTGCCCACCTGTGTCCTGGCGCTCACCTGTGCCCTGGCACTCACCTGTGCCCTGGTGCTCACCTGTGCCCTGGGGCCCACCTGTGCCCTGCTGCTAACCTGTGCCCTGCTCACCTGTACCCTGCTCACCTGTGCCCTGTCCTGGTGCTCACCTGTGCCCTGCCCTGCTCACCTGTGCCCTGCCGCCCACCTGTGCCCTGCTGCTCACCTGTGCCCTGGCACTCACCTGTGCCCTGCCCACCTGTGCCCTCCCCAGGTAAGCTGCAGGAGTTCAAGGCCTTCCTGCTGCAGGACGCGGAGGCGCAGCGGCGCCTGGCCGAGCTGCGGCAGCGCGTGGAGACCTTCGCCCGTGCCTTCCCCATGCCCGGCTTCAGCGACCACTGAGGGGGCACAGGGATGGGGAGGGGGCACCCTCAGAGCCCCCCCGGCCTGCCCTGCCCCTCCCCCCATCCCCGGTGTCACCCTTGGGTGCCGCATCCCTGGGGTGGGGGCGCACCCTGCTCTCAGTGTTGGGGTACAGAGAACCTTCCAGAACCTTCCCGGGCTTGCTGCAGCCTCGCCTTGCACTTTTCTATGGGGAGGGGTCGCTAATAAAAGTGGGGGCAGAGCTTTGGAGGTGTCTGGGTGCTGTGCTGGATTTTGGGGAGGGGTCCCTGGAGCCCCTCAATGTTGTACCAGGAGCCCTGTGCCTCTCGTGCCTCAGTTTCCCCACTCCTGGTGCTTCCCCCAGTGGGCTCTGAGGGTGGGGGGATATTGGGGAGGGGTCCCTGGAGCCCCTCAGTGCCCTGCCAGGAGCTCTGGGGGTCTTGTGCCTCAGTTTCCCCATCCCTGCTGCTTCCCCCAGTGGGCTCTGAGGGTGGGGGGATATTGGGGAGGGGTCCCTGGCGCCCCTCAGTGCTGTACCAGGAGCCCCAGAGCTCTCGTGCCTCAGTTTCCCCACCCGTGGTGCTTCTCCCAGTGGGCTCTGAGGGTGGGGGGATTTTGGGGAGGGGTCCGTGGAGCCTCTCAGTGCCCTGCCAGGAGCCCTGTGCCTCTCGTGCCTCAGTTTCCCCATCCCTGCTGCTTCCCCCAGTGGGCTCTGAGGGCTGGGGGATGTTGGGGAGGGGTCCCTGGAGCCCCCCAGTGCCAGGAGCCCCGGGGGTCTCATTGAGACCTTCGCCCATGCCCGGCTTCAGCGACCACTGAGGGGGGCACGGTGCTGGGGAGGGGGCACCGAGACCCTCAGAGCCCCCCCGGCCTGCCCTGCCCCTCCTCCCGTCCCCGGTGTCACCCTTGGGTGCCGCATCCCTGGGGTGGGGGCGCACCCTGCTCTCAGTGTTGGGGTACAGAGAACCTTCCAGAACCTTCCCGGGCTTGCTGCAGCCCCGCCTTGCACTTTTCTATGGGGAGGGGTCGCTAATAAAAGTGGGGGCAGAGCTTTGGAGGTGTCTGGGTGCTGTGCTGGATGTTGGGGAGGGGTCCCTGGAGCCCCTCAGTGCTGTACCGGGAGCCCCCGGCCTCTCGTGCCTCAGTTTCCCCACTCCTGGTGCTTCCCCCAGTGGGCTCTGAGGGTGGGGGAATATTGGGGAGGGGTCCCTGGAGCCCCTCAGTGCCCTGCCAGGAGCCCCGGGGCTCTCGTGCCTCAGTTTCCCCACCCATGCTGATTCCCCCAGTGGGCTCTGAGGGTGGGGGGATTTTGGGGAGGGGTCTCTGGCACGCCTCAGTGCTGTACCAGGAGCCTTGGGGGTCTCGTGCCTCAGTTTCCCCACCCGTGGTGCTTCTCCCAGTGGGCTCTGAGGGCTGGGGGATATTGGGGAGGGGTCCCTGGAGCCCCTCAGTGCCAGGAGCCCCGGGGGTCTCATTGAGACCTTCACCCGTGCCTTCCCCATGCCCGGCTTCAGCGACCACTGAGGGGGCACGGAGCTGGGGAGGGGGCACCGAGACCCTCAGAGCCCCCCCGGCCTGCCCTGCCCCTCCTCCCGTCCCCGGTGTCACCCTTGGGTGCCGCGCCCGTCCCGCTCTCAGTGTTGGGGTACAGAGAACCTTCCAGAACCTTCCTGGGCTTGCTGCAGCCTCGCCTTGCACTTTTCTATGGGGAGGGGTCGCTAATAAAAGTGGGGGCAGAGCTTTGGAGGTGTCTGGGTGCTGTGCTGGATGTTGGGGAGGGGTCTCTGGCGCCCCTCAGTGCTGTACCAGGAGCTCTGGGGGTCTCGTGACTCAGTTTCCCCACCCCTACTGCTTCCCCCAGTGGGCTCTGAGGGTGGGGGGATGTTGGGGAGGGGTCCCTGGCGCCCCTCAGTGCTGTACCAGGAGTCCTGGGCCTCTCGTGCCTCAGTTTCCCCATCCTGGTGCTTCCCCCAGTGGGCTCTGAGGGCAGGGCGATGTTGGGGAGGGGGCCCTGGAGCATCTCAGCGAGGCTCTGGCGCCTCAGTTTCCCCATCCTGGGGGGCTCCGAGGGCGGGGGGTGATGCCGCGCCCTGGAACGTGTGGGGTACAGTGGGGGGGGACAGCCCGGGATCCCCCCCCTCCCCTTCTCCCGGTGCCCGGCCGGGCTCTGTCCCGGGTCACGTCCTCCAGGGGCTCCGGGACATCCCCCGTAACCAGTGTGACCGCGACCCCCGCGACCCCCGCGCCCCTTCCCCGTGTGACCGCGACCCCCGCGCCCCTTCCCCCGTGTGACCGCGACCCCCGCGACCCCCGCGCCCCTTCCCCCGTGTGACCGCGACCCCCGCGCCCCCCGCGACCCTTCCCCGTGTGACCGCGACCCCCGCGACCCCCGCGCACCTTCCCCCGTGTGACCGCGACCCCCGCGCCCCTTCCCCGGTGTGACCGCGACCCCTGCGCCCCTTCCCCCGTGTGACCGCGACCCCCGCGCCCCCCGCGCCCCTTCCCCCGTGTGACCGCGACCCCCGCGACCCCCGCGCACCTTCCCCCGTGTGACCGCGACCCCCGCGCCCCTTCCCCGGTGTGACCGCGACCCCTGCGCCCCTTCCCCCGTGTGACCGCGACCCCCGCGCCCCCCGCGCCCCTTCCCCCGTGTGACCGCGACCCCCGCGACCCCCGCGCCCCTTCCCCAGTGTGACCGCGACCCCCGCGACCCCCGCGCCCCTTCCCCAGTGTGACCGCGACCCCCGTGTGACCGCGACCCCCGCGCCCCTTCCCCAGTGTGACCGCGACCCCCGTGTGACCGCGACCCCCGCGACCCCCGTGTGACCGCGACCCCCGCGCCCCTTCCCCCGTGTGACCGCGACCCCTGCGCCCCCCGCGCCCCTTCCCCCGTGTGACCGCGACCCCCGCGCCCCTCGCAGCTCCTTCCCGTGTGACCGCGGCCCCCGCGCCCCTCGCAGCTCCCTCCCCCTCCGGAGGGGCCGGGAGGGGACCCTGGAGCGTGAGAGAGCGGAAACAGCGCCGAGCGCTTGTCCCGCTTCCCGCGGGATGTGACCCCCCCGCCCCAGCCCTGCCGGGGGGTGACAGCGTCTCAGCGTTCGTGGCGCTGGGAAAACATCGAGGGAAAACATCGAGGAGCCAGAGCTGGCCCCTCCAGGCTCTGGGAAATCATAAAAGATCCCGTTTGCTGCCCCCAAACTCTGGGAAAACACCAAGGATCCGGCGATGTCCCTCCCAGGCTCCGGGAAACCACCAAGGATTCAGTTTGCTGCTCCTGGGAAACCATCAAGGATCCAGTGCTGCACCCCCAGGTTGTGGGAAACCCCAAAGGATCCAGTTTGCTGCCCCCAAGTTCTGGAAAACCCCAAAGGATCCAGTGCTGTCCCCTTCCAGGCTTTGGGAAACCATAAATGATCCAATTTGCTGCCCCCCTTCCAGGTTCTGGAAAACCCTAAAGGATCCAGTTTGCTGCCCCTGGGTTTTAGGAAACCCTAAAGGATCCAGTTTGCTGCCCCTGGGTTTTAGGAAACCCTAAAGGATCCAGTTTGCTGTCCCTGGGCTTTAGGAAACCATAAATGATCCAATTTGCTGCTCCCAATTTTTGGGAAACCCCAAAGGATCCCTTTTGCTGCCCCTGGGCTCTGGGATTCCATCAAGGATCCCGTTTGCTGCTCCCAATTTTTGGGAAACCCTAAAGGATCCAGGGCTATCCCCAGGCTCTGGAAAACCCCAAAGGTTCCAATTTACTGCCCCCTTCCAGGTTCTGGAAAACCCCAAAGGTTCCAGTTTGCTGCTCCCAAACTCTGGGAAACCATCAAGGATCCAGTTTGCTGCCCCTGGGTTTTAGGAAACCCTAAAGGATCCAGTGCTGTCCCCTTCCAGGCTTTGGGAAACCATAAATGATCCAATTTGCTGCTCCCAATTTTTGGGAAACCCCAAAGGATCCCTTTTGCTGCCCCTGGGCTCTGGGATTCCATAAAGGATCCAGTTTGCTGCTCCCTTACAGGTTTTGGGAAACCCCAAAGGATCCAGTGCTGTCCCCCCTCCCCAAGCTCTGGGAAACCCTAAAGGATCCACTGGCCCTCCCAGGTTTTGGGAAACCCTAAAGGATCGAGTTTGCTGCCCCCAAACTCTGGGAAACCATCAAGGATCCTGTTTGCTGCTTCTGGGTTTTAGGAAACCCCAAAGGATCCAGTGCTGTCCCCTTCCAGGCTCTGGGAAACCCTAAAAGATCCAGTGCTGCCCCCCCCATCCCCAGGTTTTGGGAACCCCTAAAGGATCCAGTTTGTCCCCCCAGGCTCTGGGATTCCATAAAGGATCCAGTGCTGTCCCCTCCAGGTCCTGGAAAACCCCCAAAAATCCAGCGCTGTCCCCAGGCTCTGGAAAACCCCAAAGAATCCAATTTGCTGCCCCTCCCTTCCAGGTTTTAGGAAACCCTAAAGGATCCAGTTTGCTGCCCCCAAGTTCTGGAAAACCCCAAAGGATCCAGGGCTGTCCCCAGGCTCTGGAAAACTCTGAAGGATCCAATTTCCTGCCCCCTTCCAGATTCTGGGAAACCCCAAAGTTTCCAGTCTGCTGCCCCCAAACTCTGGGAAACCATCAAGGATCCAGTTTGCTGCCCCTGGCTTTTAGGAAACCCTAAAGGATCCAGTGCTGTACCCTTCCAGGCTTTGGGAAACCATAAATGATCCAGTTTGCTGCTCCCTTCCAGGTTTTAGGATTCAGTTTGCTGCCCCCAAGCTCTGGAAAACCCTAAAGGATCCAGTCTGCTGTCTCTGGGCTTTCGGAAACCATAAATGATCCAATTTGCTGCCTCCAATTTTTGGGAAACCCCAAAGGATCAAGTTTGCTGCTCCTGGGCTCTGGGATTCCATCAAGGATCCCGTTTGCTACTCCCAATTTTTGGGAAACCCTAAAGGATCCAGGGCTGTCCCCAGGCTCTGGAAAACCCCAAAGGTTCCGATTTACTGCTCCCTTCCAGGTTCTGGAAAACCCCAAAAGTTCCAGTTTGCTGCTCCCAAACTCTGGGAAACCATCAAGGATCCAGTTTGCTGCCCCTGGGTTTTAGGAAACCCTAAAGGATCCAGTGCTGTCCCCTTCCAGGCTTTGGGAAACCATAAATGATCCAATTTGCTGCTCCCAATTTTTGGGAAACCCCAAAGGATCCCTTTTGCTGCCCCTGGGCTCTGGGATTCCATAAAGGATCCAGTTTGCTGCTCCCTTACAGGTTTTGGGAAACCCCAAAGGATCCAGTGCTGTCCCCCCTCCCCAAGCTCTGGGAAACCCTAAAGGATCCACTGGCCCTCCCAGGTTTTGGGAAACCCTAAAGGATTGAGTTTGCTGCCCCCAAACTCTGGGAAACCATCAAGGATCCAGTTTGCTGCCCCTGGGTTTTAGGAAACCCCAAAGGATCCAGTGCTGTCCCCTTCCAGGCTCTGGGAAACCCTAAAAGATCCAGTGATGTCCCCCCCATCCCCAGGTTTTGGGAACCCCTAAATGATCCAGTTTGCTGCTCCCTTCCAGGTTTTAGGAAACCCTAAAGGATCCAGTTTGCTGCCCCCAAGTTCTGGAAAACCCCAAAAGATCCAGGAAACCATAAATGATCCAATTTGCTGCTCCCAGTTTTTGGGAAACCCCAAAGTTTCCCCTTTGCCGCCCCCTCCCCACCCCACAGTTTGTTCCCAATGCAGGAGCTGAGGGGGGGCTTTATTGGGGGGGGGGGACACGACCCCACGGTTTGGGGGGGCTGTGGGGGGTTCTGGTGGGGGTGGGGGGGCTCCCAGAGGCGGCTCAGAAGCTGGGCCGGTCCTTCTTGAGGTTCTTGTAGTCGGTGGAAACTGCCAGAAACTGCAGGAGGGAGGGAGGGAGGGGGGTCAGGGGGGGCCGTGGATTCCTGTCAGTGTCACTGCAGCCCCCCAATGTCACTGCACCCCCCCAGTGTCACTGCAGCCTGGCCTTGGTGGCACCCGGTGCCCCCTCCCCAAATTTCAGCACAAACTTTTGGGGGGGTTCTGCTCCAGGGCTGATCCCCTTTCCCCCTTCCTGTTTTGCCCTAAAAACGCCCCAAAATTGCCCTAAAAGTGCCCCAAAAGTGTCCTAAAAAGGCCCCAAAAGTGCTCTAAAATTGCCTTAAAAGAGCCCCAAAAGTGCCCTAAAAATGCCCCAAAAGTGCCCTGAAAGTGCCCCAAAAGTGCTCTAAAATTGCCTTAAAAGTGCCCCAAAAGTGCCCTAAAAATGCCCAAAAAACGCTCCCAAAGTGCCTTAAAAGTGCCCCAAAAAAGTGCCCTAAAAAGGCCCCAAAAGTGCCTTAAAAGTTCCCCAAAGTGCTCTAAAATTGCCTTAAAAGCGCCCTGAAGATGCCCCAAAAGTGCCTTAAAAGTGCTCTAAAATTGCCTTAAAAGTGCCCCAAAAGTGCCATAAAAATGCCCCAAAAATGCCCCAAAAGTGCCTTAAAAGTGCTCTAAAATTGCCTTAAAAGAGCCCCAAAAGTGCCCTAAAAATGCCCAAAAAATGCCCCAAAAGCGCCCTGAAAGTGCCCCAAAAATGCCCTAAAAGTGCCCCAAAAATGCCCCAAAATTCCCTCCCCCCCCCCGCCCCCAGCCCTCCCAGTTCCCCCAGCGCTCACTTTGTACTGGTCCGTGGGGCTCAGCTTGTTCCAGGGCTCGGGATTGTTCTTCCTGTCCCAGCTGGGAGGGGGTGACGGGGGGGGGGGGTGACATCAGCACCTGGAGGGAGTTGGGGACCCCTCCCCACCCCACTGCCCCCCCCCCAAGCGCCCCCAGCCCCCCCAGCCCCTCCCCAGTGCTCCTCGGAGCCTTCCCAGCCCCGTCACGTCCTGTCCCGTCCCCGAGGGGCTGGGGGCGGCCAGCGGGGCGTGGGAGGGGTCCTTGGGGACAGCAGCTTTTCCATCCCCACTTTCCCACCCCCCACCCCCCTTTTCCCATCCCCCACCCCCCTTTTCCCATCCCCCCACCCCTTTTCCCGCCCCGCCCCGTTCGGCCGGCGCTGCCAAGAGCAGAATTTTCCATCTGGGAAATGTTTGTGTGTGGATCCCCCCCTCTGGAGCTGTGTCCGGCCATGGCAGCACCCTGGGCTGAGCCCCACCTGCTCTGGGGGTGTGGGGTGACCCCCCAGGTGTGCCCAGGTGTGCCCAGGTGTGCCCAGGGATGCCCTCAAGCTGTACCTGACACTGGGGTTGTGCAGTGCCAGCCACGCTGGGCACCTCTGGCCCCACATTTTCCCACCCCCATCATGCTCTGGGGGTGTGGGGTGACCCCCAGGTGTGCCCAGGTGTGCCCCAGGTGTGCCCAGGGTTACCCCAGGTGTGCCCAGGTGTGCCCAGGGTTGCCCCAGGAGTGCCCAGGTGTGCCCCAAGTGTGTCCAGGTATGCCCAGGTGTGCCCAGAGTTGCCCCAGGTGTGCCCAGAGTTGCCCCAGGAGTCCCCAGGTGTGCCCCAGGTGTGCCCAGGAGTGCCCCAGGTGTGCCCAGGAGTGCCCCAAGTGTGCCCAGGGTTGCCCAGGGGTGCCCCAGGCGTGCCCAGGAGTGCCCAGGCGTGCCCAGGTATGCCCAGGGTTGCCCCAGGTGTGCCCAGGGCTGCTCCAGGTGTGCCCAGGGCTGCTCCAGGTGTGCCCAGGGCTGCTCCAGGTGTGCCCCAAGTGTGCCCAGGTGTGCCCAGGCATGCTCCAAGCGTGCCCAGGTGTGCCCAGGGTTGCTCCAGGTGTGCCCAGGAGTGCCCAGGTGTGCCCAGGGTTGCCCCAGGAGTGCCCAGGTGTGCCCAAAGTGTGCCCAGGTGTGCCCCAATTGTGCCCAGGTGTGCCCAGGGTTGCTCCAGGTGTGCCCAGGGTTGCCCCAGGTGTGTCCAGGGCTGCTCCAGGTGTGCCCAGGTGTGCCCAGGAGTGCCCCAAGTGTGCCCAGGAGTGCCCAGGCATGCTCCAAGCGTGCCCAGGCGTGCCCAGGTGTTCCCAGGAGTGCCCAGGTGTGCCCAGGGTTGCCCCAGGAGTGCCTAGGTGTGCCCCAGGAGTGCCCAGGAGTGCCCCAAGTGTGCCCAGGGTTGCCCCAGGAGTCCCCAGATGTGCCCTAAGTGTGCCCAGGCGTGCCCCAGGTGTACCCAGGTGTGCCCAGATGTGCCCCAGGCGTCCCCAGATGTGCCCTAAGTGTGCCCAGGCGTGCCCCAGGTGTACCCAGGTGTGCCCAGATGTGCCCCAGGCGTTCCCAGGTGTGCCCAGGTGTGCCCAGGAGTCCCCAGATGTGCCCAGGAGTGCCCCAGGCATTCCCAGGAGTCCCCAGGTGTGCCCCAAGTGTGCCCAGGTGTCCCCAGGCGTGCCCAGGTGTACCCAGGCGTGCCCCAGGTGTCCCCAGTCGTGCCCAGGCGTGCCCAGCCCCACCTGACATCGGGGCTGTACAGCGCCAGGCGCAGCAGGTACAGCACGGCACTGCCCATTCCCACGCTGATGAAGCCAATGAGAGGAACGAGCTGCAAAAAACACAAAAAAAAAAAAATAAAAGCGAGAAAGAGAAAGAGAGAGAAAAAAAATGCCAAATGCCCCGGTGAAATGAATATTTATCAGGCGGGCCGGGCAGCGACAGGCGGAGCTGCCACCCGGGAGATTTACGGGGACTGAGCTGCGCGGAGCCGCTGTCAGCCGGAGCGACGGGATTGAGGGAGGGAGGGAGGGAGGGAGGGAAAAACCGCCCGGTGCGGAGAGGAACGGGAGCCGGAACGAGAAATCGCCTCCCCTGCGCCCGTGAGACCGGGGCTGGCGCTGCTGAGGAGCGGGGAGGCTGTTCCCGGTGCTCCCAGTGCTCCCAGTGCTCCCAGTCAGAGCAAACCTCGGTTTATGGCACCTCCCTGAAGGATTTGGGGCTGGGGACCCCATTATCCATTCCCGGTGCTCCCAGTCAGGGCTCAGCCTCAGTTTGTGGCACCTCCCTAGGGGATTTGGGGCCGGGGCCTTGTTCCCAGTGCTCCCAGTGCTCCCAGTGCTCCCAGTCAGGGCTCAGCCCCGGTTTGTGGAACCTCCCTGAAGGATTTGGGGCTGGGGACCCCATTTCCAGCATTCCCAGTGCTCCCAGTGACTCTGCTCGGGGTTGAATGTCACTTTAATGCTCCTCCCTACAGGATTTGGGGCTGGGGACCCCGTTCCCAGTGCTCCCAGTGCTCCCAGTCAGAGCAAACCCCAATTTGTGGCACCTCCCTGAAGGATTTGGGGCTGGGGACCCCATTATCCATTCCCAGTGCTCCCAGTGCTCCCAGTTAGGGCTCAGCCTCGGTTTGTGGCACCTCCGTGAAGGATTTGGGGTTGGAGACCCCATTCCCAGTGCTCCCAGTGCTCCCAGTCAGAGCAAACCCTAATTTGTGGCACCTCCCTGAAGGATTTGGGGCTGAGCACTCCATTATCCATTCCCAGTGCTCCCAGTCAGAGCTCAGCCTCGATTGGTGGCTCCTCCCTGAAGGATTTGGGGTTGGGGACCCCATTCCCAGTGCTCCCAGTGCTCCCAGTCAGGGCTCAGCCTCGGTTTGTGGCACCTCCCTAGAGGATTTGGGGCTGGGGACCCCATTCCCACTGCTCCCACACACTGGGAGCTCCTGTTCCTTATACTGGGACACACTGGGAGATTCTGCTCCTCATGCTGGGATGGACTGGGACACACTGGGAGCTCTTGCTCCTCATACTGGGATGGACTGGGGCACACTGGGAGCTCCCATTCCTTATACTGGGATGGACTGGGACACACTGGGAGCTCCCGTTCCTTATACTGGGATGGACTGGGACACACTGGGAGCTCCTGCTCCTTATACTGGGACGGACTGGGGCACACTGGGAGCCCAGAGCGGGTCCTGGGCCCCCTCCCCCACGCCGCCAGCAGCCCCCCCACCCCCTCTCCGTGCCCCCCCCGCCGCCCGGCTCCATCCCCGCATCCCCCCCGCTCTCCGATCCCCGGTGCCCGGAGCGCCGCGGCCTCGATCGCGGCGGAACCGAAGCGCTCTGACCTCCCCGAGCCGCGGCGGGGGGAGCGAAATGAGAGCGGCGCCGGCCCCGCGCCCCTGGGACGGAGCCGCGTCCTGCCCGTTACCGGCGGCGCTGCCGAGAAAATGCCCTAAAAATGCTCCGGGCTTCGGATTCCCCACCGGGATGACACGGGCGGCTCCCAGTGTGGGGTTCCTTCCTAAAGGATTTGGGGCTGGGGACCCCATTTCCAGCATTCCCAGTGCTCCCAGTCAGAGCAAACCTCAATTTTTGGCTCCTTCCTAAAGGATTTGGGGCTGAACACCCCATGTCCAGCATTCCCAGTGCTCCCAGTCAGAGCAAACCTCAATTTGTGGCTTCTCCCAAAAGGATTTGGGGCTGAGCACCCCATGTCCAGCATTCCCAGTGCTCCCAGTCAGAACAAACCTCAGTTTGTGGCTCCTCCCTACAGGATTTGGTCTTGGACACCCCATTCCCAGTGCTCCCAGTGCTCCCAGTAACTCTGCTCAGGGCTGAGCCCCCCTTTATGGCTCCTCCCTGAAGGATTTGGGTCTGAGCACCCGATTTCCAGTGCTCCCAGCGCTCCCAGTGCTCCCAGTGACTCTGCTCAGCTGCACCGCCTAAATCCTACAGGATTTGGTCCTGGACACCCCATTCCCAGTGCTCCCAGTGCTCCCAGTCAGAGCAAACCTCAGTTTGCAGCTCCTCCCAAAAGGATTTGGGGCTGGGCACCCCATTATCCATTCCCAGTGCTCCCAGTGACTCCAGTCAGGGCTGAGCCTCGGTTTGTGGCTCCTCCATGAGGGATTTGGGGCTGGGGACCCCATTTCCAGTGCTCCCAGTGCTCCCAGTCAGAGCAAACCTCGGTTTGCAGCTCCTCCCTGCAGGGTTTGGTCCTGGACACCCCATTCCCAGTGCTCCCAGTGCTCCCAGTGACTCTGCTCAGGGCTGAGCCCCCCGTTATGGCTCCTCCCTGAAGGATTTGGAGCTGAGTACCCCATTCCCAGTGCTCCCAGTGCTCCCTGTGCCCCAGTCAGAGCAAACCCCAGTTTTTCCCTAAAGGATTTGGGGCTGAGCACCCCATTCCCAGTCCTCCCAGTGCTCCCAGTATGGCCCAGTTCCCACCCAGCAGTGCCCAAACCGGGCTGGAATGCTGGATGCCCATGGCCATCCAGGGGGTCAGGGCCCTCAGCAGCTGATGGTGCTCGGCCCCATTCCTGACCCCATTCCTGACCCCATCCCGGCCCCATCCCTGACCCCATCCCTGTCACCATCCCTGGCCCCATCCCTGACCCCATCCCAGCCCCATCCCTGACCCCATCCCTGACCCCATCCCTGATCCCATCCCGGCCCCATCCCAGCACCTTGCCTGGCACCTTCCCTGGCACTCTCTCTGGCCCCATCCCTGTCCCCATCCCTGGCCCCATCCCTGATCCCATCCCTGACCCCATCCCGGCCCCATCCCTGACCCCATCCCTGTCCCCACCCCAGCCCCATCCCGGCCCCATCCCTGACCCCATCCCGGCCCCATTCCTGGCTCCCTCCCTGACCCCATCCCTGACCCCATCCCAGCCCCATCCCTGGCTCCATCCCGGCTCCATCCCTGTCACCTCCCCTGACCCCATCCCAGCTCCATCCCTGACCCCATCCCAGCCCCATCCCTGACCCCATCCCTGTCCCCATCCTTGACCCCATCCCAGCTCCATCCCTGTCCCCATTCCTGGCCCATCCCAGCTCCATCCCAGCCCCATCCCAGCTCCATCCCGGCCCCATCCCTGACCCCATCCCAGCCCCATCCCTGACCCCATCCCTGACCCCATCCCTGTCCCCATCCCTGACCCCATCCTTGACCCCATCCCAGCTCCATCCCTGTCCCCATTCCTGGCCCATCCCGGCTCCATCCCGGCCCCATCCCGGCCCCATTCCCAGCCCCATCCCGGCCCCATTCCCGGCCCCATCCCGGCCCCATCCCGGCCCCATCCCGGCCCCATCCCGGCCCCATTCCCAGCCCCATCCCGGCCCCATCCCGGCTCCATCCCTGACCCCATCCCGGCCCCATCCCGGCCCCATTCCCGGCCCCACTCCCGGCACCGGGCGCCACCCGGAGCCGCCGAGCCCGGCGCTCTCCGCCGCACCGGGAATTGCTGCGGCTGCCGGAGAGGATCCGGGGCAGCGGGGCCGTCTCGCCATCTGCTGCCGACACCGCCTGGGTAATTAATGGCCGGCAGCAATTAGAGCAGGACAATTAGAGGCTGCCAAGCCGCAGGTGCCAGCGGTGGAGCCCGATTTCCCCGCAGGCCCGGGGGGTGCGTGGGAGGCGCGGCGCCGTGCCAGGCTCTGCCCGCTGCGGTGCCCGGCCAGCCGTGCCAGCGGGCTGCGGTCGTGCCAGCGCCGCCGGTGCCTCCCGGCCGCGGTGCCATCCATCACTGCCAGGCTGCGGCGGAGAGAGCGCGGCTACACCTGGCCGGCAGCGGGGGATGGACGGACGGACGGACGCACGGACGGATGGCGCCGCAAAAATTGCCCCAGGCACGGCCGTGCTGTGTGCAAGCAGCCCGGACCCCCCGCGCTGTTTGCACCTCAAGTTTGGGGTCTTCTTTGTGCCCCCCAAATCCCTCACGGGGACTGGCAGGGACAGAAATATCCCGGATTTCCCCGTTCTGCGGTGGGGATCACTCAGGATCCTCGCCCAAGGACGTGGGAAGCCCCCCGAGGGTCCCAACTCCCCCTGCCCACCCTGCTGGCGCCCCCCTGGCAGTGCCCAGCCCGGGGCTTGAGGCGTTTTTTCCCCAAACCCCTGAATTTGGACGTTTTGAGGGGTGACAGGGCTGGATCTGGGGTGAGTGGGGAGGGGGCTTCGTTTCCATCCCCCCTGACAAAGATGTCCCCAGATGGGGGGGACACGGGGGAGGTCCCCTCACCTCTTGGGGGATGGGTAAGAATTGAGGTGGAAGGAAGGAACCCCGAGATTGCCCCAAATCCCCCCCAAATCCCCCCAGACCCCGGCCCTGGATGGAGGAAATGGGGTGGGGGGCACGGGGGGGGTCTCACCTGAGCACGGGGGATCCCACCTGGCCTTGGGGAAGGGGGGAGGGGGCTCCTCAGGACCCCTGGATGGGCCGGGAGGGCGGAGGGACAGCGGGAAGGGGAAACAGGAAAAACGCGGGGCAGGGAGGAGGATGAGGAAGGTTTGGGGGGGTGGGAGGAAGAGGAGGCCGAGGAAGGTCACAGAGCAGGAGGGTGGGATGGAGGGAGGAGGATGTGAGGAAGGCCAGGGGCTGCAGGCACGTGGGGAGAGGTGGGCACGGAGGGCTGGGGGCTCCCCGGGAGGAGGAGGAGGAGGAGGATGATGATGGGGGGTCACTCACTCCGGGGTGCCGTTTGACATGCCGGGAGAACATTCCTCCACGCAGGGGACCCTTCATGGCCGGGGTGGGATCGCTCCGGAGGCTCCCGAGGTCCGAGCGAGGCTGGACGGGAGGGGAGGGAGGGGAGGGAGGGGAGGGGAGGGGAGGGGAGGGGAGGGACAGCCGGGGACACCCCGGGGACACGGCCGGGGAGGGAGGGAGGGCGAGGAAGGCTGGAGGCCAAATCCGTCACCCACCGCTCCTGCCACCCTCGGGGTGACACGGCTGTCGAGGAGCGACCCCCGGTGTCCCCACCCAAAATCCGGGAGGGATGGGGAGGGTCTGGGTGGAACTTCATAACAAAATTCAGAGATCCAGGGGGGCACCCAAGGGGTCTGGGGGGACCCTCACCCCAAAATCCAGGAGTTGTGGGGAAGGTCTGGCGGTCTGAGTAGATCTTGGCTACAAAATTCAGGGTTGGGGGGGGACCCAGGGGTCTGGGGGGGATCCTCACCCCAAAATTCAGAGGACTCAAGAGATCTGGGTGGGACAAGGGGGACCATGAGCACAAAAAATCAGAGATGATGGGAGGTGCCAGGAGCATGGGAGGCACCTTGGGGGTCCGGGGGGGCACTCAGGGGTCCGGAAGGGGCACCCCGAGGGTCCGGGGGGGCACCTCGAGGGTCGGGGGGGACACCCTGAGGGTCCGGGGGCTCACCTCGAGGATCCGGGGGGCACCCAGGGGTCTGGGGGGGCACCCTGAGGATCCGGGGGGGCACTCAGGGGTCCGGGGGGGGCACCCTGAGGATCCGGGGGGGCACTCAGGGGTCCGGGAGGTCACCTCGAGGATCCGGGGGGGCACCCAGGGGTCCGGGGGGGCACTCAGGGGTCCGGGGGTGCCTTTGCCCACCTGCCCACACCCGTGCCCGGCCACAGCCACACCTGCTCGCCATCCGTGCGGTCCCACACGTGAGCCGCACAGCCGGGGGGGCTCGGGGGGGCTCGGGGGGGGCTCCGGGGGTGGGGGGCTTTGGCAGCTGCGGCGCTGGGTTATTTTACAACCGCTCGGAAAATATTATTCAAGATGAAGGAGAATCACGGCCGCTGCCGCCGTGAGCGAGCCGGGGCCGTCGCCGGGAATTTATCACCCGGAATTGGGCGCCCCCCGCGCCCCCCCGGCGCGGAGCGGTGATGAAGTGCTTCATTAATGGGAGATGCTGCGGCTCGGGATGAACGTGCCTGCACCTGAGCGCTCGCTGCTTCCTGCGCCGCGTTCAGCCTCCCCCCGCGGGCACAGAGCCCTCCCGGTCCTTCCTGATCCACAAATCCAGAGGGAAAACCCACAGAGCCCCCCCGGATCCACAGAGCCCCCCCCGG